>NW_027328740.1:37357328-37731360 GCF_048564905.1 Vicugna pacos | reverse complement strand
CATTCAAGCTATGGTCTATGTCCTGGCACTCCTCCCTGTCCTGCAATATTGCTGCTGAGATAGCAGCTGAAACCCCTCTGGAGGTTCTCTTGTGACTATGTTGCTTTCCTCCAGGCGCATTTTAAATCACTGGGATGCTCATGAACTTTGTTGATTTGGATCATACAGCTGCTGCTAAGTCTATTGGGATTCCACCTCTTTTGGACGCTGTGTACTACCTGAATTCGCCTAGATGATTCTATCTTGGCTTTCAGCAAGTTTCAGTCTGATTTTTCTACACATAACTTTTCAAACATTGTTTGTTTCTTTATCTCTTGCTTTTCCATCTGGGGCTCTTTCGAATTTTAGTCTTTCATGCCTTGTCTTCAACCAGGATTCAACAGCAATGTTTTCATTGGTTTGCACTTGCTTTCCTATGTGTGCTTCTGACCGAGGGATTTCTGTTCCCCTGTCTTCAAAGTCATTCACGCGTCCCTCTGCAATATCTCGTCTGCTTAGGACGGAATGTTAGCCCTGATATTTTCTCATCCACTGAGTTTTCTGAGATTATTTGGCTCGTCTTTAGGCTTTCTCTTCCCCTTTTCTGGTATTCTGCCTTTTGTGATTCTGAGACACTGTTGTTCTTCAGTGTTTCCCTCACCTCCATTTTCAATACTTGCTCTGGAGAGCGTTTTGCAGTCTAGTTGTCTGAAAGATTATCTTTAGGGCCTTCAATCTCTTTGGAACTGAAAATGGTACTTCCTTTTCCTTTTACTGTATTTCTTCATCTCTACTGGTCAGGTAATTTCAGGTATCTAATGTAGACTTCTAGGGCTTGGTTAAGTGAAAACTTTAGACTCTTGGCTCTACACAATTGCATGGGATTTCTGTGAGGACAAATTTTCCTAGACATTGATGCCATGTCCTGTTCCTGTGTGTGCTGTCTGGTCTATCTCCAATTGCTGGTGTTGCATTTGTTGGAATGAACACCCCATACTATTTCGATTTAGATTACCTCACTTTGATTACGCTTATCTCACAAATCTGAAAGAGCACAGGACACTTCCTCTGGTGGAAATGGAGCTTCTAAAGGTTCTCAGCTCTGCATTCTACTCTATGTTATTTTGGAGTGTTTCCAGAAGTGCAGAGTGTGAGTGCGCTTGTGCTTTTTAGTGCCACGGGAATGTCCCACTGAAACCAGTTCTTCCAAGAGCTTCTCTGTCTACAGAAACACCAGTGGAAGCATATCTATGGATGTCACACATCAGGGCCTGCTGGAATGATCCCGCAGCCCGAACTTGGTGTCCTCGCTGCCGAACCGTGCCGGTGCCATCCAAAATGTAGCATCCGCTTTTGAGAGATAAACTGAAATCCTTCCTCTTCTCAAGCTGTGGTCTTGGACCACACTTCCTTGTCCTCTCATCCTTGTGGCACGGGTGCACGAAGGCAACCACAGAGCTGTTGCACATCCTGTGCCTCAAACCAAACCATAATCACAGCCCAGGTTATGAATGTAGCAGATCCTAAGGCTTTTCATTCTGAATTCATACCCAAGGCCCCCTGGATCCCTCAGACCCGATGCACAATATCTCTGATTCAGCCCCACACATGCTCTATTGGCAAAATGCCAAATTGGTCTCTGGTCCTGCAGATGCACTGGGTGTGGCCATGGGACATATCGATAATTTCAACTGTGCGCGCCAGGGTGGTTGCTTGCTCATTGGGGTCCCAGGTCGGTTTGCTCTCTTGATAGGACCCACCACATCCCACAACGCACTCCAGATCCCTGAGACTCAGCGTGTGCCAACATCCGTAGCCCTATCCCTCCCTGAACGCTGCCTCTGCTACCTCAAATTTGGCAGCTCGGAGCTTGGTCTCAGAATCAACTGTGTGGATATTTTGCACTGGATTCTTTGAGTTCTGTCAGCCAAGCATCTGCTGTGCACTCTTCTAACACTCAGCGCATCACCTTCAATCCCATGTCTCCTGTCCGCTTGAGAGTGTGCGTCCAAGTTAAAGAGAGTTTCACCTTTTCGGCTCCATCAACAGGGCTCAGACCATGCACTGGTATCCATTCCCTGCTTTTCCTTCTCCTGCTTCCAGGTGTTCTGAGGCCTCATCCTGTCTTTGGAAGTAACAGACCTCTCTTTGGCAAGTGTCCTGTGCCAAGGGCTGGGTGAGTGGATGTTTCCATTGCTGTGTTCATGGGAGCGAGTGAGCGCAGGTTGCACCGCTTCTCTGTCAACTGGGTATCGATGAATCAACACTTTCCAGATACATTTCACAGAAATGTGATTTTTTTTTATCTCTTTGTTTCTATACAGCCGTGGTGGGAGGGATTGTCCGAAGACTCCAGTTTTGACATTGTGTTGATATCTCATTTGCAGTCTTGAAAAATTTAATAGAATTTATAGAAATGTTTTGGGAGTTATACGAAAATGAAGTTAGTTTCTGAAATATACTAAATCGACCTAGAAGCCAGACTTGTCAATTTCGGTAACATTTTGTCAGCTCAAAGGAAAACATAGACAGAGAGAATGCAAAGTAGCAGTCCGAACTGTTAAAGGGGTCATGTCAGCTCTTTACTGTTGAAGCCTCCGAAACCAACAGGAACCATGAAATAACTAATGGAAACATGAAATAACCACCAAGCTTGGATTCACTTGTGCATGTGGTGCCCTTTACTCCCGATGACACCTACTGCTCCATGTTGGCATTTCAAGGTGTAACATCCCTCTCAAGGAAAATACAAGAGGAAACGAACTAAATATATACATTTAGCTTTGAATCCAAAGAACCTAGAGGCATTATAGCTATGAGAACCCTGCTGCAGCTATGCTAGGCTACTGAGAACCAGGTGTTCTTCTATCAGGGATGAGAACGCTTAATCACCCGATCATGTTGGGTAAAGCACTTGAATGCAACCAAGTCTGCACCCCCATGATAGATTGCCCCCGGGGGCTTGACTCAATTGAAAGACGGTCCACATAAGCTGTGTCTTTCATGTCATTGGCGACTTTTACAGTTCCGTTCACTATCTGACTTCGAATATTTACCTAGACTGTCTTGAAAAACGGAGGCCTAATACAGATTCAAGTTCAGTCAAAGATTCCCCTCACTTACCACACTCCCTTCACCCCAGAGAAGACATAAACCCAGCATTTGCTGAATCTAGCGGAAGGCCATCGTTTCTTTGTGGGAGCTAAGTATTCAATTCCTATCTATTTCATACGAGAGTATTTGACCTTTATGGGGTTCCCTGTTGTTCACAGAGGATGAAGCTAGAGGAACTCTGATTCTAGGAGGGGCTTGCTCTTCTCTTACTGGCTTCATTGCAGCTCAGGTACTGATCCCTCAAAATGGATGCCTGAGTGGAGGGGAGGGAAGAGCAAGTGCTTGATAGCTAGGCCCAAACCTGGGAAAAGGCTTACCTGGGCTTGGTGCACTTTGATCTGAATGGCTTGGAATTGCCCCTTGGGTCGTGTGGATTATCTGACCTCTTTCAAGAACATGAGCGTTTTTATCATCTCTGCCATCTCTTCTCTTTAGACGTCAGGGATCTTGGACCCGTTCTTGGAGCAGAGAATTGAGGAACTTCCTCCAGTCCACGGTGGCCCTCCGTATGTTTCTGCTAGTATCAGCGAGGTTCAATATGTCTCATGAATGCCTTTCGAGCCTGCTATCCTCTACAGCTGTCTCCAGGCCAGTATTCTCTATTGTAGCAGAACATCTCTCATCAATGTGTTCGCATCTCTCCTCAATACGTGCAGCCATGTTTTCGGCCAGCTTCTCTTCGTGTCTCCCATAAAGTCGACTTCAACAGGACTGGGCAAGTCTGAAAGGACCTCGGAGCCTCTCCAGTAAGCTGAAGACAGGCAGATCTTCCACTGTCTGCCCTTTCAGGTTCTGGAAACTGACCCGTGAACTCAGGTCTTTGGGCAGCAGCAGTACCTCGAACTGACACAGCTTCCCGGAACAAAGACCTGAGCCAAGCTCCACAGAGGGCGGCAGCCTCTCCATCGCACTGATCCACCCACAGAACTCTGCCCGGTTACCTAGGATCCACCAGCCACAACAAGCCTCGCGGTACACACCAACATTCCACCTGGAATCCAACCGCTAACTGCCATCCCCAATGGCTGCTGCATCTTGTCAGTGTTGGGGGAGGGGCTGCATCCGACCAGAGGTTCCTAAGGTAAATGTGATTCTACCCACTAGCGTCCCATGGGCCTTTGTTCTTCCCTCTTTCCTGTTGTTCATATCTGTATGCACTGTAGCAACGGAGGGAAGTGTGTCCATTTTCAGTTGAATGTTTCACACGTCTTTAAACTTTCTAACAGTTCACAGTACACAGAGACCCACTAAGGGAAACTATTTTTCCTGTAATATGGGCACACCCGCAATACATAGCCGTCGGTTGATTTCTGTTTAAACACCCGCATTCACGGGACATCTATCCATTTGTTTCAAGGGGGCTGAAATTCCTAGGAATGATTCAATCCCCAATGTGCACTTTACTGCCTGTCTCTTTTGTTCTTAGTACACTTTTGCGGAGCTACTTTTCCTTGTTATAGGCTTGTGCCATTTCTTCTCGACGTAGTGTAGAAGATGGCATTCATTCATCCTTTTGGAAGACTTGCAAGTCTATATCACGGGCTAGGAATCCATTGCATTCCAAATCGGCATTTGGGTTAGGTCACGATATGCTCATATGAATCAATATTTACGAATATAAATGCACGCCTCTGATTTCCGAATACAGGTGTGCTGAGTACATTCAAGCCGCGATACTGGGTCGATGCGTACTGAATGATCCTTGACACCACCTTGAGTAATTTCTTTAGAATATTCATGTTACCCTACCCTTTTTGTGTTGTTTGTTTGTTTGATTCTTTCTTGGTCTGCTTCTCGTTTGCTTTGCAAACACGTCAGGCCATGCATCTCTCCGTTTGCTTCCAACAGAGAGTCATATAAGCTGACTCCCTTAAGATAGTGCTTCCAATCCCCTATGATTTCCTGCTTCCCTCTCCCATCTTTAGGGTTTTGATGTCCTCCTTGCTTTCTTCTTGTTTCTTCTTTTCCACTCATGCTCTTCTTGCATTTCCAATAAGGGTTTTCTTCTTTCCATTTCATCTTGCTGCTTATCCCTTCAGGGGAGAATTCTCAACCTTTCTTTTAGGATAAGTTTCGAACTGCTGAATTCTTTTAAGATTTGCAGGTCTGTGGCATTCTCTAGCTCTGCTGTTATTACAAATGGTGGTCATGTGGCATAGGCTACCCTAGATGGCAGCATTTTGCCATTCAAGCTATGGTCTTTGTCCTGGCACTCCTCCCTGTCCTGCAATATTGCTGCTGAGATAGCAGCTGAAACCCCTCTGGAGGTTCTCTTGTGACTATGTTGCTTTCCTCCAGGCGCATTTTAAATCACTGGGATGCTCATGATCTTTGTTGATTTGGATCATACAGCTGCTGCTAAGTCTATTGGGATTCCACCTCTTTTGGAACCTGTGTACTTCCTGAATTCGCCTAGATGATTCTATCTTGGCTTTCAGCAAATTTCAGTCTGATTTTTCTACACATAACTTTTCAAACATTGTTTGTTTCTTTATCTCTTGCTTTTCCATCTGGGCCTCTTTCGAATTTTAATCTTTCATGCCTTGTCTTCAACCAGGATTCAACAGCAATGATTTCATTGGTTTGCACTTGCTTTCCTATGTGTGCTTCTGACCGAGGGATTTCTGTTCCCCTGTCTTCAAAGTCATTCACGCGTCCCTCTGCAATATCTCGTCTGCTTAGGACGGAATGTTAGCCCTGATATTTTCTCATCCACTGAGTTTTCTGAGATTATTTGGCTCGTCTTTAGGCTTTCTCTTCCCCTTTTCTGGTATTCTGCCTTTTGTGATTCTGAGACACTGTTGTTCTTCAGTGTTTCCCTCACCTCCATTTTCAATACTTGCTCTGGAGAGCGTTTTGCAGCCTAGTTGTCTGAAAGCTTATCTTTAGGGCCTTCAATCCCTTTGGAACTGAAAATGGTACTTCCTTTTCCTTTTACTGTATTTCTTCATCTCTACTGGTCAGGTAATTTCAGGTATCTAATGTAGACTTCTAGGGCTTGGTTAAGTGAAAACTTTAGACTCTTGGCTCTACACAATTGCATGGGATTTCTGTGAGGACAAATTTTCCTAGACATTGATGCCATGTCCTGTTCCTGTGTGTGCTGTCTTGTCTATCTCCAATTGCTGGTGTTGCCTTTGTTGTGATGAACCCCCCATACTATTTCGATTTAGATAACCTCATTTTGCTTACGCTTATCTCACAAATCTGAAAGAGCACAGGACACTTCCTCTGGTGGAAATGGTGCTTCTAAAGATTCTCAGATCTGAATTCTACTCTATGTTATTTTGGAGTGTTTCCAGAAGAGCAGAGTGTGAGTGCGCTTGTGCTTTGTAGTGCCACGGGAATGTCCCACTGAAACCAGTTCTTCCAAGAGCTTCTCTGTCTACAGAAACACCAGTGGAAGCATATCTATGGATGTCACACATCAGGGCCTGCTGGAATGATCCCGCAGCCCGAACTTGCTGTCCTCGCTGCCGAACCGTGCCGGTGCCATCCAAAATGTAGCATCCGCTTTTGGGAGATAAACTGAAGGAAATCCTTCCTCTTCTCACGCTGTGATCTTGGACCACACTTCCTTGTCCTCTCATCCTTGTGGCACGGGTGCACGAAGGCAACCACAGAGCTGTTGCACATCCTGTGCCTCAAACCAAACCATAATCAGAGCCCAGGCTATGAATGAAGCAGATCCTAAGGCTTTTCATTCTGAATTCAAACCCAAGGCCCCCTGGATTCCTCAGACCCGATGCACAATATCTCTGATTCAGGCCCACCCATGCTCTATTGGGAAAAAGCCAAATTGGTCTCTGGTTCTGCAGATGCACTGGGTGTGGCCATGGGACATATCGATAATTTCAACTGCGCGCGCCAGGGTGGTTGCTTGCTCATTGGGGTCCCAGGTCGGTTTGCTCTCTTGATAGGACCCACCACATCCCACAACGCACTCCAGATCCCTGAGACTCAGCGTGTGCCATCATCCGTAGCCCTATCCCTCCCTGAACGCTGCCTCTGCTACCTCAAATTTGGCAGCTCGGAGCTTGGTCTCAGAATCAACTGTGGGGATATTTTGCACTGGATTCTTTGAGTTCTGTCAGCCAAGCATCTGCTGTGCACTCTTCTAACACTCAGCGCATCACCTTCAATCCCATGTCTCCTGTCCGCTTGAGAGTGTGCGTCCAAGTTAAAGAGAGTTTCACCTTTACTGCTCCATCAACACGGCTCAGACCATGCACTGGTATCCATTCCCTGCTTTTCCTTCTCCTGCTTCCAGGTGTTCTGAGGCCTCATCCTGTCTTTGGAAGTAACAGACCTCTCTTCGGCAAGTGTCCTGTGCCAAGGGCTGGGTGAGTGGATGTTTCCATTGCTGTGTTCATGGGAGCGAGTGAGCGCAGGTTGCACTGCTTCTCTGTCAACTGGGCATCGATGAATCAACACTTTCCAGATACATTTCACAGAAATGTGATTTTTTTTATCTCTTTGTTTCTATACAGCCGTGGTGGGAGGGATTGTCCGAAGACTCCAGTTTTGACATTGTGTTGATATCTCATTTGCAGTCTTGAAAAATTTAATAGAATTTATAGAAATGTTTTGGGAGTTATACGAAAATGAAGTTAGTTTCTGAAACATACTAAATCGACCTAGAAGCCAGACTTGTCAATTTCGGTAACATTTTGTCAGCTCTAAGGAAAACATAGACAGATAGAATGCAAAGTAGCAGTCCGAACTGTTAAAGGGGTCTTGTCTGCTCTTTACTGTTGAAGCCTCCGAAACCAACAGGAACCATGAAATAACTAATGGAAACATGAAATAACCCCCAAGCTTGGATTCACTTGTGCATGTGGTGCCCTTTACTCCCGATGACACCTACTGGTCAATGTTGGCATTTCAAGGTGTAACATCCCTCTCAAGGAAAATACAAGAGGAAACGAACTAAATATATACATTTAGCTTTGAATCCAAAGAACCTAGAGGCATTATAGCTATGAGAACCCTGCTGCAGCTATGCTAGGCTACTGAGAACCAGGTGTTCTTCTATCAGTGATGAGAACGCTTAATCATCCGATCATGTTGGGTAAAGCACTTGAAGGCAACCAAGTCTGCACCCCCATGATAGATTGCCCCCGGGGGCTTGACTCAATTGAAAGACGGTCCACATAAGCTGTGTCTTTCATGTCATTGGCGACTTTTACAGTTCCGTTCACTATCTGACTTCGAATATTTACCTAGACTGTCTTGAAAAATGGAGGCCTAATACAGATTCAAGTTCAGTCAAAGATTCCCCTCACTTACCACACTCCCTTCACCCCAGAGAAGACATAAACCCAGCATTTGCTGAATCTAGCGGAAGGCCATCGTTTCTTTGTGGGAGCTAAGTATTCAATTCCTATCTATTTCATACGAGAGTATTTGACCTTTATGGGGTTCCCTGTTGTTCACAGAGGATGAAGCTAGAGGAACTCTGATTCTAGGAGGGGCTTGCTCTTCTCTTACTGGCTTCATTGCAGCTCAGGTACTGATCCCTCAAAATGGATGCCTGAGTGGAGGGGAGGGAAGAGCAAGTGCTTGATAGCTAGGCCCAAACCTGGGAAAAGGCTTACCTGGGCTTGGTGCACTTTGATCTGAATGGCTTGGAATTGCCCCTTGGGTCGTGTGGATTATCTGACCTCTTTCAAGAACATGAGCGTTTTATCATCTCTGCCATCTCTTCTCTTTAGACGTCAGGGATCTTGGACCCGTTCTTGGAGCAGAGAATTGAGGAACTTCCTCCAGTCCACGGTGGCCCTCCGTATGTTTCTGCTAGTATCAGCGAGGTTCAATATGTCTCATGAATGCCTTTCGAGCCTGCTATCCTCTACAGCTGTCTCCAGGCCAGTATTCTCTATTGTAGCAGAACATCTCTCATCAATGTGTTCGCATCTCTCCTCAATCCGTGCAGCCATATTTTCGGCCAGCTTCTCTTCGTGTCTCCCATAAAGTCGACTTCAACAGGACTGGGCAAGTCTGAAGGGACGTCGGAGCCTGTCCAGTAAGCTGAAGACAGGCAGATCTTCCACTGTCTGCCCTTTCAGGTTCTGGAAACTGACCAGTGAACTCAGGTCTTTGGGCAGCAGCAGTATCTCGAACTGACACAGCTTCCCGGACCAAAGACCTAAGCCAAGCTCCACAGAGGGCGGCAGCCCCTCCATCGCACTGATCCACCCACAGAACTCTGCCCGGTTTCCTAGGATCCACCAGCCACAACAAGCCTCGCGGTACACACCAACATTCCACCTGGAATCCAACCGCTAACTGCCATCCCCAATGGCTGCTGCATCTTGTCAGTGTTGGGGGAGGGGCTGCATCCGACGAGAGGTTCCTAAGGTAAATGTGATTCTACCCACTAGCGTCCCATGGGCCTTTGTTCTTCCCTCTTTCCTTTTGTTCAGATCTGTATGCACTGTAGCAACGGAGGGAAGTGTGTCCATTTTCAGTTGAATGTTTCACACATCTTTAAACTTTCTAACAGTTCACAGTACACAGAGACAAACTAAGGGAAACTATTGTTCCTGTAATATGGGCACACCCGCAATACATAGCCGTCGGTTGATTTCTGCTGAAACACCCGCATGCACGGGACATCTATCCATTTGTTTCAAGGGGGCTGAAATTCCTTAGAATGATACAATCCCCAATGTGCACTTTACTGCCTGTCTCTTTTGATCTTAGTACACTTTTGCGGAGCTACTTTTCCTTGTTATAGGCTTGTGCCATTTCTTCTCGACGTAGTGTATAAGATGGCATTCATTCATCCTGTTGGAAGACTTGCAAGTCTATATCACGGACTAGGAAACCGTTGGATCCCAAATCGGCATTTGGGTTAGGTCACGATATGCTCATATGAATCAATATTTACGAATATAAATGCACGCCTCTGATTTCCGAATACAGGTGTGCTGAGTACATTCAAGCCGCGATACTGGGTCGATGCGTACTGAATGATCCTTGACATCACCTTGAGTAATTTCTTTTGAATATTCATGTTACCCTACGCTTTTGGTGTTGTTTGTTTATTTGATTCTTTCTTGGTCTGCTTCTCGTTTGCTTTGCAAACACGTCAGGCCATGCATCTCTCCGTTTGCTTCCAACAGAGAGTCATATAAGCTGACTCCCTTAAGATAGTGCTTCCAATCCCCTATGATTTCCTGCTTCCCTCTCCCATCTTTAGGGTTTTGATGTCCTCCTTGCTTTCTTCTTGTTTCTTCTTTTCCACTCATGCTCTTCTTGCATTTCCAATAAGGGTTTTCTTCTTTCCATTTCATCTTGCTGCTTATCCCTTCAGGGGAGAATTCTCAACCTTTCTTTTAGGATAAGTTTCGAACTGCTGAATTCTTTTAAGATTTGCAGGTCTGTGGCATTCTCTAGCTCTGCTGTTACTAGAAATGGTGGTCATGTGGCATAGGCTACCCTAGATGGCAGCATTTTGCCATTCAAGCTATGGTCTATGTCCTGGCACTCCTCCCTGTCCTGCAATATTGCTGCTGAGATAGCAGCTGAAACCCCTCTGGAGGTTCTCTTGTGACTATGTTGCTTTCCTCCAGGCGCATTTTAAATCACTGGGATGCTCATGAACTTTGTTGATTTGGATCATACAGCTGCTGCTAAGTCTATTGGGATTCCACCTCTTTTGGACGCTGTGTACTTCCTGAATTCGCCTAGATGATTCTATCTCGGCTTTCAGCAAGTTTCAGTCTGATGTTTCTACACATAACTTTTCAAACATTGTTTGTTTCTTTATCTCTTGCTTTTCCATCTGGGACTCTTTCGAATTTTAGTCTTTCATGCCTTGTCTTCAACCAGGATTCAACAGCAATGTTTTCATTGGTTTGCACTTGCTTTGCTATGTGTGCTTCTGACCGAGGGATTTCTGTTCCCCTGTCTTCAAAGTCATTCACGCGTCCCTCTGCAATATCTCGTCTGCTTAGGACGGAATGTTAGCCCTGATATTTTCTCATCCACTGAGTTTTCTGAGATTATTTGGCTCGTCTTTAGGCTTTCTCTTCCCCTTTTCTGGTATTCTGCCTTTTGTGATTCTGAGACACTGTTGTTCTTCAGTGTTTCCCTCACCTCCATTTTCAATACATGCTCTGGAGAGCGTTTTGCAGTCTAGTTGTCTGAAAGCTTATCTTTAGGGCCTTCAATCTCTTTGGAACTGAAAATGGTACTTCCTTTTCCTTTTACTGTATTTCTTCATCTCTACTGGTCAGGTAATTTCAGGTATCTAATGTAGACTTCTAGGGCTTGGTTAAGTGAAAACTTTAGACTCTTGGCTCTACACAATTGCATGGGATTTCTGTGAGGACAAATTTTCCTAGACATTGATGCCATGTCCTGTTCATGTGTGTGCTGTCTGGTCTATCTGCAATTGCTGGTGTTGCCTTTGTTGTGATGAACCCCCCATACTATTTCGATTTAGAAAACTCACTTTGATTACGCTTATCTCACAAATCTGAAAGAGCAGAGGGCACTTCCTCTGGTGGAAATGGAGCTTCTAAAGATTCTCAGCTCTGCATTCTACTCTATGTTATTTTGGAGTGTTTCCAGAAGGGCAGAGTGTGAGTGCGCTTGTGCTTTGTAGTGCCACGGGAATGTCCCACTGAAACCAGTTCTTCCAAGAGCTTCTCTGTCTACAGAAACACCAGTGGAAGCATATCTATGGATGTCACACATCAGGGCCTGCTGGAATGATCCCGCAGCCCGAACTTGGTGTCCTCGCTGCCGAACCGTGCCGGTGCCATCCAAATTGTAGCATCCGCTTTTGAGAGATAAACTGAAGGAAATCCTTCCTCTTCTCACGCTGTGGTCTTGGACCACACTTCCTTGTCCTCTCATCCTTGTGGCACGGGTTCACGAAGGCAACCACAGAGCTGTTGCACATCCTGTGCCTCAAACCAAACCATAATCACAGCCCAGGTTATGAATGTAGCAGATCCTAAGGCTTTTCATTCTGAATTCAAACCCAAGGCCCCCTGGATCCCTCAGACCCGATGCACAATATCTCTGATTCAGCCCCACACATGCTCTATTGGCAAAATGCCAAATTGGTCTCTGGTCCTGCAGATGCACTGGGTGTGGCCATGGGACATATCGATAATTTCAACTGCGCGCGCCAGGGTGGTTGCTTGCTCATTGGGGTCCCAGGTCGGTTTGCTCTCTTGATAGGACCCACCACATCCCACAACGCACTCCAGATCCCTGAGACTCAGCGTGTGCCACCATCCGTAGCCCTATCCCTCCCTGAACGCTGCCTCTGCTTCCTCAAATTTGGCAGCTCGGAGCTTGGTCTCAGAATCAACTGTGGGGATATTTTGCACTGGATTCTTTGAGTTCTGTCAGCCAAGCATCTGCTGTGCACTCTTCTAACACTCAGCGCATCACCTTCAATCCCATGTCTCCCGTCCGCTTGAGAGTGTGCGTCCAAGTTAAAGAGAGTTTCACCTTTACTGCTCCATCAACAGGGCTCAGACCATGCACTGGTATCCATTCCCTGCTTTTCCTTCTCCTGCTTCCAGGTGTTCTGAGGCCTCATCCTGTCTTTGGAAGTAACAGACCTCTCTTCGGCAAGTGTCCTGTGCCAAGGGCTGGGTGAGTGGATGTTTCCATTGCTGTGTTCATGGGAGCGAGTGAGCGCAGGTTGCACTGCTTCTCTGTCAACTGGGCATCGATGAATCAACACTTTCCAGATACATTTCACAGAAATGTGATTTTTTTTTATCTCTTTGTTTCTATACAGCCGTGGTGGGAGGGATTGTCCGAAGACTCCAGTTTTGACATTGTGTTGATATCTCATTTGCAGTCTTGAAAAATTTAATAGAATTTATAGAAATGTTTTGGGAGTTATACGAAAATGAAGTTAGTTTCTGAAACATACTAAATCGACCTAGAAGCCAGACTTGTCAATTTCGGTAACATTTTGTAAGCTCTAAGGGAAACATAGACAGATAGAATGCAAACTAGCAGTCCGAACTGTTAAAGGGGTCGTGTCAGCTCTTTACTGTTGAAGCCTCCGAAACCAAGAGGAACCATGAAATAACTAATGGAAACATGAAATAACCCCCAAGCTTGGATTCACTTGTGCATGTGGTGCCCTTTATTCCCGATGACACCTACTGCTCAATGTTGGCATTTCAAGGTGTAACATTCCTCTCAAGGAAAATACAAGAGGAAACGAACTAAATATATATATTTAGCTTTGAATCCAAAGAACCTAGAGGCATTATAGCTATGAGAACCCTGCTGCAGCTATGCTAGGCTACTGAGAACCAGGTGTTCTTCTATCAGTGATGAGAACGCTTAATCATCCGATCATGTTGGGTAAAGCAATTGAATGCAACCAAGTCTGCACCCCCATGATAGATTGCCCCCGGGGGCTTGACTCAATTGAAAGACGGTCCACATAAGCTGTGTCTTTCATGTCATTGGCGACTTTTACAGTTCAGCTCACTATCTGACTTCTAATATTTACCTAGACTGTCTTGAAAAACGGAGGCCTAATACAGATTCAAGTTCAGACAAAGATTCCCCTCACTTACCACACTCCCTTCACCCCAGAGAAGACATAAACCCAGCATTTGCTGAATCTAGCGGAAGGCCATCGTTTCTTTGTGGGAGCTAAGTATTCAATTCCTATCTATTTCATACGAGAGTATTTGACCTTTATGGGGTTCCCTGTTGTTCACAGAGGATGAAGCTAGAGGAACTCTGATTCTAGGAGGGGCTTGCTCTTCTCTTACTGGCTTCATTGCAGCTCAGGTACTGATCCCTCAAAATGGATGCCTGAGTGGAGGGGAGGGAAGAGCAAGTGCTTGATAGCTAGGCCCAAACCTGGGAAAAGGCTTACCTGGGCTTGGTGCACTTTGATCTGAATGGCTTGGAATTGCCCCTTGGGTCGTGTGGATTATCTGACCTCTTTCAAGAACATGAGCGTTTTTATCATCTCTGCCATCTCTTCTCTTTAGACGTCAGGGATCTTGGACCCGTTCTTGGAGCAGAGAATTGAGGAACTTCCTCCAGTCCACGGTGGCCCTCCGTAGGTTTCTGCTAGTATCAGCGAGGTTCAATATGTCTCATGAATGCCTTTCGAGCCTTCTATCCTCTACAGCTGTCTCCAGGCCAGTATTCTCTATTGTAGCAGAACCTCTCTCATCAATGTGTTCGCATCTCTCCTCAATAAGTGCAGCCATATTTTCGGCCAGCTTCTCTTCGTGTCTCCCATAAAGTCGACTTCAACAGGATTGGGCAAGTCTGAAAGGACGTCGGAGCCACTCCAGTAAGCTGAAGACAGGCAGATCTTCCACTGTCTGCCCTTTCAGGTTCTGGAAACTGACCCGTGAACTCAGGTCTTTGGGCAGCAGCAGTATCTCGAACTGACACAGCTTCCCGGACCAAAGACCTAAGCCAAGCTCCACAGAGGGCGGCAGCCCCTCCATCGCACTGATCCACCCACAGAACTCTGCCCGGTTACCTAGGATCCACCAGCCACAACAAGCCTCGCGGTACACACCAACATTCCACCTGGAATCCAACCGCTAACTGACATCCCCAATGGCTGCTGCATCTTGTCAGTGTTGGGGGAGGGGCTGCATCCGACGAGAGGTTCCTAAGGTAAATGTGATTCTACCCACTAGAGTCCCATGGGCCTTTGTTCTTCCCTCTTTCCTTTTGTTCAGATCTGTATGCACTGTAGCAACGGAGGGAAGTGTGTCCATTTTCAGTTGAATGTTTCACACGTCTTTAAACTTTCTAACAGTTCACAGTACACAGAGACCCACTAAGGGAAACTATTGTTCCTGTAATATGGGCACACCCGCAATACATAGCCGTCGGTTGATTTCTGCTGAAACACCCGCATGCACGGGACATCTATCCATTTGTTTCAAGGGGGCTGAAATTCCTAGGAATGATTCAATCCCCAATGTGCACTTTGCTGCCTGTCTCTTTTGATCTTAGTACATTTTGCGGAGCTACTTTTCCTTGTTATAGGCTTGTGCCATTTCTTCTCGACGTAGTGAAGAAGATGGCATTCATTCATCCTGTTGGAAGACTTGCAAGTCTATATCACGGACTAGGAATCCATTGGATTCCAAATCGGCATCTGGGTTAGGTCACGATATGCTCATATGAATCAATATTTACGAATATAAATGCACGCCTCTGATTTCCGAATACAGGTGTGCTGAGTACATTCATGCCGCGATACTGGGTCGATGCGTACTGAATGATCCTTGACATCACCTTGAGTAATTTCTTTTGAATATTCATGTTACCCTACCCTTTTTGTGTTGTTTGTTTGTTTGATTCTTTCTTGGTCTGCTTCTCGATTGTTTTGCAAACACTTCAGGCCATGCGTCTCTCCGTTTTCTTCCAACAGAGAGTCATATAAGCTGACTCCCTTAAGACAGTGCTTCCAATCCCCTATGATTTCCTGCTTCCCTCTCCCATCTTTAGGGTTTTGATGTCCTCCTTGCCTTCTTCTTGTTTCTTCTTTTCCACTCATGCTCTTCTTCCATTTCCAATAAGGGTTTTCTTCTTTCCATTTCATCTTGCTGCTTATCCCTTCAGGGGAGAATTCTCAACCTTTCTTTTAGGATAAGTTTCGAACTGCTGAATTCTTTTAAGATTTGCAGGTCTGTGGCATTTTCTAGCTCTGCTGTTATTAGAAATGGTTGTCATGTGGCATAGGCTACCCTAGATGGCAGCATTTTGCCATTCAAGCTATGGTCTATGTCCTGGTACTCCTCCCTGTCCTGCAATATTGCTGCTGAGATAGCAGCTGAAACCCCTCTGGAGGTTCTCTTGTGACTATGTTGTTTCCTCCAGGCGCATTTTAAATCACTGGGATGCTCATGAACTTTGTTGATTTGGATCATACAGCTGCTGCTAAGTCTATTGGGATTCCACCTCTTTTGGACGCTGTGTACTTCCTGACTTCGCCTAGATGATTCTATCTTGGCTTTCAGCAAGTTTCAGTCTGATTTTTCTACACATAACTTTTCAAATTTGTTTGTTTCTTTATCTCTTGCTTTTCCATCTGGGACTCTTTCGAATTTTAGTCTTTCATGCCTTTTCTTCAACCAGGATTCAACAGCAATGTTTTCATTGGTTTGCACTTGCTTTCCTATGTGTGCTTCTGACCGAGGGATTTCTGTTCCCCTGTCTTCAAAGTCATTCACGCGTCCCTCTGCAATATCTCGTCTGCTTAGGACGGAATGTTAGCCCTGATATTTTCTCATCCACTGAGTTTTCTGAGATTATTTGGCTCGTCTTTAGGCTTTCTCTTCCCCTTTTCTGGTATTCTGCCTTTTGTGATTCTGAGACACTGTTGTTCTTCAGTGTTTCCCTCACCTCCATTTTCAATACTTGCTCTGGAGAGCGTTTTGCAGTCTAGTTGTCTGAAAGCTTATCTTTAGGGCCTTCAATCTCTTTGGAACTGAAAATGGTACTTCCTTTTCCTTTTACTGTATTTCTTCATCTCTACTGGCCAGGTAATTTCAGGTATGTAATGTAGACTTCTAGGGCTTTGTGAAGTGAAAACTTTAGACTCTTGGCTCTACACAATTGCATGGGATTTCTGTGAGGACAAATTTTCCTAGACATTGATGCCATATCCTGTTCCTGTGTGTGTTGTCTGGTCTATCTCCAATTGCTGGTGTTGCCTTTGTTGTGATGAACCCCCCATACTATTTGGATTTGGATAACCTCACTTTGATTAAGCTTATCTCACAAATCTGAAAGAGCACAGGACACTTCCTCTGGTGGAAATGGAGCTTCTAAAGGTTCTCAGCTCTGCATTCTACTCTATGTTATTTTGGAGTGTTTCCAGAAGAGCAGAGTGTGAGTGCGCTTGTGCTTTGTAGTGCCACGGGAATGTCCCACTGAAACCAGTTCTTCCAAGAGCTTCTCTGTCTACAGAAACACCAGTGGAAGCATATCTATGGATGTCACACATCAGGGACTGCTGGAATGATCCCGCAGCCCGAACTTGGTGTCCTCGCTGCCGAACCGTGCCGGTGCCATCCAAAATGTAGCATCCGCTTTTGAGAGATAAACTGAAGGAAATCCTTCCTCTTCTCACGCTGTGGTCTTGGACCACACTTCCTTGTCCTCTCATCCTTGTGGCACGGGTTCACGAAGGCAACCACAGAGCTGTTGCACATCCTGTGCCTCAAACCAAACCATAATCACAGCCCAGGTTATGAATGTAGCAGATCCTAAGGCTTTTCATTCTGAATTCAAACCCAAGGCCCCCTGGATTCCTCAGACCCGATGCACAATATCTCTGATTCAGCCCCACACATGCTCTATTGGCAAAATGCCAAATTGGTCTCTGGTCCTGCAGATGCACTGGGTGTGGCCATGGGACATATCGATAATTTCAACTGCGCGCGCCAGGGTGGTTGCTTGCTCATTGGGGTCCCAGGTCGGTTTGCTCTCTTGATAGGACCCACCACATCCCACAACGCACTCCAGATCCCTGAGACTCAGCGTGTGCCACCATCCGTAGCCCTATCCCTCCCTGAACGCTGCCTCTGCTACCTCAAATTTGGCAGCTCGGAGCTTGGTCTCAGAATCAACTGTGGGGATATTTTGCACTGGATTCTTTGAGTTCTGTCAGCCAAGCATCTGCTGTGCACTCTTCTAACACTCAGCGCATCACCTTCAATCCCATGTCTCCTGTCCGCTTGAGAGTGTGCGTCCAAGTTAAAGAGAGTTTCACCTTTACTGCTCCATCAACAGGGCTCAGACCATGCACTGGTATCCATTCCCTGCTTTTCCTTCTCCTGCTTCCAGGTGTTCTGAGGCCTCATCCTGTCTTTGGAAGTAACAGACCTCTCTTCGGCAAGTGTCCTGTGCCAAGGGCTGGGTGAGTGGATGTTTCCATTGCTGTGATCATGGGAGCGAGTGAGCGCAGGTTGCACTGCTTCTCTGTCAACTGGGCATCGATGAATCAACACTTTCCAGATACATTTCACAGAAATGTGATTTTTTTTATCTCTTTGTTTCTATACAGCCGTGGTGGGAGGGATAGTCCGAAGACTCCAGTTTTGACATTGTGTTGATATCTCATTTGCAGTCTTGAAAAATTTAATAGAATTTATAGAAATGTTTTGGGAGTTATACGAAAATGAAGTTAGTTTCTGAAACATACTAAATCGACCTAGAAGCCAGACTTGTCAATTTCGGTAACATTTTGTCAGCTCTAAGGGAAACATAGACAGATAGAATGCAAACTAGCAGTCCGAACTGTTAAAGGGGTCCTGTCAGCTCTTTACTGTTGAAGCCTCCGAAACCAAGAGGAACCATGAAATAACTAATGGAAACATGAAATAACCCCCAAGCTTGGATTCACTTGTGCATGTGGTGCCCTTTACTCCCGATGACACCTACTGGTCAATGTTGGCATTTCAAGGTGTAACATCCCTCTCAAGGAAAATACAAGAGGAAACGAACTAAATATATACATTTAGCTTTGAATCCAAAGAACCTAGAGGCATTATAGCTATGAGATCCCTGCTGCAGCTGTGCTAGTCTACTGAGAACCAGGTGTTCTTCTATCAGTGATGAGAACGCTTAAACATCCGATCATGTTGGGTAAAGCACTTGAATGCAACCAAGTCTGCACCCCCATGATAGATTGCCCCCGGGGGCTTGACTCAATTGAAAGACGGTCCACATAAGCTGTGTCTTTCATGTCATTGGCTACTTTTACTGTTCAGCTCACTATCTGACTTCTAATATTTACCTAGACTGTCTTGAAAAACGGAGGCCTAATACAGATTCAAGTTGAGTCAAAGATTCCCCTCACTTACCACACTCCCTTCACCCCAGAGAAGACATAAACCCAGCATTTGCTGAATCTAGCGGAAGGCCATCGTTTCTTTGTGGGAGCTAAGTATTCAATTCCTATCTATTTCATACGAGAGTATTTGACCTTTATGGGGTTCCCTGTTGTTCACAGAGGATGAAGCTAGAGGAACTCTGATTCTAGGAGGGGCTTGCTCTTCTCTTACTGGCTTCATTGCAGCTCAGGTACTGATCCCTCAAAATGGATGCCTGAGTGGAGGGGAGGGAAGAGCAAGTGCTTGATAGCTAGGCCCAAACCTGGGAAAAGGCTTACCTGGGCTTGGTGCACTTTGATCTGAATGGCTTGGAATTGCCCCTTGGGTCGTGTGGATTATCTGACCTCTTTCAAGAACATGAGCGTTTTTATCATCTCTGCCATCTCTTCTCTTTAGACGTCAGGGATCTTGGACCCGTTCTTGGAGCAGAGAATTGAGGAACTTCCTCCAGTCCACGGTGGCCCTCCGTAGGATTCTGCTAGTATCAGCGAGGTTCAATATGTCTCATGAATGCCTTTCGAGCCTGCTATCCTCTACAGCTGTCTCAAGGCCAGTATTCTCTATTGTAGCAGAACATCTCTCATCAATGTGTTCGCATCTCTCCTCAATCCGTGCAGCCATATTTTCGGCCAGCTTCTCTTCGTGTCTCCCATAAAGTCGACTTCAACAGGACTGGGCAAGTCTGAAAGGACCTCGGAGCCTCTCCAGTAAGCTGAAGACAGGCAGATCTTCCACTGTCTGCCCTTTCAGGTTCTGGAAACTGACCCGTGAACTCAGGTCTTTGGGCAGCAGCAGTATCTCGAACTGACACAGCTTCCCGGACCAAAGACCTAAGC
This sequence comes from Vicugna pacos, assembly GCF_048564905.1. Lineage (NCBI taxonomy): Eukaryota > Metazoa > Chordata > Mammalia > Artiodactyla > Camelidae > Vicugna > Vicugna pacos. The sequence goes on along the minus strand of NW_027328740.1, from coordinate 37,711,556 downwards.
CAAGCTCCACAGAGGGCGGCAGCCCCTCCATCGCACTGATCCACCCACAGAACTCTGCCCGGTTACCTAGGATCCACCAGCCACAACAAGCCTCGCGGTACACACCAACATTCCACCTGGAATCCAACCACTAACTGCCATCCCCAATGGCTGCTGCATCTTGTCAGTGTTGGGGGAGGGGCTGCATCCGACGAGAGGTTCCTAAGGTAAATGTGATTCTACCCACTAGCGTCCCATGGGCCTTTGTTCTTCCCTCTTTCCTTTTGTTCAGATCTGTATGCACTGTAGCAACGGAGGGAAGTGTGTCCATTTTCAGTTGAATGTTTCACACGTCTTTAAACTTTCTAACAGTTCACAGTACACAGAGACCCACTAAGGGAAACTATTGTTCCTGTAATATGGGCACACCCGCAATACATAGCCGTCGGTTGATTTCTGCTGAAACACCCGCATGCACGGGACATCTATCCATTTGTTTCAAGGGGGCTGAAATTCGTAGGACTGATACAATCCCCAATGTGCACTTTACTGCCTGTCTCTTTTGATCTTAGTACAATATTGCGGAGCTACATTTCCTTGTTATAGGCTTGTGCCATTTCATCTCGACGTAGTGTAGAAGATGGCATTCATTCATCCTGTTGGAAGACTTGCAAGTCTATATCACGGACTAGGAATCCATTGGATTCCAAATCGGCATTTGGTTTAGGTCACGATATGCTCATATGAATCAATATTTACGAATATAAATGCACGCCTCTGATTTCCGAATACAGGTGTGCTGAGTACATTCAAGCCGCGATACTGGGTCGATGCGTACTGAATGATCCTTGACATCACCTTGAGTAATTTCTTTTGAATATTCATGTTACCCTACCCTTTTTGTGTTGTTTCTCTGTTTGATTCTTTCTTGGTCTGCTTCTCGTTTGCTTTGCATACACGTCAGGCCATGCATATCTCCGTTTGCTTCCAACAGAGTGTCATATAAGCTGACTCCCTTAAGATAGTGCTTCCATTCCCCTATGATTTCCTGCTTCCCTCTCCCATCTTTAGGGTTTTGATGTCCTCCTTGCCTTCTTCTTGTTTCTTCTTTTCCACTCATGCTCTTCTTGCATTTCCAATAAGGGTTTTCTTCTTTCCATTTCATCTTGCTGCTTATCCCTTCAGGGGAGAATTCTCAACCTTTCTATTAGGATAAGTTTCGAACTGCTGAATTCTTTTAAGATTTGCAGGTCTGTGGCATTCTCTAGCTCTGCTGTTATTACAAATGGTGGTCATGTGGCATAGGCTACCCTAGATGGCAGCATTTTGCCATTCAAGCTATGGTCTATGTCCTGGCACTCCTCCCTGTCCTGCAATATTGCTGCTGAGATAGCAGCTGAAACCCCTCTGGAGGTTCTCTTGTGACTATGTTGCTTTCCTCCAGGCGCATTTTAAATCACTGGGATGCTCATGAACTTTGTTGATTTGGATCATACAGCTGCTGCTAAGTCTATTGGGATTCCACCTCTTTTGGACGCTGTGCACTTCCTGAATTCGCCTAGATGATTCTATCTTGGCTTTCAGCAAGTTTCAGTCTGATTTTTCTACACATAACTTTTCAAACATTGTTTGATTCTTTATCTCTTGCTTTTCCATCTGGGACTCTTTCAAATTTTAGTCTTTCATGCCTTGTCTTCAACCAGGATTCAACAGCAATGTTTTCATTGGTTTGCACTTGCTTTGCTATGTGCGCTTCTGACCGAGGGATTTCTGTTCCCCTGTCTTCAAAGTCATTCACGCGTCCCTCTGCAATATCTCGTCTGCTTAGGACGGAATGTTAGCCCTGATATTTTCTCATCCACTGAGTTTTCTGAGATTATTTGGCTCGTCTTTATGCTTTCTCTTCCCCTTTTCTGGTATTCTGCCTTTTGTGATTCTGAGACACTGTTGTTCTTCAGTGTTTCCCTCACCTCCATTTTCAATACTTGCTCTGGAGAGCGTTTTGCAGTCTAGTTGTCTGAAAGCTTATCTTTAGGGCCTTCAATCTCTTTGGAACTGAAAATGGTACTTCCTTTTCCTTTTACTGTATTTCTTCATCTCTACTGGTCAGGTAATTTCAGGTATCTAATGTAGACTTCTAGGGCTTGGTTAAGTGAAAACTTTAGACTCTTGCCTCTACACAATTGCATGGGATTTCTGTGAGGACAAATTTTCCTAGACATTGATGCCATGTCCTGTTCCTGTGTGTGGTGTCTGGTCTATCTCCAATTGCTGGTGTTGCCTTTGTTGTGATTAACCCCCCATACTATTTCGAATTATATAACCTCAGTTTGATTACGTTTATCTCACAAATCTGAAAGAGCACAGGACACTTCCTCTGGTGGAAATGGAGCTTCAAATAGTTCTCAGCTCTGCATTCTACTCTATGTTATTTTGGAGTGTTTCCAGAAGAGCAGAGTGTGAGTGGGCTTATGCTTTGTAGTGCCACGGGAATGTCCCACTGAAACCAGATCTTCCAAGAGCTTCTCTGTCTACAGAAACACCAGTGGAAGCATATCTATGGATGTCACACATCAGGGCCTGCTGGATTGATCCTGCAGCCCGAACTTGGTGTCCTCGCTGCCGAACCGTGCCGGTGCCATCCAAAATTTAGCATCCGTTTTTGAGAGATAAACTGAAGGAAATCCTGCCTCTTCTCACGCTGTGGTCTTGGACCACACTTCCTTGTCCTCTCATCCTTGTGGCACAGGTGCACGAAGGCAACCACAGAGCTGTTGCACATCCTGTGCCTCAAACCAAACCATAATCACAGCCCAGGTTATGAATGTAGCAGATCCTAAGGCTTTTCATTCTGAATTCAAACCCAAGGTCCCCTGGATCCCTCAGACCCGATGCACAATATCTCTGATTCAGCCCCACACATGCTCTATTGGCAAAATGCCAAATTGGTCTCAGGTCCTGCAGATGCACTGGGTGTGGCCATGGGACATATCGATAATTTCAACTGCACGCGCCAGGGTGGTTGCTTGCTCATTGGGGTCCCAGGTCGTTTTGCTCTCTTGATAGGACCCACCACATCCCACAACGCACTCCAGATCCCTGAGACTAAGCGTCTTCCATCATCCGTAGCCCTATCCCTCCCTGAACGCTGCCTCTGCTACCTCAAATTTGGCAGCTCGGATCTTGGTCTCAGAATCAACTGTGGGGATATTTTGCACTGGATTCTTTGAGTTCTGTCAGCCAAGCATCTGCTGTGCACTCTTCTAACACTCAGCGCATCACCTTCAATCCCATGTCTCCCGTCCGCTTGAGAGTGTGCGTCCAAGTTAAAGAGAGTTTCACCTTTACTGCTCCATCATCAGGGCTCAGACCATGCACTGGTATCCATTCCCTGCTTTTTCTTCTCCTGCTTCCAGGTGTTCTGAGGCCTCATCCTGTCTTTGGAAGTAACAGACCTCTCTTCGGTAAGTGTCCTGTGCCAAGGCCTGGGTGAGTGGATGTTTCCATTGCTGTGTTCATGGGAGCGAGGGAGCGCAAGTTGCACTGCTTCTCTGTCAACTGGGCATCGATGAATCAACACTTTCCAGATACATTTCACAGAAATGTGATTTTTTTTTATCTCTTTGTTTCTATACAGCCGTGGTGGGAGGGATTGTCCGAAGACTCCAGTTCTGACATTGTGTTGATATCTCATTTGCAGTCTTTAAAATTTAATAGAATTTATATAAATCTTTTGGGAGTTATACGAAAATGAATTTAGTTTCTGAAACATACTAAATCGACCTAAAAGCCAGACTTGTCAATTTCGGTAACATTTTGTCAGCTCTAAGGAAAACATAGACAGATAGAATGCAAACTAGCAGTCCGTACTATTAAAGGGATCATGTCAACTCTTTACAGTTGAAACCTCCGAAACCAACAGGAACCATGAGATAACTAATGGAAACATGAAATAAACCCCAAGCTTGGATTCCCTTGTGCATGTGGTGCCCTTTACTCCCGATGACACCTACTGGTCAATGTTGGCATTTCAAGGTGTAACATCCCTTTCAAGGAAAATACAAGAGGAAACTAACTAAATATATACATTTAGCTTTGAATCCAAAGAACCTAGAGGCATTATAGCTATGAGAACCCTGCTGCAGGTATGCTAGGCTACTGAGAACCAGGTGTTCTTCTATCAGTGATGAGAACGCTTAATCATCCGATCATGTTGGGTAAAGCACTTGAATGCAACCAAGTCTGCACCCCCATGATAGATTGCCCCCGGTGGCTTGACTCAATTGAAAGACGGTCCACATAAGCTGTGTCTTTCATGTCATTGGCGACTTTTACAGTTCCGTACACTATCTGACTTCGAATATTTACCTAGACTGTCTTGAAAAAAGGAGGCCTAATAGAGATTCAAGTTCAGTCAAAGATTCCCCTCACTTACCACACTCCCTTCACCCCAGAGAAGACATAAACCCAGCATTTGCTGAATCTAGCGGAAGGCCATCGTTTCTTTGTGGGAGCTAAGTATTCAATTCCTATCTATTTCATACGAGAGTATTTGACCTTTATGGGGTTCCCTGTTGTTCACAGATGATGGAAGCTTGAGGAACTCTGATTCTAGGAGGGGCTTGCTCTTCTCTTACTGGCTTCATTGCAGCTCAGGTACTGATCCCTCAAAATGGATGCCTGAGTGGAGGGGAGGGAAGAGCAAGTGCTTGATAGCTAGGCCCAAACCTGGGAAAAGGCTTACCTGGGCTTGGTGCACTTTGATCTGAATGGCTTGGAATTGCCCCTTGGGTCGTGTGGATTATCTGACCTCTTTCAAGAACATGAGCGTTTTTATCATCTCTGAGATCTATTCTCTTTAGTGTTAGGGATCTTGGACCCATTCTTGGAGCAGAGAATTGAGGAACTTCCTCCAGTCCACGGTGGCCCTCCGTATGTTTCTGCTAGTATAAGCGAGGTTCAAAATGTCTCAAGAATGCCTTTCAAGCCTGCTATCCTCTACACCTGTCTCCAGGCCAGTATTCTCTATTGTAGCAGAACATCTCTCATCAATGTGTTCGCATCTCTCCTCAATCCGTGCAGCCATATTTTCGGCCAGCTTCTCTTCGTGTCTCCCATAAAGTAGACTTCAACAGGACTGGGCAAGTCTGAAAGGACCTCGGAGCCTCTCCAGTAAGCTGAAGACAGGCAGATCTTCCACTGTCTGCCCTTTCAGGTTCTGGAAACTGACCCGTGAACTCAGGTCTTTGGGCAGCAGCAGTATCTCGAACTGACACAGCTTCCCGGACCAAAGACCTAAGCCAAGCTCCACAGAGGGCGGCAGCCCCTCCATCGCACTGATCCACCCACAGAACTCTGCCCGGTTACCTAGGATCCACCAGCCACAACAAGCCTCGCGGTACACACCAACATTCCACCTGGAATCCAACCGCTAACTGACATCCCCAATGGCTGCTGCATCTTGTCAGTGTTGGGGGAGGGGCTGCATCCGACGAGAGGTTCCTAAGGTAAATGTGATTCTACCCACTAGCGTCCCATGGGCCTTTGTTCTTCCCTCTTTCCTTTTGCTCAGATCTGTATGCACTGTAGCAACGGAGGGAAGTGTGTCCATTTTCAGTTGAATGTTTCACACGTCTTTAAACTTTCTAACAGTTCACAGTACACAGAGACCCACTAAGGGAAACTATTGTTCCTGTAATATTGGCACACCCGCAATACATAGCCGTCGGTTGATTTCTGCTGAAACACCCGCATGCACGGGACATCTATCCATTTGTTTCAAGGGGGCTGAAAATCCTAGGAATGATACAATCCCCAATGTGCACTTTACTGCCTGTCTCTTTTGATCTTAGTACACTTTTGTGGATCTACTTTTCCTTGTTATAGGCTTGTGCCATTTCTTCTCGACGTAGTGTAGAATATGGCATTCATTCATCCTGTTGGAAGACTTGCAAGTCTATATCACGGACTAGGAATCCATTGGATTTCTAATCGGCATTTTGGTTAGGTCACGATATGCTCATATGAATCAATATTTACGAATATAAATGCACGCCTCTGATTTCCAGATACAGGTGTGCTGAGTACATTCAAGCCGCGATACTGGGTCGATGCGTACTGAATGATCCTTGACATCACCTTGAGTAATTTCTTTTGAATATTCATGTTACCCTACCCTTTTTATGTTGTTTGTTTGTTTGATTCTTTCTTGGTCTGCTTCTCGTTTGTTTCGCAAACACGTCTGGCCATGCATCTCTCCGTTTGCTTCCAAAAGAGAGTCATATAAGCTGACTCCCTTAAGATAGTGCTTCCAATCCCCTATGATTTCCTGCTTCCCTCTCCCATCTTTAGGGTTTTGATGTCCTCCTTGCTTTCTTCTTGTTTCTTCTTTTCCACTCATGCTCTTCTTGCATTTCCAATAAGGGTTTTCTTCTTTCCATTTCATCTTGCTGCTTATCCCTTCAGGGGAGAATTCTCAACCTTTCTTTTAGGATTAGTTTCGAACTGCTGAATTCTTTTAAGATTTGCAGGTCTGTGGCATTCTCTAGCTCTGCTGTTATTAGAAATGGTGGTCATGTGGCATAGGCTACCCTAGATGGCAGCATTTTGCCATTCAAGCTATGGTCTATGTCCTGGCACTCCTCCCTGTCCTGCAATATTGCTGCTGAGGTAGCAGCTGATACCCCTCTGGAGGTTCTCTTGTGACTATGTTGCTTTCCTCCAGGCGCATTTTAAATCACTGGGATGCTCATGAACTTTGTTGATTTGGATCATACAGCTGCTGCTAAGTCTATTGGGATTCCACCTCTTTTGGACGCTGTGTACTTCCTGAATTCGCCTAGATGATTCTATCTTGGCTTTCAGCAAGTTTCAGTCTGGTTTTTCTACACATAACTTTTCAAACATTGTTTGTTTCTTTATTTCTTGCTTTTCCACCTGGGACTCTTTCGAATTTTAGTCTTTCATGCCTTGTCTTCAACCAGGATTCAACAGCAATGTTTTCATTGGTTTGCACTTGCTTTCCTATGTGTGCTTCTGACCGAGGGATTTCTGTTCCCCTGTCTTCAAAGTTATTCACGCGTCCCTCTGCAATAACTCGTCTGCTTAGGACGGAATGTTAGCCCTGATATTTTCTCATCCACTGAGTTTTCTGAGATTATTTGGCTCGTCTTTAGGCTTTCTCTTCCCCATTTCTGGTATTCTGGCTTTTGTGATTCTGAGACACTGTTGTTCTTCAGTGTTTCCCTCACCTCCATTTTCAATACTTGCTCTGGAGAGCGTTTTGCAGTCTAGTTGTCTGAAAGCTTATCTTTAGGGCCTTCAATCTCTTTGGAACTGAAAATGGTACTTCCTTTTCCTTTTACTGTATTTCTTCATCTCTACTGGTCAGGTAATTTCAGGTATCTAATGTAGACTTCTAGGGCGTGGTTAAGTGAAAACTTTAGACTCTTGGCTCTACACAATTGCATGGGATTTCTGTGAGGACAAATTTTCCTAGACATTGATGCCATGTCCTGTTCCTGTGTGTGTTGTCTGGTCTATCTCCAATTGCTGGTGTTGCCTTTGTTGTGATGAACCCCCCATACTATTTCGATTAGGATAACCTCATTTTGATTACGCTTATCTCACAAATCTGAAAGAGCACAGGACACTTCCTCTGGTGGAAATGGAGCTTCTAAAGGTTCTCAGCTCTGCATTCTACTCTATGTTATTTTGGAGTGTTTCCAGAAGAGCAGAGTGTGAGTGCGCTTGTGCTTTGTAGTGCCACGGGAATGTCCCACTGAAACCAGTTCTTCCAAGAGCTTCTCTGTCTACAGAAACACCAGTGGAAGCATATGTATGGATGTCACACATCAGGGCCTGCTGGAATGATCCCGCAGCCCGAACTTGGTGTCCTCGCTGCCGAACCGTGCCGGTGCCATCCAAAATGTAGCATCCGCTTTTGAGAGATAAACTGAAGGAAATCCTTCCTCTTCTCACGCTGTGGTCTTGGACCACACTTCCTTGTCCTCTCGTCCTTGTGGCACGGGTGCACGAAGGCAACCACAGAGCTGTTGCACATCCTGTGCCTCAAACCAAACCATAATCACAGCCCAGGTTATGAATGTAGCAGATCCTAAGGCTTTTCATTCTGAATTCAAACCCAAGGCCCCCTGGATCCCTCAGACCCGATGCACAATATCTCTGATTCAGCCCCACACATGCTCTATTGGCAAAATGCCAAATTGGTCTCTGGTCCTGCAGATGCACTGGGTGTGGCCATGGGACATATCGATAATTACAACTGCGCACGCCAGGGTGGTTGCTTGCTCTTTGGGGCCACAGGTCGGTTTGCTTTCTTGATAGGACCCACCACATCCCACAATGCACTCCAGATCCCTGAGACTCAGCATGTGCCAACATCCGTAGCCCTATCCCTCCCTGAACGCTGCCTCTGCTACCTCAAATTTGGCAGCTCGGATCTTGGTCTCAGAATCAACTGTGGGGATATTTTGCACTGGATTCTTTGAGTTCTGTCAGCCAAGCATCTGCTGTGAACTCTTCTAACACTCAGCGCATCACCTTCAATCCCAAGTCTCCTGTCCGCTTGAGAGTGTGCGTCCAAGTTAAAGAGAGTTTCACCTTTACTGCTCCATCAACAGGGCTCAGACCATGCACTGGTATCCATTCCCTGCTTTTCCTTCTCCTGCTTCCAGGTGTTCTGAGGCCTCATCCTGTCTTTGGAAGTAACAGACCTCTCTTCGGCAAGTGTCCTGTGCCAAGGGCTGGGTGAGTGGATGTTTCCATTGCTGTGTTCATGGGAGCGAGTGAGCGCAGGTTGCACTGCTTCTCTGTCAACTGGGCATCGATGAATCAACACTTTCCAGATACATTTCACAGAAATGTGATTTTTTTTTTATCTCTTTGTTTCTATTCAGCCGTGGTGGGAGGGATTGTCCGAAGACTCCAGTTTTGACATTGTGTTGGTATCTCATTTGCAGTCTTTAAAATTTAATAGAATTTATATAAATCTTTTGGGAGTTACACGAAAATGAAGTTAGTTTCTGAAACATACTAAATCGACCTAAAAGCCAGACTTGTCAATTTCGGTAACATTTTGTCAGCTCTAAGGAAAACATAGACAGATAGAATGCAAACTAGCAGTCCGAACTATTAAAGGGGTCATGTCAACTCTTTACAGTTGAAGCCTCCGAAACCAACAGGAACCATGAGATAACTAATGGAAACATGAAATAACCCCCAAGCTTGGATTCCCTTGTGCATGTGGTGCCCTTTACTCCCGATGACACCTACTGGTCAATGTTGGCATTTCAAGGTGTAACATCCCTCTCAAGGAAAATACAAGAGGAAACGAACTAAATATATACATTTAGATTTGAATCCAAAGAACCTAGAGGCATTATAGCTATGAGAACCCTGCTGCAGGTATGCTAGGCTACTGAGAACCAGGTGTTGTTCTATCAGTGATGAGAACGCTTAATCATCCGATCATGTTGGGTAAAGCACTTGAATGCAACCAAGTCTGCACCCCCATGATAGATTGCCCCCGGGGGCTTGACTCAATTGAAAGACGGTCCACATAAGCTGTGTCTTTCATGTCATTGGCGACTTTTACAGTTCCGTACACTATCTGACTTCGAATATTTACCTAGACTGTCTTGAAAAACGGAGGCCTAATAGAGATTCAAGTTCAGTCAAAGATTCCCCTCACTTACCACACTCCCTTCACCCCAGAGAAGACATAAACCCAGCATTTGCTGAATCTAGCGGAAGGCCATCGTTTCTTTGTGGGAGCTAAGTATTCAATTCCTATCTATTTCATACGAGAGTATTTGACCTTTATGGGGTTCCCTGTTGTTCACAGATGATGGAAGCTTGAGGAACTCTGATTCTAGGAGGGGCTTGCTCTTCTCTTACTGGCTTCATTGCAGCTCAGGTACTGATCCCTCAAAATGGATGCCTGAGTGGAGGGGAGGGAAGAGCAAGTGCTTGATAGCTAGGCCCAAACCTGGGAAAAGGCTTACCTGGGCTTGGTGCACTTTGATCTGAATGGCTTGGAATTGCCCCTTGGGTCGTGTGGATTATCTGACCTCTTTCAAGAACATGAGCGTTTTTATCATCTCTGAGATCTCTTCTCTTTAGAGTCAGGGATCTTGGACCCGTTCTTGGAGTAGAGAATTGAGGAACTTCCTCCAGTCCACGGTGGCCCTCCGTATGTTTCTGCTAGTATCAGCGAGGTTCAAAATGTCTCAAGAATGCCTTTCAAGCCTGCTATCCTCTACACCTGCCTCCAGGCCAGTATTCTCAATTGTAGCAGAACATCTCTCATCAATGTGTTCGCATCTCTCCTCAATCCGTGCAGCCATATTTTCGGCCAGCTTCTCTTCGTGTCTCCCATAAAGTAGACTTCAACAGGACTGGGCAAGTCTGAAAGGACCTCGGAGCCTCTCCAGTAAGCTGAAGACAGGCAGATCTTCCACTGTCTGCCCTTTCAGGTTCTGGAAACTGACCCGTGAACTCAGGTCTTTGGGCAGCAGCAGTATCTCGAACTGACACAGCTTCCCGGACCAAAGACCTAAGCCAAGCTCCACAGAGGGCGGCAGCCCCTCCATCGCACTGATCCACCCACAGAACTCTGCCCGGTTACCTAGGATCCACCAGCCACAACAAGCCTCGCGGTACACACCAACATTCCACCTGGAATCCAACCGCTAACTGCCATCCCCAGTGGCTGCTGCATCTTGTCAGTGTTGGGGGAGGGGCTGCATCCGACGAGAGGTTCCTAAGGTAAATGTGATTCTACCCACTAGCGTCCCATGGGCCTTTGTTCTTCCCTCTTTCCTTTTGCTCAGATCTGTATGCACTGTAGCAACGGAGGGAAGTGTGTCCATTTTCAGTTGAATGTTTCACACGTCTTTAAACTTTCTAACAGTTCACAGTACACAGAGACCCACTAAGGGAAACTATTGTTCCTGTAATATGGGCACACCCGCAATACATAGCCGTCGGTTGATTTCTGCTGAAACACCCGCATGCACGGGACATCTATCCATTTGTTTCAAGGGGGCTGAAAATCCTAGGAATGATACAATCCCCAATGTGCACGTTACTGCCTGTCTCTTTTGATCTTAGTACACTTTTGCGGAGCTACTTTTCCTTGTTATAGGCTTGTGCCATTTCTTCTCGACGTAGTGTAGAATATGGCATTCATTCATCCTGTTGGAAGACTTGCAAGTCTATATCACGGACCAGGAATCCATTGGATTCCTAATCGGCATTTTGGTTAGGTCACGATATGCTCATATGAATCAATATTTACGAATATAAATGCACGCCACTGATTTCCAGATACAGGTGTGCTGAGTACATTCAAGCCGCGATACTGGGTCGATGCGTACTGAATGATCCTTGACATCACCTTGAGTAATTTCTTTTGAATATTCATGTTACCCTACCCTTTTTGTGTTGTTTGTTTGTTTGATTCTTTCTTGGTCTGCTTCTCGTTTGTTTCACAAACACGTCAGTCCATGCATCTCTCCGTTTGCTTCCAACAGAGAGTCATATAAGCTGACTCCCTTAAGATAGTGCTTCCAATCCCCTATGATTTCCTGCTTCCCTCTCCCATCTTTAGGGTTTTGATGTCCTCCTTGCCTTCTTCTTGTTTCTTCTTTTCCACACATTCTCTTCTTGCATTTCCAATAAGGGTTTTCTTCTTTCCATTTCATCTTGCTGCTTATCCCTTCAGGGGAGAATTCTCAACCTTTCTTTTAGGATAAGTTTTGAACTGCTGAATTCTTTTAAGATTTGCAGTTCTGTGGCATTCTCTAGCTCTGCTGTTATTAGAAATGGTGGTCATGTGGCATAGGCTACCCTAGATGGCAGCATTTTGCCATTCAAGCTTTGGTCTATGTCCTGGCACTCCTCCCTGTCCTGCAATATTGCTGCTGAGATAGCAGCTGAAACCCCTCTGGAGGTTCTCTTGTGACTATGTTGCTTTCCTCCAGGCACATTTTAAATCACTGGGATGCTCATGAACTTTGTTGATTTGGATCATACAGCTGCTGCTAAGTCTATTGGGATTCCACCTCTTTTGGACGCTGTGTACTTCCTGAATTCGGCTAGATGATTCTATCTTGGCTTTCAGCAAGTTTCGGTCTGATTTTTCTACACATAACTTTTCAAACATTGTTTGTTTCTTTATCTCTTACTTTTCCATCTGGGACTCTTTCGAATTTTAGTCTTTCATGCCTTGTCTTCAACCAGGATTCAACAGCAATGTTTTCATTGGTTTGCACTTGCTTTCCTATGTGTGCTTCTGACCGAGGGATTTGTGTTCCCCTGTCTTCAAAGTCATTCACGCGTCCCTCTGCAATAACTCGTCTGCTTAGGACGGAATGTTAGCCCTGATATTTTCTCATCCACTGAGTTTTCTGAGATTATTTGGCTCGTCTTTAGGCTTTCTCTTCCCCTTTTCTGGTATTCTGGCTTTTGTGATTCTGAGACACTGTTGTTCTTCAGTGTTTCCCTCACCTCCATTTTCAATACTTGCTCTGGAGAGCGTTTTGCAGTCTAGTTGTCTGAAAGCTTATCTTTAGGGCCTTCAATCTCTTTGGAACTGAAAATGGTACTTCCTTTTCCTTTTACTGTATTTCTTCATCTCTACTGGTCAGGTAATTTCAGGTATCTAATGTAGACTTCTAGGGCTTGGTTAAGTGAAAACTTTAGACTCTTGGCTCTACACAATTGCATGGGATTTCTGTGAGGACAAATTTTCCTAGACATTGATGCCATGTCCTGTTCCTGTGTGTGTTGTCTGGTCTATCTCCAATTGCTGGTGTTGCCTTTGTTGTGATGAACCCCCCATACTATTTCGATTAGGATAACCTCATTTTGATTACGCTTATCTCACAAATCTGAAAGAGCACAGGACATTTCCTCTGGTGGAAATGGAGCTTCTAAAGATTCTCAGCTCTGCATTCTACTCTCTGTTATTTTGGAGTGCATCCAGAAGAGCAGAGTGTGAGTGCGCTTGTGCTTTGTAGTGCCACGGGAATGTCCCACTGAAACCAGTTCTTCCAAGAGCTTCTCTGTCTACAGAAACACCAGTGGAAGCATATCTATGGATGTCACACATCAGGGCCTGCTGGAATGATCCCGCAGCCCGAACTTGGTGTCCTCGCTGCCGAACCGTGCCTGTGCCATCCAAAATGTAGCATCCGCTTTTGAGAGATAAACTGAAGGAAATCCTTCCTCTTCTCACGCTGTGGTCTTGGACCACACTTCCTTGTCCTCTCGTCCTTTTGGCACGTGTGCACGAAGGCAACCACAGAGCTGTTGCACATCCTGTGCCTCAAACCAAACCATAATCACAGCCCAGGTTATGAATGTAGCAGATCCTAAGGCTTTTCATTCTGAATTCAAACCCAAGGTCCACTGGATCCCTCAGACCGGATGAACAATATCTCTGATTCAGCCCCACACATGCTCTATTGGCAAAATGCCAAATTGGTCTCTGGTCTTGCAGATGCACTGGGTGTGGCCATGGGACATATCGATAATTTCAACTGCGCGTGCCAGGGTGGTTGCCTGCTCATTGGGGCCACAGGTCGGTTTGCTCTCTTGATAGGACCCACCACATCCGACAACGCACTCCAGATCCCTGAGACTCAGCGTGTGCCAACATCCGTAGCCCTATCCCTCCCTGAACGCTGCCTCTTCTACCTCAAATTTGGCAGCTCGGATCTTGGTCTCAGAATCAACTGTGGGGATATTTTGCACTGGATTCTTTGAGTTCTGTCAGCCAAGCATCTGCTGTGAACTCTTCTAACACTCAGCGCATCACCTTCAGTCCCATGTCTTCTGACCGCTTGAGAGTGTGCGTCCAAGATAAAGAGAGTTTCACCTTTACTGCTCCATCAACAGGGCTCAGACCATGCACTGGTATCCATTCCCTGCTTTTCCTTCTCCTGCTTCCAGGTGTTCTGAGGCCTCATCCTGTCTTTGGAAGTAACAGACCTCTCTTCGGCAAGTGTCCTGTGCCAAGGGCTGGGTGAGTGGATGTTTCCATTGCTGTGTTCATGGGAGCGAGTGAGCGCAGGTTGCACTGCTTCTCTGTCAACTGGGCATCGATGAATCAACACTTTCCAGATACATTTCACAGAAATGTGATTTTTTTTTTATCTCTATGATTCTATACAGCCGTGGTGGGAGGGATTGTCCGAAGACTCCAGTTTTGACATTGTGTTGATATCTCATCTGCAGTCTTTAAAATTTTATAGAATTTATATAAATGCTTTGGGAGTTATACGAAAATGAAGTTAGTTTCTGAAACATACTAAATCGACCTAGAAGCCAGACTTGTCAATTTCGGTAACATTTTGTCAGCTCTAAGGAAAACATAGACAGATAGAATGCAAACTAGCAGTCCGAACTGTTAAAGGGTTCATGTCAACTCTTAACTGTTGAAGCCTCCGAAACCAACAGGAACCATGAAATAACTAATGGAAACATGAAATAACCCCCAAGCTTGGATTCCCTTGTGCATGTGGTGCCCTTTACTCCCGATGACACCTACTGGTCAATGTTGGCATTTCAAGGTGTAACATCCCTCTCAAGGAAAATACAAGAGGAAACGAACTAAATATATACATTTAGCTTTGAATCCCAAGAACCTAGAGGCATTATAGCTATGAGAACCCTGCTGCAGCTATGCTAGGCTACTGAGAACCAGGTGTTCTTCTATCAGTGATGAGAACGCTTAATCATCCGATCATGTTGGGTAAAGCAGTTGAATGCCACCAAGTCTGCACCCCCGTGATTGATTGCCCCCGGGGGCTTGACTCAATTGAAAGACGGTCCACATAAGCTGTGTCTTTCATGTCATTCGCGGCTTTTACAGTTCCGTTCACTATCTGACTTCTAATATTTACATAGACTGTATTGAAATACGGAGGCTTAATACAGATTCAAGTTCAGTCAAAGATTCCCCTCACTTACCACACTCCCTTCACCCCAGAGAAGACATAAACCCAGCATTTGCTGAATCTAGCGGAAGGCCATCGTTTCTTTGTGGGAGCTAGGTATTCAATTCCTATCTATTTCATACGAGAGTATTTGACCTTTATGGGGTTCCCTGTTGTTCACAGAGGATGAAGCTAGGGGAACTCTGATTCTAGGAGGGGCTTGCTCTTCTCTTACTGGCTTCATTGCAGCTCAGGTACTGATCCCTCAAAATGGATGCCTGAGTGGAGGGGAGGGAAGAGCAAGTGCTTGATAGCTAGGCCCAAACCTGGGAAAAGGCTTACCTGGGCTTGGTGCACTTTGATCTGAATGGCTTGGAATTGCCCCTTGGGTCGTGTGGATTATCTGACCTCTTTCAAGAACATGAGCGTTTTTATCATCTCTGCCATCTCTTCTCTTTAGACGTCAGGGATCTTGGACCCGTTCTTGGAGCAGAGAATTGAGGAACTTCCTCCAGTCCACGGTGGCCCTCCGTATGTTTCTGCTAGTATCAGCGAGGTTCAATATGTCTCATGAATGCCTTTCGAGCCTGCTATCCTCTACAGCTGTCTCCAGGCCAGTATTCTCTATTGTAGCAGAACATCTCTCATCAATGTGTTCGCATCTCTCCTCAATCCGTGCAGCCTTATTTTCGGCCAGCTTCTCTTCATGTCTCCCATAAAGTCGACTTCAACAGGACTGGGCATGTCTGAAAGGACCTCGGAGCCTCTCCAGTAAGCTGAAGAGAGGCAGATCTTCCACTGTCTGCCCTTTCAGGTTCTGGAAACTGACCCGTGAACTCAGGTCTTTGGGCAGCAGCAGTATCTCGAACTGACACAGCTTCCCGGACCAAAGACCTAAGCCAAGCTCCACAGAGGGCGGCAGCCCCTCCATCGCACTGATCCACCCACAGAACTCTGCCCGGTTACCTAGGATCCACCAGCCACAACAAGCCTCGCGGTACACACCAACATTCCACCTGGAATCCAACCGCAAACTGCCATGCCCAATGGCTGCTGCATCTTGTCAGTGTTGGGGGAGGGGCTGCATTCGACGAGAGGTTCCTAAGGTAAATGTGATTCTACCCACTAGCGTCCCATGGGCCTTTGTTCTTCCCTCTTTCCTTTTGTTCAGTTCTGTATGCACTGTAGCAACGGAGGGAAGTGTGTCCATTTTCAGTTGAATGTTTCACACGTCTTTAAACTTTCTAACAGTTCACAGTACACAGAGACCCACTAAGGGAAACTATTGTTCCTGTAATATGGGCACACCCGCAATACATAGCCGTCGGTTGATTTCTGCTGAAACACCCGCATTCACGGGACATCTATCCATTTGTTTCAAGGGGGCTGAAATTCCTAGGAATGATACAATCCCCAATGTGCACTTTACTGCCTGTCTCTTTTGATCTTAGTACACTTTTGCGGAGCTACTTTTCCTTGTTATAGGCTTGTGCCATTTCTTCTCGACGTAGTGAAGAAGATGGCATTCATTCATCCTGTTGGAAGACTTGCAAGTCTATATCACGGACTAGGAATCCATTGGATTCCAAATCGGCATTTGGGTTAGGTCACGATATGCTCATATGAATCAATATTTACGAATATAAATGCACGCCTCTGATTTCCGAATACAGGTGTGCTGAGTACATTCAAGCCGCGATACTGGGTCGATGCGTACTGAATGATCCTTGACATCACCTTGAGTAATTTCTTTTGAATATTCATGTTACCCTACCCTTTTTGTGTTGTTTGTTTGTTTGATTCTTTCTTGGTCTGCTTCTCGTTTGCTTTGCAAACACGTCAGGCCATGCATCTCTCCGTTTGCTTCCAACAGAGAGTCATATAAGCTGACTCCCTTAAGATAGTGCTTCCAATCCCCTATGATTTCCTGCTTCCCTCTCCCATCTTTAGGGTTTTGATGTCCTCCTTGCTTTCTCCTTGTTTCTTCTTTTCCACTCATGCTCTTCTTGCATTTCCAATAAGGGTTTTCTTCTTTCCATTTCATCTTGCTGCTTATCCCTTCAGGGGAGTATTCTCAACCTTTCTTTTAGGATAAGTTTCAAGCTGCTGTATTCTTTTAAGATTTGCAGGTCTGTGGCATTCTCTAGTTCTGCTGTTATTAGAAATGGTGGTCATGTGACATAGGCTACCCTAGATGGCAGCATTTTGCCATTCAAGCTATGGTCTATGTTCTGGCACTCCTCCCTGTCTTGCATTATTGCTGCTGAGATAGCAGCTGAAACCCCTCTGGAGGTTCTCTTGTGACTATGTTGCTTTCCTCCAGGCGCATTTTAAATCACTGGGATGCTCATGAACTTTGTTGATTTGGATCATACAGCTGCTGCTAAGTCTATTGGGATTCCACCTCTTTTGGACGCTGTGTACTTCCTGAATTCACCTAGATGATTCTATCTTGGCTTTCAGCAAGTTTCAGTCTGATTTTTCTACACATAAATTTTCAAACATTGTTTGTTTCTTTATCTCTTGCTTTTCCATCTGGGACTCTTTCGAATTTTAGTCTTTCATGCCTTGTCTTCAACCAGGATTCAACAGCAATGTTTTCATTGGTTTGCACTTGCTTTGCTATGTGTGCTTCTGACCGAGGGATTTCTGTTCCCCTGTCTTCAAAGTCATTCACGTGTCCCTCTGAAATATCTCGTCTGCTTAGGACGGAATGTTAGCCCTGATATTTTCTCATCCACTGAGTTTTCTGATATTATTTGGCTCGTTTTTAGGCTTTCTCTTCCCCTTTTCTGGTATTCTGCCTTTTGTGATTCTGAGACACTGTTGTTCTTCAGTGTTTCCCTCACCTCCATTTTCAATACTTGCTCTGGATAGCGTTTTGCAGTCTAGTTGTCTGAAAGCTTAACTTTAGGGCCTTCAATCTCTTTGGAACTGAAAATGGTACTTCCTTTTCCTTTTACTGTATTTCTTCATCTCTACTGGTCAGGTAATTTCAGGTATCTAATGTAGACTTCTAGGGCTTTGTTAAGTGAAAACTTTAGACTCTTGGCTCTACACAATTGCATGGGATTTCTGTGAGGACAAATTTTCCTAGACATTGATGCCATGTTCTGTTCCTGTGTGTGTTGTCTGGTCTATCTCCAATTGCTGGTGTTGCCTTTGTTGTGATGAACACCCCATACTATTTCGATTTAGATAACCTCACTTTGATTACGCTTATCTCACAAATCTGAAAGAGCACAGGACACTTCCCCTGGTGGAAATGGAGCTTCTAAAGGTTCTTATCTCTGCATTCTACTCTATGTTATTTTGGAGTGTTTCCAGAAGGGCAGGGTGTGAGTGCGCTTGTGCTTTGTAGTGCCACCGGAATGTCCCACTGAAACCAGTTCTTCCAAGAGCTTCTCTGTCTACAGAAACACCAGTGGAAGCATATCTATGGATGTCACACATCAGGGCCTGCTGGAAAGATCCTGCAGCCCGAACTAGGTGTCCTCGCTGCCGAACCGTGCCGGTGCCATCCAAAATGTAGCATCCGCTTTTGAGAGATAAACGGAAGGAAATCCTTCCTCTTCTCACGCTGTGGTCTTGGACCACACTTCCTTGTCCTCTCATCCTTGTGGCACGGGTGCATGAAGGCAACCACAGAGCTTTTGCACATCCTGTGCCTCAAACCAAACCATAATCACAGCCCAGGTTATGAATGTAGCAGATCCTAAGGCTTTTCATTCTGAATTCAAACCCAAGGCCCCCTGGATCCCTCAGACCCGATGCACAATATCTCTGATTCAGCCCCACACATGCTCTATTGGCAAAATGCCAAATTGGTCTCTGGTCCTGCAGATGCACTGGGTGTGGCCATGGGACATATCGATAATTTCAACTGCGCGTGCCAGGGTGGTTGCTTGCTCATTGGGGACACAGGTCGGTTTGCTCTCTTGATAGGACCCACCACATCCCACAATGCACTCCAGATCCCTGAGACTCAGAATGTGCCAACATCCGTAGCCCTATCCCCCCCTGAACGCTGCCTCTGCTTCCTCAAATTTGGCAGCTCGGATCTTGGTCTCAGAATCAACTGTGGGGATATTTTGCACTGGATTCTTTGAGTTCTGTCAGCCAAGCATCTGCTGTGCACTCTTCTAACACTCAGCGCATCACCTTCAATCCCATGTCTCCTGTCCGTTTGAGAGTGTGCGTCCAAGTTAAAGAGAGTTTCACCTTTACTGCTCCATCAACAGGGCTCAGACCATGCACTGGTATCCATTCCCTGCTTTTCCTTCTCCTGCTTCCAGGTGTTCTGAGGCCTCATCCTGTCTTTGGAACTAACAGACCTCTCTTCGGCAAGTGTCCTGTGCCAAGGGCTGGGTGAGTGGATGTTTCCATTGCTGTGTTCATGGGAGCGAGTGAGCGCAGGTTGCACTGCTTCTCTGTCAACTGGGCATCGATGAATCAACACTTTCCAGATACATTTCACAGAAATGTAATTTTTTTTTTATCTCTTTGTTTCTATACAGCTGTGTTGGGAGGGATTGTCCGAAGACTCCAGTTTTGACATTGTGTTGATATCTCATCTGCAGTCTTTAAAATTTTATAGAATTTATATAAATGCTTTGGGAGTTATACGAAAATGAAGTTAGTTTCTGAAACATACTAAATCGACCTAGAAGCCAGACTTGTCAATTTCGGTAACATTTTGTCAGCTCTAAGGAAAACATAGACAGATAGAATGCAAACTAGCAGTCCGAACTGTTAAAGGGTTCATGTCAACTCTTAACTGTTGAAGCCTCCGAAACCAACAGGAACCATGAAATAACTAATGGAAACATGAAATAACCCCCAAGCTTGGATTCCCTTGTGCATGTGGTGCCCTTTACTCCCGATGACACCTACTGGTCAATGTTGGCATTTCAAGGTGTAACATCCCTCTCAAGGAAAATACAAGAGGAAACGAACTAAATATATACATTTAGCTTTGAATCCAAAGAACCTAGAGGCATTATAGCTATGAGAACCCTGCTGCAGCTATGCTAGGCTACTGAGAACCAGGTGTTCTTCTATCAGTGATGAGAACGCTTAATCATCCGATCATGTTGGGTAAAGCAGTTGAATGCCACCAAGTCTGCACCCCCGTGATTGATTGCCCCCGGGGGCTTGACTCAATTGAAAGACGGTCCACATAAGCTGTGTCTTTCATGTCATTCGCGGCTTTTACAGTTCCGTTCACTATCTGACTTCTAATATTTACATAGACTGTATTGAAATACGGAGGCTTAATACAGATTCAAGTTCAGTCAAAGATTCCCCTCACTTACCACACTCCCTTCACCCCAGAGAAGACATAAACCCAGCATTTGCTGAATCTAGCGGAAGGCCATCGTTTCTTTGTGGGAGCTAGGTATTCAATTCCTATCTATTTCATACGAGAGTATTTGACCTTTATGGGGTTCCCTGTTGTTCACAGAGGATGAAGCTAGGGGAACTCTGATTCTAGGAGGGGCTTGCTCTTCTCTTACTGGCTTCATTGCAGCTCAGGTACTGATCCCTCAAAATGGATGCCTGAGTGGAGGGGAGGGAAGAGCAAGTGCTTGATAGCTAGGCCCAAACCTGGGAAAAGGCTTACCTGGGCTTGGTGCACTTTGATCTGAATGGCTTGGAATTGCCCCTTGGGTCGTGTGGATTATCTGAACTCTTTCAAGAACATGAGCGTTTTTATCATCTCTGCCATCACTTCTCTTTAGACGTCAGGGATCTTTGACCCGTTCTTGGAGCAGAGAATTGAGGAACTTCCTCCAGTCCACGGTGGCCCTCCGTATGTTTCTGCTAGTATCAGCGAGGTTCAATATGTCTCATGAATGCCTTTCGAGCCTGCTATCCTCTACAGCTGTCTCCAGGCCAGTATTCTCTATTGTAGCAGAACATCTCTCATCAATGTGTTCGCATCTCTCCTCAATCCGTGCAGCCTTATTTTCGGCCAGCTTCTCTTCATGTCTCCCATAAAGTCGACTTCAACAGGACTGGGCATGTCTGAAAGGACCTCGGAGCCTCTCCAGTAAGCTGAAGAGAGGCAGATCTTCCACTGTCTGCCCTTTCAGGTTCTGGAAACTGACCCGTGAACTCAGGTCTTTGGGCAGCAGCAGTATCTCGAACTGACACAGCTTCCCGGACCAAAGACCTAAGCCAAGCTCCACAGAGGGCGGCAGCCCCTCCATCGCACTGATCCACCCACAGAACTCTGCCCGGTTACCTAGGATCCACCAGCCACAACAAGCCTCGCGGTACACACCAACATTCCACCTGGAATCCAACCGCAAACTGCCATGCCCAATGGCTGCTGCATCTTGTCAGTGTTGGGGGAGGGGCTGCATTCGACGAGAGGTTCCTAAGGTAAATGTGATTCTACCCACTAGCGTCCCATGGGCCTTTGTTCTTCCCTCTTTCCTTTTGTTCAGATCTGTATGCACTGTAGCAACGGAGGGAAGTGTGTCCATTTTCAGTTGAATGTTTCACACGTCTTTAAACTTTCTAACAGTTCACAGTACACAGAGACCCACTAAGGGAAACTATTGTTCCTGTAATATGGGCACACCCGCAATACATAGCCGTCGGTTGATTTCTGCTGAAACACCCGCATTCACGGGACATCTATCCATTTGTTTCAAGGGGGCTGAAATTCCTAGGAATGATACAATCCCCAATGTGCACTTTACTGCCTGTCTCTTTTGATCTTAGTACACTTTTGCGGAGCTACTTTTCCTTGTTATAGGCTTGTGCCATTTCTTCTCGACGTAGTGAAGAAGATGGCATTCATTCATCCTGTTGGAAGACTTGCAAGTCTATATCACGGACTAGGAATCCATTGGATTCCAAATCGGCATTTGGGTTAGGTCACGATATGCTCATATGAATCAATATTTACGAATATAAATGCACGCCTCTGATTTCCGAATACAGGTGTGCTGAGTACATTCAAGCCGCGATACTGGGTCGATGCGTACTGAATGATCCTTGACATCACCTTGAGTAATTTCTTTTGAATATTCATGTTACCCT
Source organism: Vicugna pacos (assembly GCF_048564905.1). Taxonomy (NCBI): domain Eukaryota; kingdom Metazoa; phylum Chordata; class Mammalia; order Artiodactyla; family Camelidae; genus Vicugna; species Vicugna pacos. The sequence continues at coordinate 37,689,561 of NW_027328740.1, read as the reverse complement.
ACCCTTTTTGTGTTGTTTGTTTGTTTGATTCTTTCTTGGTCTGCTTCTCGTTTGCTTTGCAAACACGTCAGGCCATGCATCTCTCCGTTTGCTTCCAACAGAGAGTCATATAAGCTGACTCCCTTAAGATAGTGCTTCCAATCCCCTATGATTTCCTGCTTCCCTCTCCCATCTTTAGGGTTTTGATGTCCTCCTTGCTTTCTCCTTGTTTCTTCTTTTCCACTCATGCTCTTCTTGCATTTCCAATAAGGGTTTTCTTCTTTCCATTTCATCTTGCTGCTTATCCCTTCAGGGGAGTATTCTCAACCTTTCTTTTAGGATAAGTTTCAAGCTGCTGTATTCTTTTAAGATTTGCAGGTCTGTGGCATTCTCTAGTTCTGCTGTTATTAGAAATGGTGGTCATGTGACATAGGCTACCCTAGATGGCAGCATTTTGCCATTCAAGCTATGGTCTATGTTCTGGCACTCCTCCCTGTCTTGCATTATTGCTGCTGAGATAGCAGCTGAAACCCCTCTGGAGGTTCTCTTGTGACTATGTTGCTTTCCTCCAGGCGCATTTTAAATCACTGGGATGCTCATGAACTTTGTTGATTTGGATCATACAGCTGCTGCTAAGTCTATTGGGATTCCACCTCTTTTGGACGCTGTGTACTTCCTGAATTCACCTAGATGATTCTATCTTGGCTTTCAGCAAGTTTCAGTCTGATTTTTCTACACATAAATTTTCAAACATTGTTTGTTTCTTTATCTCTTGCTTTTCCATCTGGGACTCTTTCGAATTTTAGTCTTTCATGCCTTGTCTTCAACCAGGATTCAACAGCAATGTTTTCATTGGTTTGCACTTGCTTTGCTATGTGTGCTTCTGACCGAGGGATTTCTGTTCCCCTGTCTTCAAAGTCATTCACGTGTCCCTCTGAAATATCTCGTCTGCTTAGGACGGAATGTTAGCCCTGATATTTTCTCATCCACTGAGTTTTCTGATATTATTTGGCTCGTTTTTAGGCTTTCTCTTCCCCTTTTCTGGTATTCTGCCTTTTGTGATTCTGAGACACTGTTGTTCTTCAGTGTTTCCCTCACCTCCATTTTCAATACTTGCTCTGGATAGCGTTTTGCAGTCTAGTTGTCTGAAAGCTTAACTTTAGGGCCTTCAATCTCTTTGGAACTGAAAATGGTACTTCCTTTTCCTTTTACTGTATTTCTTCATCTCTACTGGTCAGGTAATTTCAGGTATCTAATGTAGACTTCTAGGGCTTTGTTAAGTGAAAACTTTAGACTCTTGGCTCTACACAATTGCATGGGATTTCTGTGAGGACAAATTTTCCTAGACATTGATGCCATGTTCTGTTCCTGTGTGTGTTGTCTGGTCTATCTCCAATTGCTGGTGTTGCCTTTGTTGTGATGAACACCCCATACTATTTCGATTTAGATAACCTCACTTTGATTACGCTTATCTCACAAATCTGAAAGAGCACAGGACACTTCCTCTGGTGGAAATGGAGCTTCTAAAGGTTCTTATCTCTGCATTCTACTCTATGTTATTTTGGAGTGTTTCCAGAAGGGCAGGGTGTGAGTGCGCTTGTGCTTTGTAGTGCCACGGGAATGTCCCACTGAAACCAGTTCTTCCAAGAGCTTCTCTGTCTACAGAAACACCAGTGGAAGCATATCTATGGATGTCACACATCAGGGCCTGTTGGAAAGATCCTGCAGCCCGAACTAGGTGTCCTCGCTGCCGAACCGTGCCGGTGCCATCCAAAATGTAGCATCCGCTTTTGAGAGATAAACGGAAGGAAATCCTTCCTCTTCTCACGCTGTGGTCTTGGACCACACTTCCTTGTCCTCTCATCCTTGTGGCACGGGTGCATGAAGGCAACCACAGAGCTGTTGCACATCCTGTGCCTCAAACCAAACCATAATCACAGCCCAGGTTATGAATGTAGCAGATCCTAAGGCTTTTCATTCTGAATTCAAACCCAAGGCCCCCTGGATCCCTCAGACCCGATGCACAATATCTCTGATTCAGCCCCACACATGCTCTATTGGCAAAATGCCAAATTGGTCTCTGGTCCTGCAGATGCACTGGGTGTGGCCATGGGACATATCGATAATTTCAACTGCGCGCGCCAGGGTGGTTGCTTGCTCATTGGGGACACAGGTCGGTTTGCTCTCTTGATAGGACCCACCACATCCCACAATGCACTCCAGATCCCTGAGACTCAGAATGTGCCAACATCCGTAGCCCTATCCCCCCCTGAACGCTGCCTCTGCTTCCTCAAATTTGGCAGCTCGGATCTTGGTCTCAGAATCAACTGTGGGGATATTTTGCACTGGATTCTTTGAGTTCTGTCAGCCAAGCATCTGCTGTGCACTCTTCTAACACTCAGCGCATCACCTTCAATCCCATGTCTCCTGTCCGTTTGAGAGTGTGCGTCCAAGTTAAAGAGAGTTTCACCTTTACTGCTCCATCAACAGGGCTCAGACCATGCACTGGTGTCCATTCCCTGCTTTTCCTTCTCCTGCTTCCAGGTGTTCTGAGGCCTCATCCTGTCTTTGGAAGTAACAGACCTCTCTTCGGCAAGTGTCCTGTGCCAAGGGCTGGTTGAGTGGATGTTTCCATTGCTGTGTTCATGGGAGCGAGTGAGCGCAGGTTGCACTGCTTCTCTGTCAACTGGGCATCGATGAATCAACACTTTCCAGATACATTTCACAGAAATGTGATTTTTTTTTATCTCTTTGTTTCTATACAGCTGTGTTGGGAGGGATTGTCCGAAGACTCCAGTTTTGACATTGTGTTGATATCTCATCTGCAGTCTTTAAAATTTTATAGAATTTATATAAATGCTTTGGGAGTTATACGAAAATGAAGTTAGTTTCTGAAACATACTAAATCGACCTAGAAGCCAGACTTGTCAATTTCGGTAACATTTTGTCAGCTCTAAGGAAAACATAGACAGATAGAATGCAAACTAGCAGTCCGAACTGTTAAAGGGGTCATGTCAACTCTTTACTGTTGAAGCCTCCGAAACCAACAGGAACCATGAAATAACTAATGGAAACATGGAATAACCCCCAAGCTTGGATTCCCTTGTGCATGTGGTGCCCTTTACTCCCGATGACACCTACTGGTCATTATTGGCATTTCAAGGTGTAACATCCCTCTCAAGGAAAATACAAGAGAAAACGAACTAAATATATACATTTAGGTTTGAATCCAAAGAACCTAGAGGCATTATATCTATGAGAACCCTGCTGCAGCTATGCTAGGCTACTGAGAACCAGGTGTTCTTCTATCAGAGATGAGAACGCTTAATCATCCGATCATGTTGGGTAAAGCACTTGAATGCAACCAAGTCTGCACCCCCATGATAGATTGCCCCCGGGGGCTTGACTCAATTGAAAGACGGTCCACATAAGCTGTGTCTTTCATGTCATTGGCGACTTTTACAGTTCCGTTCACTATCTGACTTCTAATATTTACCTAGACTGTCTTGAAAAACGGAGGCTTAATACAGATTCAAGTTCAGTCAAAGTTTCCCCTCACTTACCACACTCCCTTCACCCCAGAGAAGACATAAACCCAGCATTTGCTGAATCTAGCGGAAGGCCATCGTTTCTTTGTGGGAGCTAAGTATTCAATTCCTATCTATTTCATACGAGAGTATTTGACCTTTATGGGGATCCCTGTTGTTCACAGAGGATGAAGCTAGAGGAACTCTGATTCTAGGAAGGGCTTGCTCTTCTCTTACTGGCTTCATTGCAGCTCAGGTACTGATCCCTCAAAATGGATGCCTGAGTGGAGGGGAGGGAAGAGCAAGTGCTTGATAGCTAGGCCCAAACCTGGGAAAAGGCTTACCTGGGCTTGGTGCACTTTGATCTGAATGGCTTGGAATTGCCCCTTGGGTCGTGTGGATTATCTGACCTCTTTCAAGAACATGAGCGTTTTTATCATCTCTGCCATCTCTTCTCTTTAGACGTCAGGGATCTTGGACCCGTTCTTGGAGCAGAGAATTGAGGAACTTCCTCCAGTCCACGGTGGCCCTCCGTATGTTTCTGCTAGTATCAGCGAGGTTCAATATGTCTCATGAATGCCTTTCGAGCCTGCTATCCTCTACAGCTTTCTCCAGGCCAGTATTCTCTATTGTAGCAGAACATCTCTCATCAATGTGTTCGCATCTCTCCTCAATCCGTGCAGCCATATTTTCGGCCAGCTTCTCTTCGTGTCTCCCATAAAGTCGACTTCAACAGGACTGGGCAAGTCTGAAAGGACCTCGGAGCCTCTCCAGTAAGCTGAAGACAGGCAGATCTTCCACTCTCTGCCCTTTCAGGTTCTGGAAACTGACCCGTGAACTCAGGTCTTTGGGCATCAGCAGTATCTCGAACTGACACAGCTTCCCGGACCAAAGACCTAAGCCAAGCTCCACAGAGGGCGGCAGCCCCTCCATCGCACTGATCCACCCACAGAACTCTGCCCGGTTACCTAGGATCCACCAGCCACAACAAGCCTCGCGGTACACACCAACATTCCACCTGGAATCCAAAAGCTAACTGCCATCCCCAATGGCTGCTGCATCTTGTCAGTGTTGGGGGAGGGGCTGCATTCGACGAGAGGTTCCTAAGGTAAATGTGATTCTACCCACTAGCATCCCATGGGCCTTTGTTCTTCCCTCTTTCCTTTTGCTCAGATCTGTTTGCACTGTAGCACCGGAGGGAAGTGTGTCCATTTTCAGTTGAATGTTTCACACGTCTTTAAACTTTCTAACAGTTCACAGTACACAGAGACCCACTAAGGGAAACTATTGTTCCTGTAATATGGGCACACCCGCAATACATAGCCGTCGGTAGACTTCTGCTGCAACACCCGCATTCACGGGACATCTATCCATTTGTTTCAAGGGGGCTGAAATTCCTAGGAATGATACAATCCCCAATGTGCACTTTACTGCCTGTCTCTTTTGATCTTAGTACACTTTTGCGAAGCTACTTTTCCTTGTTATAGGCTTGTGCCATTTCTTCACGACGTAGTGTAGAATATGGCATTCATTCATCCTGTTGGAAGACTTGCAAGTCTATATCACGGACTAGGAATCCATTGGATTCCAAATCGGCATTTGGGTTAGGTCACGATATGCTCATATGAATCAATATTTACGAATATAAATGCACGCCTCTGATTTCCGAATACAGATGTGCTGAGTACATTCAAGCCGCGATGCTGGGTCGATGCGTACTGAATGATCCTTGACATCACCTTGAGTAATTTCTTTTGAATATTCATGTTACACTACCCTTTTTGTGTTGTTTGTTTGTTTGATTCTTTCTTGGTCTGCTTCTCGTTTGTTTCGCAAACACGTCAGGCCATGCATCTCTCCATTTGCTTCCAACAGAGAGTCATATAAGCTGACTCCCTTAAGATAATGCTTCCAATCCCCTATGATTTCCTGCTTCCCTCTCCCATCTTTAGGGTTTTGATGTCCTCCTTGCCTTCTTGTTGTTTCTTCTTTCCACTCATGCTCTTCTTGCATTTCCAATAAGGGTTTTCTTCTTTCCATTTCATCTTGCTGCTTATCCCTTCAGGGGAGAATTCTCAACCTTTCTTTTAGGATAAGTTTTGAACTGCTGAATTCTTTTAAGATTTGCAGGTCTGTGGCATTCTCTAGCTCTGCTGATATTAGAAATGGTGGTCATGTGGCATAGGCTACCCTAGATGGCAGCATTTTGCCATTCAAGCTATGGTCTATGTCCTGGCACTCCTCCCTGTCCTGCAATATTGCTGCCGAGATAGCAGTGAAACCCCTCTGGAGGTTCTCTTGTGACTATGTTGCTTTCCTCCAGGCGCATTTTAAATCACTGGGATGCTCATGAACTTTGTTGATTTGGATCATACAGCTGCTGCTAAGTCTATTGGGATTCCACCTCTTTTGGACGCTGTGTACTTCCTGAATTCGCCTAGATGATTCTATCTTGGCTTTCAGCAAGTTTCATTCTGATTATTCTACACATAACTTTTCAAACATTGTTTGTTTCTTTATCTCTTGCTTTTCCATCTGGGGCTCTTTCGAATTTTAGTCTTTCATGCCTTGTCTTCAACCAGGATTCAACAGTAATGTTTTCATTGGTTTGCACTTGCTTTGCTATGTGTGCTTCTGACCGAGGGATTTCTGTTCCCCTGTCTTCAAAGTCATTCACGCGTCCCTCTGCAATATCTCGTCTGCTTAGGACCGAATGTTAGCCCTGATATTTTCTCATCCACTGAGTTTTCTGAGATTATTTGGCTCGTCTTTAGGCTTTCTCTTCCCCTTTTCTGGTATTCTGCCTTTTGTGATTCTGAGACACTGTTGTTCTTCAGTGTTTCCCTCACCTCCATTTTCAATACTTGCTCTGGAGAGCGTTTTGCAGTCTAGTTGTCTGAAAGCTTATCTTTAGGGCCTTCAATCTCTTTGGAACTGAAAATGGTACTTCCTTTTCCTTTTACTGTATTTCTTCATCTCTACTGGTCAGGTAATTTCAGGTATCTAATGTAGACTTCTAGGGCTTGGTTAAGTGAAAACTTTAGACTCTTGGCTCTACACAATTGCATGGGATTTCTGTGAGGACAAATTTTCCTAGACATTGATGCCATGTCCTGTTCCTGTGTGTGTTGTCTTGTCTATCTCCAATTGCTTGTGTTGCCTTTGTTGTGATGAAACCCCCATACTATTTCGATCTGGATAACATCATTTTGATTACACTTCTCTCACAAATCTGCAAGAGCACAGGACACTTCCTCTGGTGGAAATGGAGCTTCTAAAGGTTCTCAGCTCTGCATTCTACTCTATGTTATTTTGGAGTGTTTCCAGAAGAGCAGAGTGTGAGTGCGCTTGTGCTTTGTAGTGCCACGGGAATGTCCCACTGAAACCAGTTCTTCCAAGAGCTTCTCTGTCTACAGAAACACCAGTGGAAGCATATCTATGGATGTCACACATCAGGGCCTGCTGGAATGATCCCGCAGCCCGAACTTGGTGTCCTCGCTGCCGAACCGTGCCAGTGCCATCCAAAATGTAGCATCCGCTTTTGAGAGATAAACGGAAGGAAATCCTTCCTCTTCTCACGCTGTGGTCTTGGACCACACTTCCTTGTCCTCTCATCCTCGTGGCACGGGTGCACGAAGGCAACCACAGAGCTGTTGCACATCCTGTGCCTCAAACCAAACCATAATCACAGCCCAGGTTATGAATGTAGCAGATCCTAAGGCTTTTCATTCTGAATTCAAACCCAAGGAACCCTGGATCCCTCAGACCCGATGCACAATATCTCTGATTCAGCCCCACACATGCTCTATTGGCAAAATGCCAAATTGGTCTCTGGTCCTGCAGATGCACTGGGTGTGGCCATGGGACATATCGATAATTTCAACTGCGCGCGCCAGGGTGGTTGCTTGCTCATTGGGGCCACAGGTCGGTTTGCTCTCTTGATAGGACCCACCACATCCCACAATGCACTCCAGATCCCTGAGACACAGCATGTGCCAACATCCGCAGCCCTATCCCCCCCTGAACGCTGCCTCTGCTACCTCAAATTTGGCAGCTCGCATCTTGGTCTCAGAATCAACTGTGGGGATATTTTGCACTGGATTCTTTGAGTTCTGTCAGCCAAGCATCTGCTGTGCACTCTTCTAACACTCATCGCATCACCTTCAATCCCATGTCTCCTGTCCGCTTGAGAGTGTGAGTCCAAGTTAAAGAGAGTTTCACCTTTACTGCTCCATCAACAGGGCTCAGACCATGCACTGGTATCCATTCCCTGCTTTTCCTTCTCCTGCTTCCAGGTGTTCTGAGGCCTCATCCTGTCTTTGGAAGTAACAGACCTCTCTTCGGCAAGTGTCCTGGGCCAAGGGCTGGGTGAGTGGATGTTTCCATTGCTGTGTTCATGGGAGCAAGTGAGCGCAAGTTGCACTGCTTCTCTGTCAACTGGGCATCGATGAATCAACACTTTCCAGATACATTTCACAGAAATGTGATTTTTTTTTTATCTCTTTGTTTCTATACAGCTGTGTTGGGAGGGATTGTCCGAAGACTCCAGTTTTGACATTGTGTTCATATCTCATCTGCAGTCTTTAAAATTTTATAGAATTTATATAAATGCTTTGGGAGTTATACGAAAATGAATTTAGTTTCTGAAACATACTAAATCGACCTAGAAGCCAGACTTGTCAATTTCGGTAACATTTTGTCAGCTCTAAAGAAAACATAGACAGATAGAATGCAAACTAGCAGTCCGAACTGTTAAAGGGGTCATGTCAACTCTTTACTGTTGAAGCCTCCGAAACCAACAGGAACCATGAAATAACTAATGGAAACATGAAATAACCCCCAAGCTTGGATTCCCTTGTGCATGTGGTGCCCTTTACTCCCGATGACACCTACTGGTCATTATTGGCATTTCAAGGTGTAACATCCCTCTCAAGGAAAATACAAGAGAAAACGACCTAAATATATACATTTAACTTTGAATCCAAAGAACCTAGAGGCATTATAACTATGAGAACCCTGCTGCAGCAATGCTAGGCTACTGAGAACCAGGTGTTCTTCTATCAGAGATGAGAACGCTTAATCATCCGATCATGTTGGGTAAAGCACTTGAATGCAACCAAGTCTGCACCCCCATGATAGATTGCCCCCGGGGGCTTGACTCAATTGAAAGACGGTCCACATAAGCTGTGTCTTTCATGTCATTGGCGACTTTTACAGTTCCGTTCACTATCTGACTTCTTATATTTACCTAGACTGTCTTGAAAAACGGAGGCCTAATACAGATTCAAGTTCAGTCAAAGATTCCCCTCACTTACCACACTCCCTTCACCCCAGAGAAGACATAAACCCAGCATTTGCTGAATCTAGCGGAAGGCCATCGTTTCTTTGTGGGAGCTAAGTATTCAATTCCTATCTATTTCATACGAGAGTATTTGACCTTTATGGGGATCCCTGTTGTTCACAGAGGATGAAGCTAGAGGAACTCTGATTCTAGGAAGGGCTTGCTCTTCTCTTACTGGCTTCATTGCAGCTCAGGTACTGATCCCTCAAAATGGATGCCTGAGTGGAGGGGAGGGAAGAGCAAGTGCTTGATAGCTAGGCCCAAACCTGGGAAAAGGCTTACCTGGGCTTGGTGCACTTTGATCTGAATGGCTTGGAATTGCCCCTTGGGTCGTGTGGATTATCTGACCTCTTTCAAGAACATGAGCGTTTTTATCATCTCTGCCATCTCTTCTCTTTAGACGTCAGGGATCTTGGACCCGTTCTTGGAGCAGAGAATTGAGGAACTTCCTCCAGTCCACGGTGGCCCTCCGTATGTTTCTGCTAGTATCAGCGAGGTTCAATATGTCTCATGAATGCCTTTCGAGCCTGCTATCCTCTACAGCTGTCTCCAGGCCAGTATTCTCTATTGTAGCAGAACATCTCTCATCAATGTGTTCGCATCTCTCCTCAATCCGTGCAGCCATATTTTCGGCCAGCTTCTCTTCGTGTCTCCCATAAAGTCGACTTCAACAGGACTGGGCAAGTCTGAAAGGACCTCGGAGCCTCTCCAGTAAGCTGAAGACAGGCAGATCTTCCACTCTCTGCCCTTTCAGGTTCTGGAAACTGACCCGTGAACTCAGGTCTTTGGGCAGCAGCAGTATCTCGAACTGACACAGCTTCCCGGACCAAAGACCTAAGCCAAGCTCCACAGAGGGCGGCAGCCCCTCCATCGCACTGATCCACCCACAGAACTCTGCCCGGTTACCTAGGATCCACCAGCCACAACAAGCCTCGCGGTACACACCAACATTCCACCTGGAATCCAAAAGCTAACTGCCATCCCCAATGGCTGCTGCATCTTGTCAGTGTTGGGGGAGGGGCTGCATTCGACGAGAGGTTCCTAAGGTAAATGTGATTCTACCCACTAGCATCCCATGGGCCTTTGTTCTTCCCTCTTTCCTTTTGCTCAGATCTGTTTGCACTGTAGCACCGGAGGGAAGTGTGTCCATTTTCAGTTGAATGTTTCACACGTCTTTAAACTTTCTAACAGTTCACAGTACACAGAGACCCACTAAGGGAAACTATTTTTCCTGTAATATGGGCACACCCGCAATACATAGCCGTCGGTTGACTTCTGCTGAAACACCCGCATTCACGGGACATCTATCCATTTGTTTCAAGGGGGCTGAAATTCCTAGGAATGATACAATCCCCAATGTGCACTTTACTGCCTGTCTCTTTTGATCTTAGTACACTTTTGCGAAGCTACTTTTCCTTGTTATAGGCTTGTGCCATTTCTTCACGACGTAGTGTAGAATATGGCATTCATTCATCCTGTTGGAAGACTTGCAAGTCTATATCACGGACTAGGAATCCATTGGATTCCAAATCGGCATTTGGGTTAGGTCACGATATGCTCATATGAATCAATATTTACGAATATAAATGCACGCCTCTGATTTCCGAATACAGATGTGCTGAGTACATTCAAGCCGCGATACTGGGTCGATGCGTACTGAATGATCCTTGACATCACCTTGAGTAATTTCTTTTGAATATTCATGTTACACTACCCTTTTTGTGTTGTTTGATTGTTTGATTCTTTCTTGGTCTGCTTCTCGTTTGTTTCGCAAACACGTCAGGCCATGCATCTCTCCATTTGCTTCCAACAGAGAGTCATATAAGCTGACTCCCTTAAGATAATGCTTCCAATCCCCTATGATTTCCTGCTTCCCTCTCCCATCTTTAGGGTTTTGATGTCCTCCTTGCCTTCTTGTTGTTTCTTCTTTCCACTCATGCTCTTCTTGCAATTCCAATAAGGGTTTTCTTCTTTCCATTTCATCTTGCTGCTTATCCCTTCAGGGGAGAATTCTCAACCTTTCTTTTAGGATAAGTTTTGAACTGCTGAATTCTTTTAAGATTTGCAGGTCTGTGGCATTCTCTAGCTCTGCTGATATTAGAAATGGTGGTCATGTGGCATAGGCTACCCTAGATGGCAGCATTTTGCCATTCAAGCTTTGGTCTATGTCCTGGCCCTCCTCCCTGTCCTGCAATATTGCTGCCGAGATAGCAGTGAAACCCCTCTGGAGGTTCTCTTGTGACTATGTTGCTTTCCTACAGGCGCATTTTAAATCACTGGGATGCTCATGAACTTTGTTGATTTGGATCATACAGCTGCTGCTAAGTCTATTGGGATTCCACCTCTTTTGGACGCTGTGTACTTCCTGAATTCGCCTAGATGATTCTATCTTGGCTTTCAGCAAGTTTCATTCTGATTATTCTACACATAAATTTTCAAACATTGTTTGTTTCTTTATCTCTTGCTTTTCCATCTGGGGCTCTTTCGAATTTTAGTCTTTCATGCCTTGTCTTCAACCAGGATTCAACAGTAATGTTTTCATTGGTTTGCACTTGCTTTGCTATGTGTGCTTCTGACCGAGGGATTTGTGTTCCCCTGTCTTCAAAGTCATTCACGCGTCCCTCTGCAATATCTCGTCTGCTTAGGACGGAATGTTAGCCCTGATATTTTCTCATCCACTGAGTTTTCTGAGATTATTTGGCTCGTCTTTAGGCTTTCTCTTCCCCTTTTCTGGTATTCTGCCTTTTGTGATTCTGAGACACTGTTGTTCTTCAGTGTTTCCCTCACCTCCATTTTCAATACTTGCTCTGGAGAGCGTTTTGCAGTCTAGTTGTCTGAAAGCTTATCTTTAGGGCCTTCAATCTCTTTGGAACTGAAAATGGTACTTCCTTTTCCTTTTACTGTATTTCTTCACCTCTACTGGTCAGGTAATTTCAGGTATCTAATGTAGACTTCTAGGGCTTGGTTAAGTGAAAACTTTAGACTCTTGGCTCTACACAATTGCATGGGATTTCTGTGAGGACAAATTTTCCTAGACATTGATGCCATGTCCTGTTCCTGTGTGTGTTGTCTTGTCTATCTCCAATTGCTTGTGTTGCCTTTGTTGTGATGAAACCCCCATACTATTTCGATCTGGATAACATCATTTTGATTACACTTCTCTCACAAATCTGCAAGAGCACAGGACACTTCCTCTGGTGGAAATGGAGCTTCTAAAGGTTCTCAGCTCTGCATTCTACTCTATGTTATTTTGGAGTGTTTCCAGAAGAGCAGAGTGTGAGTGCGCTTGTGCTTTGTAGTGCCACGGGAATGTCCCACTGAAACCAGTTCTTCCAAGAGCTTCTCTGTCTACAGAAACACCAGTGGAAGCATATCTATGGATGTCACACATCAGGGCCTGCTGGAATGATCCCGCAGCCCGAACTTGGTGTCCTCGCTGCCGAACCGTGCCAGTGCCATCCAAAATGTAGCATCCGCTTTTGAGAGATAAACGGAAGGAAATCCTTCCTCTTCTCACGCTGTGGTCTTGGACCACACTTCCTTGTCCTCTCATCCTCGTGGCACGGGTGCACGAAGGCAACAACAGAGCTGTTGCACATCCTGTGCCTCAAACCAAACCATAATCACAGCCCAGGTTATGAATGTAGCAGATCCTAAGGCTTTTCATTCTGAATTCAAACCCAAGGAACCCTGGATCCCTCAGACCCGATGCACAATATCTCTGATTCAGCCCCACACATGCTCTATTGGCAAAATGCCAAATTGGTCTCTGGTCCTGCAGATGCACTGGGTGTGGCCATGGGACATATCGATAATTTCAACTGCGCGCGCCAGGGTGGTTGCTTGCTCATTGGGGCCACAGGTCGGTTTGCTCTCTTGATAGGACACACCACATCCCACAATGCACTCCAGATCCCTGAGACACAGCATGTGCCAACATCCGCAGCCCTATCCCCCCCTGAACGCTGCCTCTGCTACCTCAAATTTGGCAGCTCGCATCTTGGTCTCAGAATCAACTGTGGGGATATTTTGCACTGGATTCTTTGAGTTCTGTCAGCCAAGCATCTGCTGTGCACTCTTCTAACACTCATCGCATCACCTTCAATCCCATGTCTCCTGTCCGCTTGAGAGTGTGCGTCCAAGTTAAAGAGAGTTTCACCTTTACTGCTCCATCAACAGGGCTCAGACCATGCACTGGTATCCATTCCCTGCTTTTCCTTCTCCTGCTTCCAGGTGTTCTGAGGCCTCATCCTGTCTTTGGAAGTAACAGACCTCTCTTCGGCAAGTGTCCTGGGCCAAGGGCTGGGTGAGTGGATGTTTCCATTGCTGTGTTCATGGGAGCAAGTGAGCGCAAGTTGCACTGCTTCTCTGTCAACTGGGCATCGATGAATCAACACTTTCCAGATACATTTCACAGAAATGTGATTTTTTTTTTATCTCTTTGTTTCTATACAGCTGTGTTGGGAGGGATTGTCCGAAGACTCCAGTTTTGACATTGTGTTGATATCTCATCTGCAGTCTTTAAAATTTTATAGAATTTATATAAATGCTTTGGGAGTTATACGAAAATGAATTTAGTTTCTGAAACATACTAAATCGACCTAGAAGCCAGACTTGTCAATTTCGGTAACATTTTGTCAGCTCTAAGGAAAACATAGACAGATAGAATGCAAACTAGCAGTCCGAACTGTTAAAGGGGTCATGTCAACTCTTTACTGTTGAAGCCTCCGAAACCAACAGGAACCATGAAATAACTAATGGAAACATGAAATAACCCCCAAGCTTGGATTCCCTTGTGCATGTGGTGCCCTTTACTCCCGATGACACCTACTGGTCATTATTGGCATTTCAAGGTGTAACATCCCTCTCAAGGAAAATACAAGAGAAAACGAACTAAATATATACATTTAGTTTTGAATCCAAAGAACCTAGAGGCATTATAGCTATGAGAACCCTGCTGCAGCTATGCTAGGCTTCTGAGAACCAGGTGTTCTTCTATTAGTGATGAGAACGCTTAATCATCCAATCATGTTGGGTAAAGCACTTGAATGCAACCAAGTCTTCACCCCCATGATAGATTGCCCCCGGGGGCTTGACTCAATTGAAAGACGGTCCACATAAGCTGTGTCTTTCATGTCATTGGCGACTTTTACAGTTCCGTTCACTATCTGACTTCTAATATTTACCTAGACTGTCTTGAAAAATGGAGGCCTAATACAGATTCAAGTTGAGTCAAAGATTCCCCTCACTTACCACACTCCCTTCACCCCAGAGAAGACATAAACCCAGCATTTGCTGAATCTAGCGGAAGGCCATCGTTTCTTTGTGGGAGCTAAGTATTCAATTCCTATCTATTTCATACGAGAGTATTTGACCTTTATGGGGTTCCCTGTTGTTCACAGAGGATGGAAGCAAGAGGAACTCTGATTCTAGGAGGGGCTTGCTCTTCTCTTACTGGCTTCATTGCAGCTCAGGTACTGATCCCTCAAAATGGATGCCTGAGTGGAGGGGAGGGAAGAGCAAGTGCTTGATACCTCGGCCCAAACTTGGGAAATTGCTTACTGGGCTTGGTGCACTTTGATCTGAATGGCTTGGAATTGCCCCTTGGGTCGTGTGGATTATCTGACCTCTTTCAAGAACATGAGCGTTTTTATCATCTCTGCCATCTCTTCTCTTTAGACATCAGGGATCTTGGACCCGTTCCTGGAGCAGAGAATTGAGGAACTTCCTCCAGTCCACGGTGGCCCTCCGTATGTTTCTGCTAGTATCAGCGAGGTTCAATATGTCTCATGAATGCCTTTCGAGCCTGCTATCCTCTACAGCTGTCTCCAGGCCAGTATTCTCTATTGTAGCAGAACATCTCTCATCAATGTGTTCGCATCTCTCCTCAATCCGTGCAGCCATATTTTCGGCCAGCTTCTCTTCGTGTCTCCCATATAGTCGACTTCAACAGGACTGGGCAAGTCTGAAAGGACCTCGGAGCCTCTCCAGTAAGCTGAAGACAGGCAGATCTTCCACTGTCTGCCCTTTCAGGTTCTGGAAACTGACCCGTGAACTCAGGTCTTTGGGCAGCAGCAGTATCTCGAACTGACACAGCTTCCCGGACCAAAGACCTAAGCCAAGCTCCACAGAGGGCGGCAGCCCCTCCATCGCACTGATCCACCCACAGAACTCTGCCCGGTTACCTAAGATCCACCAGCCACAACAAGCCTCGCGGTACACACCAACATTCCACCTGGAATCCAACCGCTAACTGCCATCCCCAATGGCTGCTGCATCTTGTCAGTGTTGGGGGAGGGGCTGCATTCGACGAGAGGTTCCTAAGGTAAATGTGATTCTACCCACTAGCATCCCATGGGCCTTTGTTCTTCCCTCTTTCCTTTTGCTCAGATGTGTTTGCACTGTAGCACCGGAGGGAAGTGTGTCCATTTTCAGTTGAATGTTTCACACGTCTTTAAACTTTCTAACAGTTCACAGTACACAGAGACCCACTAAGGGAAACTATTGTTCCTGTAATATGGGCACACCCGCAATACATAGCCGTCGGTTGACTTCTGCTGAAACACCCGCATTCACGGGACATCTATCCATTTGATTCAAGGGGGCTGAAATTCCTAGGAATGATACAATCCCCAATGTGCACTTTATTGCCTGTCTCTTTTGATCTTAGTACACTTTTGCGAAGCTACTCTTCCTTGTTATAGGCTTGTGCCATTTCTTCTCGACGTAGTGTAGAAGATGGCATTCATTCATCCTGTTGGAAGACTTGCAAGTCTATATCACGGACTAGGAATCCATTGGATTCCAAATCGGCATTTGGGTTAGGTCACGATATGCTCATATGAATCAATATTTACGAATATAAATGCACGCCTCTGATTTCCGAATACAGATGTGCTGAGTACATTCAAGCCGCGATACTGGGTCGATGCGTACTGAATGATCCTTGACATCACCTTGAGTAATTTCTTTTGAATATTCATGTTACACTACCCTTTTTGTGTTGTTTGTTTTTTTGATTCTTTCTTGGTCAGCTTCTCGTTTGTTTCGCAAACACGTCAGGCCATGCATCTCTCCGTTTGCTTCCAACAGAGAGTCATATAAGCTGACTCCCTTAAGATAATGCTTCCAATCCCCTATGATTTCCTGCTTCCCTCTCCCATCTTTAGGATTTTGATGTCCTCCTTGCCTTCTTGTTGTTTCTTCTTTCCACTCATGCTCTTCTTGCATTTCCAATAAGGGTTTTCTTCTTTCCATTTCATCTTGCTGCTTATCCCTTCAGGGGAGAATTCTCAACCTTTCTTTTAGGATAAGTTTTGAACTGCTGAATTCTTTTAAGATTTGCAGGTCTGTGGCATTCTCTAGCTCTGCTGATATTAGAAATGGTGGTCATGTGGCATAGGCTACCCTAGATGGCAGCATTTTGCCATTCAAGCTATGGTCTATGTCCTGGCACTCCTCCCTGTCCTGCAATATTGCTGCCGAGATAGCAGCTGAAACCCCTCTGGAGGTTCTCTTGTGACTATGTTGCTTTCCTCCAGGCGCATTTTAAATCACTGGGATGCTCATGAACTTTGTTGATTTGGATCATACAGCTGCTGCTAAGTCTATTGGGATTCCACCTCTTTTGGACGCTGTGTACTTCCTGAATTCGCCTAGATGATTCTATCTTGGCTTTCAGCAAGTTTCATTCTGATTATTCTACACATAACTTTTCAAACATTTTTTGTTTCTTTATCTCTTGCTTTTCCATCTGGGGCTCTTTCGAATTTTAGTCTTTCATGCCTTGTCTTCAACCAGGATTCAACAGTAATGTTTTCATTGGTTTGCACTTGCTTTGCTATGTGTGCTTCTGACCGAGGGATTTGTGTTCCCCTGTCTTCAAAGTCATTCACGCGTCCCTCTGCAATATCTCGTCTGCTTAGGACGGAATGTTAGCCCTGATATTTTCTCATCCACTGAGTTTTCTGAGATTATTTGGCTCGTCTTTAGGCTTTCTCTTCCCCTTTTCTGGTATTCTGCCTTTTGTGATTCTGAGACACTGTTGTTCTTCAGTGTTTCCCTCACCTCCATTTTCAATACTTGCTCTGGAGAGCGTTTTGCAGTCTAGTTGTCTGAAAGCTTATCTTTAGGGCCTTCAATCTCTGTGGAACTGAAAATGGTACTTCCTTTTCCTTTTACTGTATTTCTTCATCTCTACTGGTCAGGTAATTTCAGGTATCTAATGTAGACTTCTAGGGCTTGGTTAAGTGAAAACTTTAGACTCTTGGCTCTACACAATTGCATGGGATTTCTGTGAGGACAAATTTTCCTAGACATTGATGCCATGTCCTGTTCCTGTGCGTGTTGTCTTGTCTATCTCCAATTGCTGGTGTTGCCTTTGTTGTGATGAAACCCCCATACTATTTCGATCTGGATAACATCATTTTGATTACACTTCTCTCACAAATCTGAAAGAGCACAGGACACTTCCTCTGGTGGAAATGGAGCTTCTAAAGGTTCTCAGCTCTGCATTCTACTCTATGTTATTTTGGAGTGTTTCCAGAAGAGCAGAGTGTGAGTGCGCTTGTGCTTTGTAGTGCCACGGGAATGTCCCACTGAAACCAGTTCTTCCAAGAGCTTCTCTGTCTACAGAAACACCAGTGGAAGCATATCTATGGATGTCACACATCAGGGCCTGCTGGAATGATCCCGCAGCCCGAACTTGGTGTCCTCGCTGCCGAACCGTGCCGGTGCCATCCAAAATGTAGCATCCGCTTTTGAGAGATAAACGGAAGGAAATCCTTCCTCTTCTCACGCTGTGGTCTTGGACCACACTTCCTTGTCCTCTCATCCTTGTGTCACGGGTGCACGAAGGCAACCACAGAGCTGTTGCACATCCTGTGCCTCAAACCAAACCATAATCACAGCCCAGGTTATGAATGTAGCAGATCCTAAGGCTTTTCATTCTGAATTCAAACCCTAGGCCCCCTGGATCCCTCAGACCCGATGCACAATATCTCTGATTCAGCCCCACACATGCTCTATTGGCAAAATGCCAAATTGGTCTCTGGTCCTGCAGATGCACTGGGTGTGGCCATGGGACATATCGATAATTTCAACTGCGCGCGCCAGGGTGGTTGCTTGCTCATTGGGGCCACAGGTCGGTTTGCTCTCTTGATAGGACCCACCACATCCCACAATGCACTCCAGATCCCTGAGACACAGCATGTGCCAACATCCGCAGCCCTATCCCCCCCTGAACGCTGCCTCTGCTACCTCAAATTTGGCAGCTCGCATCTTGGTCTCAGAATCAACTGTGGGGATATTTTGCACTGGATTCTTTGAGTTCTGTCAGCCAAGCATCTGCTGTGCACTCTTCTAACACTCATCGCATCACCTTCAATCCCATGTCTCCTGTCCGCTTGAGAGTGTGCGTCCAAGTTAAAGAGAGTTTCACCGTTACTGCTCATCAACAGGGCTCAGACCATGCACTGGTATCCATTCCCTGCTTTTCCTTCTCCTGCTTCCAGGTGTTCTGAGGCCTCATCCTGTCTTTGGAAGTAACAGACCTCTCTTCGGCATATGTCCTGGGCCAAGGGCTGGGTGAGTGGATGTTGCCATTTCTGTGTTCATGGGAGCGAGTGAGCATCACTTGAACTGCATCTCTGTCAACTGGGCATCGATGAATCAACACTTTCCAGATACATTTCACAGAAATGTGATTTTTTTTTATCTCTTTGTTTCTATACAGCCGTGGTGGGAGGGATTGTCCGAAGACTCCAGTTTTGACATTGTGTTGATATCACATTTGCAGTCTTTAAAATTTAATAGAATTTATATAAATGTTTTTGGAGTTATACGAAAATGAATTTAGTTTCTGAAACATACTAAATCGACCTAGAAGCCAGACTTGTCAATTTCGGTAACATTTTGTCAGCTCTAAGGAAAACATAGACAGATAGAATGCAAACTAGCCGTCCGAACTGTTAAAGGGGTCATGTCAACTCTTTACTGTTGAAGCCTCCGAAACCAACAGGAACCATGAGATAACTAATGGAAACATGAAATAACCCCCAAGCTTGGATTCCCTTGTGCATGTGGTGCCCTTTACTCCCAATGACACCTACTGGTCAATGTTGGCATTTCAAGGTGTAACATCCCTCTCAAGGAAAATACAAGAGAAAACGACCTAAATATATACATTTAGCTTTGAATCCAAAGAACCTAGAGGCATTATAGCTATGAGAACCCTGCTGCAGCTATGCTAGGCTACTGAGAACCAGGTGTTCTTCTATCAGAGATGAGAACGCTTAATCATCCGATCATGTTGGGTAAAGCACTTGAATGCAACCAAGTCTGCACCCCCATGATAGATTGCCCCCGGGGGCTTGACTCAATTGAAAGACGGTCCACATAAGCTGTGTCTTTCATGTCATTGGCGACTTTTACAGTTCCGTTCACTATCTGACTTCTAATATTTACCTAGACTGTCTTGAAAAACGGAGGCCTAATACAGATTCAAGTTCAGTCAAACATTCCCCTCACTTACCACACTCCCTTCACCCCAGAGAAGACATAAACCCAGCATTTGCTGAATCTAGCGGAAGGCCATCGTTTCTTTGTGGGAGCTAAGTATTCAATTCCTATCTATTTCATACGAGAGTATTTGACCTTTATGGGGTTCCCTGTTGTTCACAGAGGATGAAGCTAGAGGAACTCTGATTCTAGGAAGGGCTTGCTCTTCTCTTACTGGCTTCATTGCAGCTCAGGTACTGATCCCTCAAAATGGATGCCTGAGTGGAGGGGAGGGAAGAGCAAGTGCTTGATAGCTAGGCCCAAACCTGGGAAAAGGCTTACCTGGGCTTGGTGCACTTTGATCTGAATGGCTTGGAATTGCCCCTTGGGTCGTGTGGATTATCTGACCTCATTCAAGAACATGAGCGTTTTTATCATCTCTGCCATCTCTTCTCTTTAGACGTCAGGGATCTTGGACCCGTTCTTGGAGCAGAGAATTGAGGAACTTCCTCCAGTCCACGGTGGCCCTCCGTATGTTTCTGCTAGTATCAGCAAGGTTCAATATGTCTCATGAATGCCTTTCGAGCCTGCTATCCTCTACAGCTGTCTCCAGGCCAGTATTCTCTATTGTAGCAGAACATCTCTCATCAATGTGTTCGCATCTCTCCTCAATCCGTGCAGCCATGTTTTCGGCCAGCTTCTCTTCGTGTCTCCCATAAAGTCGACTTCAACAGGACTGGGCAAGTCTGAAAGGACCTCGGAGCCTCTCCAGTAAGCTGAAGACAGGCAGATCTTCCACTGTCTGCCCTTTCAGGTTCTGGAAACTGACCCGTGAACTCAGGTCTTTGGGCATCAGCAGTATCTCCAACTGACACAGCTTCCCGGACCAAAGACCTAAGCCAAGCTCCACAGAGGGCGGCAGCCCCTCCATCGCACTGATCCACCCACAGAACTCTGCCCGGTTACCTAGGATCCACCAGCCACAACAAGCCTCGCGGTACACACCAACATTCCACCTGGAATCCAAAAGCTAACTGCCATCCCCAATGGCTGCTGCATCTTGTCAGTGTTGGGGGAGGGGCTGCATTCGACGAGAGGTTCCTAAGGTAAATGTGACTCTACCCACTACCATCCCATGGGCCTTTGTTCTTCCCTCTTTCCTTTTGCTCAGATCTGTATGCACTGTAGCACCGGAGGGAAGTGTGTCCATTTTCAGTTGAATGTTTCACACGTCTTTAAACTTTCTAACAGTTCACAGTACACAGAGACCCACTAAGGGAAACTATTGTTCCTGTAATATGGGCACACCCGCAATACATAGCCGTCGGTTGACTTCTGCTGAAACACCCGAATCACGGGACATCTATCCATTTGTTTCAAGGGGGCTGAAATTCCTAGGAATGATACAATCCCCAATGTGCACTTTACTGCCTGTCTCTTTTGATCTTAGTACACTTTTGCGAAGCTACTTTTCCTTGTTATAGGCTTGTGCCATTTCTTCTCGACGTAGTGTAGAAGATTGCATTCATTCATCCTGTTGGAAGACTTGCAAGTCTATATCACGGACTAGGAATCCATTGGATTCCAAATCGGCATTTGGGTTAGGTCACGATATGCTCATATTAATCAATATTTACGAATATAAATGCACGCCTCTGATTTCCGAATACAGATGTGCTGAGTACATTCAAGCCGCGATACTGGGTCGATGCGTACTGAATGATCCTTGACATCACCTTGAGTAATTTCTTTTGAATATTCATGTTACACTACCCTTTTTGTGTTGTTTGTTTGTTTGATTCTTTCTTGGTCTGCTTCTCGTTTGTTTCGCAAACACGTCAGGCCATGCATCTCTCCATTTGCTTCCAACAGAGAGTCATATAAGCTGACTCCCTTAAGATAATGCTTCCAATCCCCTATGATTTCCTGCTTCCCTCTCCCATCTTTAGGGTTTTGATGTCCTCCTTGCCTTCTTGTTGTTTCTTCTTTCCACTCATGCTCTTCTTGCATTTCCAATAAGGGTTTTCTTCTTTCCATTTCATCTTGCTGCTTATCACTTCAGGGGAGAATTCTCAACCTTTCTTTTAGGATAAGTTTTGAACTGCTGAATTCTTTTAAGATTTGCAGTTCTGTGGCATTCTCTAGCTCTGCTGATATTAGAAATGGTGGTCATGTGGCATAGGCTACCCTAGATGGCAGCATTTTGCCATTCAAGCTATGGTCTATGTCCTGGCACTCCTCCCTGTCCTGCAATATTGCTGCCGAGATAGCAGTGAAACCCCTCTGGAGGTTCTCTTGTGACTATGTTGCTTTCCTCCAGGCGCATTTTAAATCACTGGGATGCTCATGAACTTTGTTGATTTGGATCATACAGCTGCTGCTAAGTCTATTGGGATTCCACCTCTTTTGGTCGCTGTGTACTTCCTGAATTCGCCTAGATGATTCTATCTTGGCTTTCAGCAAGTTTCATTCTGATTATTCTACACATAACTTTTCAAACATTGTTTGTTTCTTTATCTCTTGCTTTTCCATCTGGGGCTCTTTCGAATTTTAGTCTTTCATGCCTTGTCTTCAACCAGGTTTCAACAGTAATGTTTTCATTGGTTTGCATTTGCTTTGCTATGTGTGCTTCTGACCGAGGGATTTCTGTTCCCCTGTCTTCAAAGTCATTCACGAGTCCCTCTGCAATATCTCGTCTGCTTAGGACGGAATGTTAGCCCTGATATTTTCTCATCCACTGAGTTTTCTGAGATTATTTGGCTCGTCTTTAGGCTTTCTCTTCCCCTTTTCTGGTATTCTGACTTTTGTGATTCTGAGACACTGTTGTTCTTCAGTGTTTCCCTCACCTCCATTTTCAATACTTGCTCTGGAGAGCGTTTTGCAGTCTAGTTGTCTGAAAGCTTATCTTTAGGGCCTTCAATCTCTTTGGAACTGAAAATGGTACTTCCTTTTCCTTTTACTGTATTAATTCACCTCTACTGGTCAGGTAATTTCAGGTATCTAATGTAGACTTCTAGGGCTTGGTTAAGTGAAAACTTTAGACTCTTGGCTCTACAGAATTGCATGGGATTTCTGTGAGGACAAATTTTCCTAGACATTGATGCCATGTCCTGTTCCTGTGTGTGTTGTCTTGTCTATCTCCAATTGCTTGTGTTGCCTTTGTTGTGATGAAACCCCCATACTATTTCGATCTGGATAACATCATTTTGATTACACTTCTCTCACAAATCTGCAAGAGCACAGGACACTTCCTCTCGTGGAAATGGAGCTTCTAAAGGTTCTCAGCTCTGCATTCTACTCTATGTTATTTTGGAGTGTTTCCAGAAGAGCAGAGTGTGAGTGCGCTTGTGCTTTGTAGTGCCACGGGAATGTCCCACTGAAACCAGTTCTTCCAAGAGCTTCTCTGTCTACAGAAACACCAGTGGAAGCATATCTATGGATGTCACACATCAGGGCCTGCTGGAATGATCCCGCAGCCCGAACTTGGTGACCTCGCTGCCGAACCGTGCCGGTGCCATCCAAAATGTAGCATCCGCTTTTGAGAGATAAACGGAAGGAAATCCTTCCTCTTCTCACGCTGTGGTCTTGGACCACACTTCCTTGTCCTCTCATCCTTGTGGCACGGGTGCACGAAGGCAACCACAGAGCTGTTGCACATCCTGTGCCTCAAACCAAACCATAATCACAGCCCAGGTTTTGAATGTAGCAGATCCTAAGGCTTTTCATTCTGAATTCAAACCCAAGGAACCCTGGATCCCTCAGACCCGATGCACAATATCTCTGATTCAGCCCCACACATGCTCTATTGGCAAAATGCCAAATTGGTCTCTGGTCCTGCAGATGCACTGGGTGTGGCCATGGGACATATCGATAATTTCAACTGCGCGCGCCAGGGTGGTTGCTTGCTCATTGGGGCCACAGGTCGGTTTGCTCTCTTGATAGGACCCACCACATCCCACAATGCACTCCAGATCCCTGAGACACAGCATGTGCCAACATCCGCAGCCCTATCCCCCCCTGAACGCTGCCTCTGCTACCTCAAATTTGGCAGCTCGCATCTTGGTCTCAGAATCAACTGTGGGGATATTTTGCACTGGATTCTTTGAGTTCTGTCAGCCAAGCATCTGCTGTGCACTCTTCTAACACTCAGCGCATCACCTTCAATCCCATGTCTCCCGTCCGCTTGAGAGTGTGCGTACAAGTTAAAGAGAGTTTCACCTTTACTGCTCCATCAACAGGGCTCAGACCATGCACTGGTATCCATTCCCTGCTTTTCCTTCTCCTGCTTCCAAGTGTTCTGAAGCCTCATCCTGTCTTTGGAAGTAACAGACCTCTCTTCGGCAAGTGTCCTGTGCCAAGGGCTGGGTGAGTGGATGTTTCCATTGCTGTGTCCATGGGAGCGAGTGAGCGCAGGTTGCACTGCTTCTCTGTCAACTGGGCATCGATGAATCAACACTTTCCAGATACATTTCACAGAATTGTCATTTTTTTTATCTCTTTGTTTCTATACAGACGTGGTGGGAGGGATTGTCCGAAGACTCCAGTTTTGACATTGTGTTGATATCTCATTTGCAGTCTTGAAAAATTTAATAGAATTTATATAAATGTTTTGGGAGTTATACGAAAATGAAGTTAGTTTCTGAAACATACTAAATCGACCTAGAAGCCAGACTTGTCAATTTCGGTAACATTTTGTCAGCTCTAAGGAAAACATAGACAGATAGAATGCAAATTAGCAGTCCGAACTGTTAAAGGGGTCATGTCAACTCTTTACTGTTGAAGCCTCCGAAACCAACAGGAACCATGAAATAACTAATGGAAACTTGAAATAACCCCCAAGCTTGGATTCCCTTGTGCATGTGGTGCCCTTTACTCCCGATGACACCTACTGGTCAATGTTGGCATTTCAAGGTGTAACATCCCTCTCAAGGAAAATACAAGAGAAAACGAACTAAATATATACATTTAGCTTTGAATCCAAAGAACCTAGAGGCATTATAGCTATGAGAAACCTGCTGCAGCTATGCTAGGCTACTGAGAACCAGGTGTTCTTCTATCAGTGGTGAGAACGCTTAATCATCCGATCATGTTGGGTAAAGCACTTGAATGCAACCAAGTCTGCACCCCCATGATAGATTGCCCCCGGGGGCTTGACTCAATTGAAAGACGGTCCACATAAGCTGTGTCTTTCATGTCATTGGCGACTTTTACAGTTCCGTTCACTATCTGACTTCGAATATTTACCTAGACTGTCTTGAAAAACGGAGGCCTTATACAGATTCAAGTTCAGTCAAAGATTCCCCTCACTTACCACACTCCCTTCACCCCAGAGAAGACATAAACCCAGCATTTGCTGAATCTAGCGGAAGGCCATCGTTTCTTTGTGGGAGCTAAGTATTCAATTCCTATCTATTTCATACGAGAGTATTTGACCTTTATGGGGTTCCCTGTTGTTCACAGAGGATGAAGCTAGAGGAACTCTGCTTCTAGGGGGGGCTTGCTCCTCTCTTACTGGCTTCATTGCAGCTCAGGTACTGATCCCTCAAAATGGATGCCTGAGTGGAGGGGAGGGAAGAGCAAGTGCTTGATAGCTAGGCCCAACCCTAGGAAAAGGCTTACAGGGGCTTGGTGCACTTTGATCTGAATGGCTTGGAATTGCCCCTTGGGTCGTGTGGATTATCTGACCTCTTTCAAGAACATGAGCGTTTTTATCATCTCTGCCATCTCTTCTCTTTAGCCGTCAGGGATCTTGGGCCCATTCTTCGAGCAGAGAATTGAGGAACTTCCTCCAGTCCACGGTGGCCCTCCGTATGTTTCTGCTAGTATCAGCGAGGTTCAATATGTCTCATGAATGACTTTCCAGCCTGCTATCCTCTACAGCTGTCTCCAGGCCAGTATTCTCTATTGTAGCAGAACATCTCTCATCAATGTGTTCGCATCTCTCCTCAATCCGTGCAGCCATATATTCGGCCAGCTTCTCTTCGTGTCTCCCATAAAGTCGACTTCAACAGGACTGGGCAAGTCTGAAAGGACCTCGGAGCCTCTCCAGTAAGCTGAAGACAGGCAGATCTTCCACTGTCTGCCCTTTCAGGTTCTGGAAACTGACCCGTGAACTCAGGTCTTTGGGCAGCAGCAGTATCTCGAACTGACACAGCTTCCCGGACCAAAGACCTAAGCCAAGCTCCACAGAGGGCGGCAGCCCCTCCATCGCACTGATCCACCCACAGAACTCTGCCCGGTTACCTAGGATCCACCAGCCACAACAAGCCTCGCGGTACACACCAACATTCCACCTGGAATCCAACCGCTAACTGCCAACCCTAATGGCTGCTGCATCTTGCCAGTGTTGGGGGAGGGGCTGCATCCGACGAGAGGTTCCTAAGGTAAATGTGATTCTACCCACTAGCGTCCCATGGGCCTTTGTTCTTCCCTCTTTCCTTTTGTTCAGATCTGTATGCACTGTAGCAACGGAGGGAAGTGTGTCCATTTTCAGTTGAATGTCTCACACGTCTTTAAACTTTCTAACAGTTCACAGTACACAGAGACCCACTAAGGGAAACTATTGTTCCTGTAATATGGGCACACGCGCAATACATAGCCGTCGGTTGATTTCTGCTGAAACACCCGCATGCACGGGACATCTATCCATTTGTTTCAAGGGGGCTGAAATTCCTAGGAATGATACAATCCCCAATGTGCACTTTACTGCCTGTCTCTTTTGAACTTAGTACACTTTTGCGGAGCTACTTTTCCTTGTTATAGGCTTTTGCCATTTCTTCTCGACGTAGTATAGAATATGGCATTCATTCATCCTGTTGGAAGACTTGCAAGTCTATATCACGGACTAGGAATCCATTGGATTCCAAATCGGCATTTTGTTTACGTCACGATATGCTCATATGAATCAATATTTACGAATATAAATGCACGCCTCTGATTTCCGAATACAGGTGTACTGAGTACATTCATGCCGCGATACTGGGTCGATGCGTACTGAATGATCCTTGACATCACCTTGAGTAATATCTTTTGAATATTCATATTACCCTACCCTTTTTGTGTTGTTTGTTTGTTTGATTCTTTCTTGGTCTGCTTCTCGTTTGTTTTGCAAACACGTCAGGCCATGCATCTCTCCGTTTGCTTCCAACAGAGATTCATATAAGCTGACTCCCTTAAGATAGTGCTTCCAATCCCCTATGATTTCCTGCTTCCCTCTCCCATCATTAGGATTTTGATGTCCTCCTTGCCTTCTTCTTGTTTCTTCTTTTCCACTCATGCTCTTCTTGCATTTCCAATAAGGGTTTTCTTCTTTCCATTTCATCTTGCTGCTTATCCCTTCAGGGGAGGATTCTCAACCTTTTTTTAGGATAAGTTTCGAACTGCTGAATTCTTTTAAGATTTGCAGGTCTGTGGCATTCTCTAGCTGTGCTGTTATTAGAAATGATGGTCATGTGGCATAGGCTACCCTAGATGGCAGCATTTTGCCATTCAAGCTATGGTCTATGTCCTGGCACTCCTCCCTGTCCTGCAATATTGCTGCTGAGATAGCAGCTGAAACCCCTCTGGAGGTTCTCTTGTGACTATGTTGCTTTCCTCAGGGCGCAATTTAAATCACTGGGATGCTCATGAACTTTGTTGATTTGGATCATACAGCTGCTGCTAAGTCTATTGGGATTCCACCTCTTTTGGACGCTGTGTACTTCCTGAATTCGCCTAGATGATTCTATCTTGGCTTTCAGCATGTTTCAGTCTGATTTTTCTACACATCACTTTTCAAACATTGTTTGTTTCTTTATCTCTTGCTTTTCCATCTGGGACTCTTTCGAATTTTAGTCTTTCATGCCTTGTCTTCAACCAGGATTCAACAGAAATGTTTTCATTTGTTTGCACTTGCTTTCCTATGTGTGCTTCTGACCGAGGGATTTGTGTTCCCCTGTCTTCAAAGTCATTCACGCGTCCCTCTGCAATGTCTCGTCTGCTTAGGACGGAAAGTTAGCCCTGATATTTTCTCATCCACTGAGTTTTCTGAGACTATTTGACTCGTCTTTAGGCTTTCTCTTCCCCTTTTCTGGTATTCTGCCTTTTGTGATTCTGAGACACTGTTCTTCTTCAGTGTTTCCCTCACCTCCATTTTCAATACTTGCTCTGGAGAGCGTTTTGCAGTCTAGTTGTCTGAAAGCTTATCTTTAGGGCCTTCAATCTCTTTGGAACTGAAAATGGTACTTCCTTTTCCTTTTACTGTATTTCTTCACCTCTACTGGTCAGGTAATTTCAGGTATCTAATGTAGACTTCTAGGGCTTGGTTAAATGAAAACTTTAGACTCTTGGCTCTACACAATTGCATGGGATTCCTGTGAGGACAAATTTTCCTAGACATTGATGCCATGTCCTGTTCCTGTGTGTGTTGTCTGGTCTATCTCCAATTGCTGGTGTTGCCTTTGTTGTGATGAACACCCCATACTGTTTCGATTAGGATAACCTCATTTTGATTATGTTTCTCTCACAAATCTGAAAGAGCACATGACAATTCCTCTGGTGGAAATGGAGCTTCTAAAGGTTCTCAGCTCTGCATTCTACTCTATGTTATTTTGGAATGTTTCCAGAAGAGCAGAGTGTGAGTGCGCTTGTGCTTTTTAGTGCCACGGGAATGTCCCACTGAAACCAGTTCTTCCAAGAGCTTCTCTGTCTACAGAAACACCAGTGGAAGCATATCTATGGATGTCACACATCAGGGCCTGCTGGAATGATCCCGCAGCCCGAACTTGGTGTCCTCACTGCCGAACCGTGCCGGTGCCATCCAAAATGTAGCATCCGCTTTTGAGAGATAAACTGAAGGAAATCCTTCCTCTTCTCAGGCTGTGGTCTTGGACCACACTTCCTTGTCCTCTCATCCTTGTGGCACGGGTGCACGAAGGCAACCACAGAGCTGTTGCACATCCTGTGCCTCAAACCAAACCATAATCACAGCCCAGGTTATGAATGTAGCAGATCCTAAGGCTTTCCATTCTGAATTCATACCCAAGGCCCCCTGGATCCCTCAGACCCGATGCACAGTATCTCTGATTCAGCCCCACACATGCTCTATTGGCAAAATGCCAAATTGGTCTCTGGTCCTGCAGATGCACAGGGTGAGGCCATGGGACATATCGATAATTTCAACTGCACGCGCCAGGGTGGTTGCTTGCTCATTGGGGTCCCAGGTCGGTTTGCTCTCTTGATAGGACCCACTACATCCCACAACGCACTCCAGATCCCTGAGACTCAGCGTGTGCCATCATCCGTAGCCTTATCCCTCCCTGAACGCTGCCTCTGCTACCTCAAATTTGGCAGCTCGGAGCTTGGTCTCAGAATCAACTGTGGGGATATTTTGCACTGGATTCTTTGAGTTCTGTCAGCCAAGCATTTGCTGTGCACTCTTCTAACACTCAGCGCATCACCTTCAATCCCATGTCTCCCGTCCGCTTGAGAGTGTGCGTACAAGTTAAAGAGAGTTTCACCTTTACTGCTCCATCAACAGGGCTCAGACCATGCACTGGTATCCATTCCCTGCTTTTCCTTCTCCTGCTTCCAGGTGTTCTGAGGCCTCATCCTGTCTTTGGAAGTAACAGACCTCTCTTCGGCAAGTGTCCTGTGCCAAGGGCTGGGTGAGTGGATGTTTCCATTGCTGTGTTCATGGGAGCGAGTGAGCGCAGGTTGCACTGCTTCTCTGTCAACTGGGCATCGATGAATCAACACTTTCCAGATACATTTCACAGAAATGTGATTTTTTTTTATCTCTTTGTTTCTATACAGCCGTGGTGGGAGGGATTGTCCGAAGACTCCAGTTTTGACATTGTGTTGATATCTCATTTGCAGTCTTGAAAAATTTAATAGAATTTTTAGAAATGTTTTGGGAGTTATACGAAAATGAAGTTAGTTTCTGAAACATACTAAATCGACCTAGAAGCCAGACTTGTCAATTTCGGTAACATTTTGTCAGCTCTAAGGAAAACATAGACAGATAGAATGCAAACTAGCAGTCCGAACTGTTAAAGGGGTCATGTCAACTCTTTACTGTTGAAGCCTCCGAAACCAACAGGAACCATGAAATAACTAATGGAAACATGAAATAACCCCCAAGCTTGGATTCCCTTGTGCATGTGGTGCCCTTTACTCCCGATGACACCTACTGGTCATTATTGGCATTTCAAGGTGTAACATCCCTCTCAAGGAAAATACAAGAAAAAATCAACTAAATATATACATTTAGCTTTGAATCCAAAGAACCTAGAGGCATTATAGCTATGAGAACCCTGCTGCAGCTATGCTAGGCTACAGAGAACCAGGTGTTCTTCTATCAGGGATGAGAACGCTTAATCATCCGATCATGTTGGCTAAAGCTCTTGAATGCAACCAAGTCTGCACCCCCATGATAGATTGCCCCCGGGGGCTTGAATCAATTGAAAGACGGTCCACATAAGCTGTGTCTTTCATGTCATTGGCGACTTTTACATATCAGTTCACTATCTGACTTCTAATATTTACCTAGACTGTCATGAAAAACGGAGGCCTAATACAGATTCAAGTTCAGTCAAAGATTCCCCTCACTTACCACACTCCCTTCACCCCAGAGAAGACATAAACCCAGCATTTGCTGAATCTAGCGGAAGGCCATCGTTTCTTTGTGGGAGCTAAGTATTCAATTCCTATCTATTTCATACGAGAGTATTTGACCTTTATGGGGTTCCCTGTTGTTCACAGAGGATGAAGCTAGAGGAACTCTGATTCTATTAAGGGCTTGCTCTTCTCTTTCTAGCTTCATTGCAGCTCAGGTACTGATCCCTCAAAATGGATGCCTGAGTGGAGGGGAGGGAAGAGCAAGTGCTTGATAGCTAGGCCCAAACCTAGGAAAAGGCTTACCTGGGCTTGGTGCACTTTGATCTGAATGGCTTGGAATTGCCCCTTGGGTCGTGTGGATTATCTGACCTCTTTCAAGAACATGAGCGTTTTTATCATCTCTGCCATCTCTTCTCTTTAGACGTCAGGGATCCTGGACCCGTTCTTGGAGCAGAGAATTGAGGAACTTCCTCCAGTCCACGGTGGCCCTCCGTATGTTTCTGCTAGTATCAGCGAGGTTCAATATGTCTCATGAATGCCTTTCGAGCCTGCTATCCTCTACAGCTGTCTCCAGGCCAGTATTCTCTATTGTAGCAGAACATCTCTCATCAATGTGTTCGCATCT
Organism: Vicugna pacos; assembly: GCF_048564905.1. NCBI lineage: Eukaryota > Metazoa > Chordata > Mammalia > Artiodactyla > Camelidae > Vicugna > Vicugna pacos. The sequence goes on along the minus strand of NW_027328740.1, from coordinate 37,658,996 downwards.
CTCCTCAATCCGTGCAGCCATATTTTCGGCCAGCTTCTCTTCGTGTCTCCCATAAAGTCGACTTCAACAGGACTGGGCAAGTCTGAAAGGACGTCGGAGCCTCTCCAGTAAGCTGAAGACAGGCAGATCTTCCACTGTCTGCCCTTTCAGGTTCTGGAAACTGACCCGTGAACTCAGGTCTTTGGGCAGCAGCAGTATCTCGAACTGACACAGCTTCCAGGACCAAAGACCTAAGCCAAGCTCCACAGAGGGCGGCAGCCCATCCATCGCAGTGATCCACCCACAGCACTCTGCCCGGTTACCTAGGATCCACCAGCCACAACAAGCCTCGCGGTACACACCAACATTCCACCTGGAATCCAACCGCTAACTGCCATCCCCAATGGCTGCTGCATCTTGTCAGTGTTGGGGGAGGGGCTGCATCCGACGAGAGGTTCCTAAGATAAATGTGATTCTACCCACTAGAGTCCCATGGGCCTTTGTTCTTCCCTCTTTCCTTTTGTTCAGATCTGTATGCACTGTAGCAAAGGAGGGAAGTGTGTCCATTTTCAGTTGAATGTTTCACACGTCTTTAAACTTTCTAACAGTTCACAGTACACAGAGACCCACTAAGGGAAACTATTGTTCCTTTAATATGGGCACACCCGCAATACATAGCCGTCGGTTGATTTCTGCTGAAACACCCGCATTCACGGGACATCTATCCATTTGTTTCAAGGGGGCTGAAATTCCTAGGAATGATACAATCCCCAATGTGCACTTTACTGCCTGTCTCTTTTGATCTTAGTACACTTTTGCGGAGCTACTTTTCCTTGTTATAGGCTTGTGCCATTTCTTCTCGAAGTAGTGTAGAATATGGCATTCATTCATCCTGTTGGAAGACTTGCAAGTCTATATCACGGACTAGGAATCCATTGGATTCCAAATCGGCATTTGGGTTAGGTCACGATATGCTCATATGAATCAATATTTACGAATATAAATGCACGCCTCTGATTTCCGGATACAGGTGTTCTGAGTACATTCAAGCCGCGATACTGGGTCGATGCGTACTGAATGATCCTTGAAATCACCTTGAGTAATTTCTTTTGAATATTCATGTTACCCTACCCTTTTTGTGTTGTTTGTTTGTTTGATTCTTTCTTGGTCTGCTTCTCGTTTGCTTTGCAAACACGTCAGGCCATGCATCTCTCCGTTTGCTTCCAACAGAGAGTCATATAAGCTGACTCCCTTAAGATAATGCTTCCAATCCCCTATGATTTCCTGCATCCCTCTCCCGTCTTTAGGGTTTTGATGTCCTCCTTGCCTTCTTCTTGTTTCTTCTTTTCCACTCATGCTCTTCTTGCATTTCCAATAAGGGTTTTCTTCTTTCCATTTCATCTTGCTGCTTATCCCTTCAGGGGAGAATTCTCAACCTTTCTTTTAGGATAAGTTTCGAACTGCTGAATTCTTTTAAGATTTGCAGGTCTGTGGCATTCTCTAGCTCTGCTGTTATTAGAAATGGTGGTCATGTGGCATAGGCTACCCTAGATGGCAACGTTTTGCCATTCAAGCTATGGTCTATGTCCTGGCACTGCTCCCTGTCCTGCAATATTGCTGCTGAGATAGCAGCTGAAACCCCTCTGGAGGTTCTCTTGTGACTATGTTGCTTTCCTCCAGGCGCATTTTAAATCACTGGGATGCTCATGAACTTTGTTGATTTGGATCATACAGCTGCTGCTAAGTCTATTGGGATTCCACCTCTTTTGGACACTGTGTACTTCCTGAATTCGCCTAGATGATTCTATCTTGGCTTTCAGCAAGTTTCAGTCTGATTTTTCTACACATAAATTTTCAAACATTGTTTGTTTCTTTATCTCTTGCTTTTCCATCTGGGACTCTTTCGAATTTTAGTCTTTCATGCCTTGTCTTCAACCAGGATTCAACAGCAATGTTTTCATTGGTTTGCACTTGCTTTGCTATGTGTGCTTCTGACCGAGGGATTTGTGTTCCCCTGTCTTCAAAGTCATTCACTCGTCCCTCTGCAATATCTCGTCTGCTTAGGACGGAATGTTAGCCCTGATATTTTCTCATCCACTGAGTTTTCTGAGATTATTTGGCTCGTCTTTAGGCTTTCTCTTCCCCTTTTCTGGTATTCTGCCTTTTGTGATTCTGAGACACTGTTGTTCTTCAGTGTTTCCCTCACCTCCATTTTCAATACTTGCTCTGGAGAGCGTTTTGCAGTCTAGTTGTCTGAAAGCTTATCTTTAGGGCCTTCAATCTCTTTGGAACTGAAAATGGTACTTCCTTTTCCTTTTACTGTATTTCTTCATCTCTACTGGTCAGGTAATTTCAGGTATCTAATGTAGACTTCTAGGGCTTGGTTAACTGAAAACTTTAGACTCTTGGCTCTACACAATTGCATGGGATTTCTGTGAGGACAAATTTTCCTAGACATTGATGCCATGTCCTTTCCCTGTGTGTGTTGTCTGGTCTATCTCCGATTGCTGGTGTTGCCTTTGTTGTGATGAACCCCCCATAATATTTCGATTAGGATAACCTCATTTTGATTACGCTTCTCTCACAAATCTGAAAGAGCACAGGACACTTCCTCTGGTGGAAATGGAGCTTCTAAAGCTTCTCAGCTCTGCATTCTACTCTATGTTATTTTGGAGTGTTTCCAGAAGAGCAGAGTGTGAGTGCGCTTGTGCTTTGTAGTGCCACGGGAATGTCCCACTGAAACCAGTTCTTCCAAGAGCTTCTCTGTCTACAGAAACACCAGTGGAAGCATATCTATGGATGTCACACATCAGGGCCTGCTGGAATGATCCCACAGCCCGAACTTGGTGTCCTCGCTGCCGAACCGTGCCGGTGCCATCCAAAATGTAGCATCCGCTTTTGAGAGATAAACGGAAGGAAATCCTTCCTCTTCTCACGCTGTGGTCTTGGACCACACTTCCTTGTCCTCTCATCCTTGTGTCACGGGTGCACGAAGGCAACCACAGAGCTGTTGCACATCCTGTGCCTCAAACCAAACCATAATCACAGCCCAGGTTATGAATGTAGCAGATCCTAAGTCTTTTCATTCTGAATTCAAACCCAAGGCCCCCGGATCCCTCAGACCCGATGCACAATATCTCTGATTCAGCCCCACACATGCTCTATTGGCAAAATGCCAAATTGGTCTCTGGTCCTGCAGATGCACTGGGTGTGGCCATGGGACATATCGATAAGTTCAACTGCGCGCCCCAGGGTGGTTGCTTGCTCATTGGGGTCCCAGGTCGGTTTCCTCTCTTGATAGGACACACCACAACCCACAACGCACTCCAGATCCCTGAGACACAGCGTGTGCCATCATCCGTAGCCCTATCCCACCCTGAAGGCTGCCTCTGCTACCTCAAATTTGGCAGCTCGGAGCTTGGTCTCAGAATCAACTGTGGGGATATTTTGCACTGGATTCTTTGAGTTCTGTCAGCCAAGCGTCTGCTGTGCACTCTTCTAACACTCAGCGCATCACCTTCTATCCCATGTCTCCTGTCCGCTTGAGAGTGTGCATCCAAGTTAAAGAGAGTTTCACCTTTACTGCTCCATCAACAGGGCTCAGACCATGCACTGGTATCCATTCCCGGCTTTTTCTTCTCCTGCTTCCAGGTGTTCTGAGGCCTCATCCTGTCTTTGGAAGTAACAGACCTCTCTTCGGCAAGTGTCCTGTGCCAAGGGCTGGGTGAGTGGATGTTTCCATTGCTGTGTTCATGGGAGCGAGTGAGCGCAGGTTGCACTGCTTCTCTGTCAACTGGGCATCGATGAATCAACACTTTCCAGATACATTTCACAGAAATGTGATTTTTTTTATCTCTTTGTTTCTATACAGCCGTGGTGGGAGGGATTGTCCGAAGACTCCAGTTTTGACATTGTGTTGATATCTCATTTGCAGTCTTGAAAAATTTAATAGAATTTATAGAAATGTTTTGGGAGTTATACGAAAATGAAGTTAGTTTCTGAAACATACTAAATCGACCTAGAAGCCAGACTTGTCAATTTGGGTAACATTTTGTCAGCTCTAAGGAAAACATAGACAGATAGAATGCAAACTAGCGTTCCGAACTGTTAAAGGGGTCATGTCAGCTCTTTACTGTTGAAGCCTCCGAAACCAACAGGAACCATGAAATAACTAATGGAAACATGAAATAACCCCCAAGCTTGGATTCCCTTGTGCATGTGGTGCCCTTTACTCTCGATGACACCTACTGGTCAATGTTGGCATTTCAAGGTGTAACATCCCTCTCAAGGAAAATACAAGAGAAAACGAACTAAATATATACATTTAGCTTTGAATCCAAAGAACCAAGAGGCATTATAGCTAGGAGAACCCTGCTGCAGCTATGCTAGGCTACTGAGAACCAGGTGTTCTTCTATCAGTGATGAGAACGCTTAATCATCCGATAATGTTGGGTAAAGCACTTGAATGCAACCAAGTCTGCACCCCCATGATAGATTGCCCCCGGGGGCTTGACTCAATTGAAAGACGGTCCACATAAGCTGTGTCTTTCATGTCATTGGCGACTTTTACAGATCAGTTCACCATCTGACTCCTAATATTTACCTAGACTGTCTTGAAAAACGGAGGCCTAATACAGAATCAAGTTCAGTCAAAGATTCCCCTCACTTACCACACTCCCTTCAGCCCAGAGAAGACATAAACCCAGCATTTGCTGAATCTAGCGGAAGGCCATCGTTTCATTGTGGGAGCTAAGTATTCAATTCCTATCTATTTCATACGAGAGTATTTGACCTTTATGGGGTTCCCTGTTGTTCACAGAGGATGAAGCTAGAGGAACTCTGATTCTAGGAGGGGCTTGCTCTTATCTTACTGGCTTCATTGCAGCTCAGGTACTGATCCCTCAAAATGGATGCCTGAGTGGAGGGGAGGGAAGAGCAAGTGCTTGATAGCTAGGCCCAAACCTGGGAAAAGGCTTACCTGGGCTTGGTGCACTTTGATCTGAATGGCTTGGAATTGCCCCTTGGATCGTGTGGATTATCTGACCTCTTTCAAGAACATGAGCGTTTTTATCATCTCTGCCATCTCTTCTCTTTAGACGTCAGGGATCTTGGACCCGTTACTGGAGCAGAGAATTGAGGAACTTCCTCCAGTCCACGGTGGCCCTCCGTATGTTTCTGCCAGTATCAGCGAGTTTCAATATGTCTCATGAATGTCTTTCGAGCCTGCTATCCTCTACAGCTGTCTCCAGGCCAGTATTCTCTATTTTAGCAGAACATCTCTCATCAATGTGTTCGCATCTCTCCTCAATCCGTGCAGACATATTTTCGGCCAGCTTCTCTTCGTGTCTCCCATAAAGTCGACTTCAACAGGACTGGGCAAGTCTGAAAGGACCTCGGAGACTATCCAGGAAGCTGAAGACAGGCAGATCTTCCACTGTCTGCCCTTTCAGGTTCTGGAAACTGACCCGTGAACTCAGGTCTTTGGGCAGCAGCAGTATCTCGAACTGACACAGCTTCCCGGACCAAAGACCTAAGCCAAGCTCCACAGAGGGCGGCAGCCCCTCCATCGCACTGATCCACCCACAGAACTCTGCCCGGTTACCTAGGATCCACCAGCCACAACAAGCCTCGCGGTACACACCAACATTCCACCTGGAATCCAACCGCTAACTGCCATCCCCAATGGCTGCTGCATCTTGTCAGTGTTGGGGGAGGGGCTGCATCCGACGAGAGGTTCCTAAGGTAAATGTGATTCTACCCACTAGCGTCCCATGGGCCTTTGTTCTTCCCTCTTTCCTTTTGTTCAGATCTGTATGCACTGTAGCAACGGAGGGAAGTGTGTCCATTTTCAGTTGAATGTTTCACACGTCTTTAAACTTTCTAACAGTTCACAGTACACAGAGACCCACTAAGGGAAATTATTGTTCCTGTAATATGGGCACACCCGCAATACATAGCCGTCGATTGATTTCTGCTGAAACACCCGCATGCACGGGACATCTAGCCATTTGTTTCAAGGGAGCTTAAATTCCTAGGACTGATACAATCCCCAATGTGCACTTTACTGCCTGTCTCTTTTGATCTTAGTACACTTTTGCGGAGCTACTTTTCCTTGTTATAGGCTTGTGCCATTTCATATCGACGTAGTGTAGAAGATGGCATTCATTCATCCTGTTGGAATACTTGCAAGTCTATATCACGGACTAGGAATCCATTGGATTCCAAATCGGCATTTGGGTTAGGTCACGATATGCTCATATGAATCAATATTTACGAATATAAATGCACGCCTCTGATTTCCGAATACAGATGTGCTGAGTACATTCAAGCCGCGATACTGGGTCGATGCGTACTGAATGATCCTTGACATCACCTTGAGTAATTTCTTTTGAATATTCATGTTACCCTACCCTTTTTGTGTTGTTTGTTTGTTTGATTCTTTTTTGGTCTGCTTCTCGTTTGCTTTGCAAACACGTCAGGCCATGCATCTCTCCGTTTGCTTCCAACAGAGAGTCATATAAGCTGACTCCCTTAAGATAGTGCTTCCAATCCCCTATGATTTCCTGCTTCCCTCTCCCATCTTTAGGGTTTTGATGTCCTCCTTGCCTTCTTCTTGTTTCTTCTTTTCCACTCATGCTCTTCTTGCATTTCCAATAAGGGTTTTCTTCTTTCCATTTCATCTTGCTGCTTATCCCTTCAGGGGAGAATTCTCAACCTTTCTTTTAGGATAAGTTTCGAACTGCTGAATTCTTTTAAGATTTGCAGGTCTGTGGCATTCTCTAGCTCTTCTGTTATTAGAAATGGTGGTCATGTGGCATAGGCTACCCTAGATGGCAGCATTTTGCCATTCAAGCTATGTTCTATGTCCTGGCATTCCTCCCTGTCCTGCAATATTGCTGCTGAGATAGCAGCTGAAACCCCTCTAGAGGTTCTCTTGTGACTATGTTGCTTTCCTCCAGGCGCATTTTAAATCACTGGGATGCTCATGAACTTTGTTGATTTGGATCATACAGCTGCTGCTAAGTCTATAGGGATTCCACCTCTTTTGGACGCTGTGTACTTCCTGAATTCGCCTAGATGATTCTATCTTGGCTTTCAGCAAGTTTCAGTCTGATTTTTCTACACATAACTTTTCAAACATTGTTTGTTTCTTTATCTCTTGCTTTTCCATCTGGGACTCTGTCGAATTTTAGTCTTTCAAGCCTTGTCTTCAACCAGGATTCAACAGCAATGTTTTCATTGGTTTGCACTTGCTTTGCTATGTGTGCTTCTGACCGAGGGATTTGTGTTCCCCTGTCTTCAAAGTCATTCACGCGTCCCTCTGCAATATCTCGTCTGCTTAGGACGGAATGTTAGCCCTGATATTTTCTCATCCACTGAGTTTTCTGAGATTATTTGGCTCGTCTTTAGGCTTTCTCTTCCCCTTTTCTGGTATTCTGCCTTTTGTGATTCTGAGACACTGTTGTTCTTCAGTGTTTCCCTCACCTCCATTTTCAATACTTGCTCTGGAGAGCGTTTTGCAGTCTAGTTGTCTGAAAGCTTATCTTTAGGGCCTTCAATCTCTTTGGAACTGAAAATGGTACTTCCTTTTCCTTTTACTGTATTTCTTCATCTCTACTGGTCAGGTAATTTCAGGTATCTTATGTAGACTTCTAGGGCTTGGTTAAGTGAAAACTTTAGACTCTTGGCTCTACACAATTGCATGGGATTTCTGTGAGGACAAATTTTCCTAGACATTGATGCCATGTCCTGTTCCTGTGTGTGTTGTCTGGTCTATCTCCAATTGCTGGTGTTGCCTTTGTTGTGATGAACACCCCATACTATTTCAATTAGGATAACCTCATTTTGATTACGCTTCTCTCACAAATCTGAAAGAGCACAGGACACTTCCTCTGGTGGAAATGGAGCTTCTAACGTTTCTCATCTCTGCATTCTACTCTATGTTAGTTTGGAGTGTTTCCAGAAGAGCAGAGTGTGAGTGCGCTTGTGCTTTGTAGTGCCACGGGAATGTCCCACTGAAACCAGTTCTTCCAAGAGCTTCTCTGTTTACAGAAACACCAGTGGAAGCATATCTATGGATGTCACACATCAGGGCCTGCTGGAATGATCCCGCAGCCCGAACTTGGTGTCCTCGCTGCCGAACCGTGCTGGTCCATCCAAAATGTCGCTTCCGCTTTTGAGAGATAAACTGAAGGAAATCCTTCCTCTTCTCACGCTGTGGTCTTGGACCACACTTCCTTGTCCACTCATCCTTGTGGCACGGGTGCACGAAGGCAACCACAGAGCTGTTGCACATCCTGTGCCTCAAACCAAACCATAATCACAGCCCAGATTATGAATGTAGCAGATCCTAAGGCTTTTCATTCTGAATTCAAACCCAAGGCCCCCTGGATCCCTCAGACCCGATGCACAATATCTCTGATTCAGCCCCACACATGCTCTATTGGCAAAATGCCAAATTGGTCTCTGGTCCTGCAGATGCACTGGGTGTGGCCATGGGACATATCGATAATTTCAAGTGCGCGCGCCAGTGTGGTTGCTTGCTCATTGGGGCCACAGGTCGGTTTGCTCTCTTGATAGGACCCACCACATCCCACAACGCACTCCAGATCCCTGAGACTCAGCGTGTGCCAACATCCGTAGCCCTATCCCTCCCTGAACGCTGCCTCTGCTACCTCAAATTTGGCAGCTCGGAGCTTGGTCTCAGAATCAACTGTGGGGATATTTTGCACTGGATTCTTTGAGTTCTGTCAGCCAAGCATCTGCTGTGCACTCTTCTAACACTCAGCGCATCACCTTCAATCCCATGTCTCCTGTCCGCTTGAGAGTGTGCGTCCAAGTTAAAGAGAGTTTCACCTTTACTGCTCCATCAACAGGGCTCAGACCATGCACTGGTATCCATTCCCTGCTTTTCCTTCTCCTGCTTCCAGGTGTTCTGAGGCCTCATCCTGTCTTTGGAAGTAACAGACCTCTCTTCGGCAAGTGTCCTGTGCCAAGGGCTGGGTGAGTGGATGTTTCCATTGCTGTGTTCATGGGAGCGAGTGAGCGCAGGTTGCACTGCTTCTCTGTCAACTGGGCATCGATGAATCAACACTTTCCAGATACATTTCACAGAAATGTGATTTTTTTTATCTCTTTGTTTCTATACAGCCGTGGTGGGAGGGATTGTCCGAAGACTCCAGTTTTGACATTGTGTTGAAATCTCATTTGCAGTCTTTAAAAATTTTATAGAATTTATATAAATGTTTTGGGAGTTATACGAAAATGAAGTTAGTTTCTGAAACATACTAAATCGACCTAGAAGCCAGACTTGTCAATTTCGGTAACATTTTGTCAGCTAAGGAAAACATAGACAGATAGAATGCAAACTAGCGTTCCGAACTGTTAAAGGGGTCATGTCAGCTCTTTACTGTTGAAGCCTCCGAAACCAACAGGAACCATGAAATAACTAATGGAAACATGAAATAACCCCCAAGCTTGGATTCACTTGTGCATGTGGTGCCCTTTACTCTCGATGACACCTACTGGTCAATGTTGGCATTTCAAGGTGTAACATCCCTCTCAAGGAAAATACAAGAGAAAACGAACTAAATATATACATTTAGCTTTGAATCCAAAGAACCTAGAGGCATTATAGCTATGAGAACCCTGCTGCAGCTATGCTAGGCTACTGAGAACCAGGTGTTCTTCTATCAGTGATGAGAACGCTTAATCATCCGATCATGTTGGGTAAAGCACTTGAATGCAACCAAGTCTGCACCCCCATGATAGATTGCCCCCGGGGTCTTGACTCAATTGAAAGACGGTCCACATAAGCTGTGTCTTTCATGTCATTGGCGACTTTTACAGATCAGTTCACCATCTGACTCCTAATATTTACCTAGACTGTCTTGAAAAACGGAGGCCTAATACAGAATCAAGTTCAGTCAAAGATTCCCCTCACTTACCACACTCCCTTCACCCCAGAGAAGACATAAACCCAGCATTTGCTGAATCTAGCGGAAGGCCATCGTTTCTTTGTGGGAGCTAAGTATTCAATTCCTATCTATTTCATATGAGAGTATTTGACCTTTATGGGGTTCCCTGTTGTTCACAGAGGATGAAGCTAGAGGAACTCTGATTCTAGGAGGGGCTTGCTCTTCTCTTACTGGCTTCATTGCAGCTCAGGTACTGATCCCTCAAAATGGATGCCTGAGTGGAGGGGAGGGAAGAGCAAGTGCTTGATAGCTAGGCCCAAACCTGGGAAAAGGCTTACCTGGGCTTGGTGCACTTTGATCTGAATGGCTTGGAATTGCCCCTTGGGTCGTGTGGATTATCTGACCTCTTTCAAGAACATGAGCGTTTTTATCATCTCTGCCATCTCTTCTCTTTAGACGTCAGGGATCTTGGACCCATTCTTGGAGCAGAGAATTGAGGAACTTCCTCCAGTCCACGGTGGCCCTCCGTATGTTTCTGTTAGTATCAGCGAGGTTCAATATGTCTCATGAATGCCTTTCGAGCCTGCTATCCTCTACAGCTGTCTCCAGGCCAGTATTCTCTATTGTAGCAGAACATCTCTAATCAATGTGTTTGCATCTCTCCTCAATCCGTGCAGCCATATTTTCGGCCAGCTTCTCTTCGTGTCTCCCATATAGTCGACTTCAACAGGACTGGGCAAGTCTGAAAGGACCTCGGAGCCTCTCCAGGAAGCTGAAGACAGGCAGATCTTCCACTGTCTGCCCTTTCAGGTTCTGGAAACTGACCCGTGAACTCAGGTCTTTGGGCAGCAGCAGTATCTCGAACTGACACAGCTTCCCGGACCAAAGACCTAAGCCAAGCTCCACAGAGGGCGGCAGCCCCTCCATCGCACTCATCCACCCACAGAACTCTGCCCGGTTACCTAGGATCCACCAGCCACAACAAGCCTCGCGGTACACACCAACATTCCACCTGGAATCCAACGGCTAACTGCCATCCCCAATGGCTGCTGCATCTTGTCAGTGTTGGGGGAGGGGCTGCATCAGACGACAGGTTCCTAAGGTAAATGTGATTCTACCCACTAGCGTCCCATGGGCCTTTGTTCTTCCCTCTTTCCTTTTGTTCAGATCTGTATGCACTGTAGCAATGGAGTTAAGTGTGTCCATTTTCAGTTGAATGTTTCACACATCTTTAAACTTTCTAACAGTTCACAGTACACAGAGACCCACTAAGGGAAACTCTTGTTCCTGTAATATGGGCACACCCGCAATACATAGCCGTCGGTTGATTTCTGCTGAAACACCCGCATGCACGGGACATCTATCCATTTGTTTCAAGGGGGCTGAAATTCCTAGGAATGATACAATCCCCAATGTGCACTTTACTGCCTGTCTCTTTTGATCTTAGTACACTTTTGCGGAGCTACTTTTCCTTGTTATAGGCTTGTGCCATTTCTTCTCGACGTAGTGTAGAATATGGCATTCATTCATCCTGTTGGAAGACTTGCAAGTCTATATCACGGACTAGGAATCCATTGCATTCCAAATCGGCATTTGGGTTAGGTCACGATATGCTCATATGAATCAATATTTACGAATATAAATGCACGCCTCTGATTTCCGAATACATGTGTGCTGAGTACATTCAAGCCGCGATACTGGGTCAATGCGTACTGAATGCTCCTTGACATCACCTTGAGTAATTTCTTTTGAATATTCATGTTACCCTACCCTTTTTGTGTTGTTTGTTTGTTTGATTCTTTCTTGGTCTGCTTCTCGTTTGCTTTGCAAACACGTCAGGCCATGCATCTCTCCGTTTGCTTCCAACAGAGAGTCATATAAGCTGACTCCCTTAAGATAGTGCTTCCAATCCCCTATGATTTCCTGCTTCCCTCTCCCGTCTTTAGGGTTTTGATGTCCTCCTTGCCTTCTTCTTGTTTCTTCTTTTCCACTCATGCTCTTCTTGCATTTCCAATAAGGGTTTTCTTCTTTCCATTTCATCTTGCTGCTTATCCCTTCAGGGGAGAATTCTCAACCTTTCTTTTCGGATAAGTTTCGAACTGCTGAATTCTTTTAAGATTTGCACGTCTGTGGCATTCTCTAGCTCTGCTGTTATTAGAAATGGTGGTCATGTGGCATAGGCTACCCTAGATGGCAGCATTTTGCCATTCAAGCTATGGTCTATGTCCTAGCACTCCTCCCTGTCCTGAAATATTGCTGCTGAGATAGCAGCTGAAACCCCTCTGGAGGTTCTCTTGTGACTATGTTGCTTTCCTCCAGGAGCATTTTAAATCACTGGGATGCTCATGAACTTTGTTGATTTGGATCATAAAGCTGCTGCTAAGTCTATTGGGATTCCACCTCTTTTGGACGCTGTGTACTTCCTGAATTCGCCTAGATGATTCTATCTTGGCTTTCAGCAAGTTTCAGTCTGATTTTTCTACACATAACTTTTCAAACATTGTTTGTTTCTTTATCTCTTGCTTTTCCATCTGGGACTCTTTCGAATTTTAGTCTTTCATGCCTTGTCTTCAACCAGGATTCAACAGCAATGTTTTCATTGGTTTGCACTTGCTTTCCTATGTGTGCTTCTGACCGAGTGTTTTCAGTTCCCCTGTCTTCAAAGTCATTCACGCGTCCCTCTGCAATATCTAGTCTGCTTAGGACGGAATGTTAGCCCTGATAATTTCTAATCCACTGAGATTTCTGATATTATTTGGCTCGTCTTTAGGCTTTCTCTTCCCCTTTTCTGGTATTCTGCCTTTTGTGATTCTGAGACACTGTTGTTCTTCAGTGTTTCCCTCACCTCCATTTTCAATACTTGCTCTGGAGAGCGTTTTGCAGTCTAGTTGTCTGAAAGCTTATCTTTAGGGCCTTCAATCTCTTTGGAACTGAAAATGGAACTTCCTTTTCCTTTTACTGTATTTCTTCATCTCTACTGGTCAGGTAATTTCAGGTATCTAATGTAGAATTCTAGGGCTTGGTTAAGTGAAAACTTTAGACTCTTGGCTCTACACAATTGCATGGGATTTCTGTGAGGACAAATTTTCCTAGACTTTGATGCCATGTCCTGTTACTGTGTGTGTTGTCTGGTCTATCTCCAATTGCTGGTGTTGCCTTTGTTGGGATGAACACACCATACTATTTCGATTTAGATAACCTCACTTTGATTACGCTTCTCTCACAAATCTGAAAGAGCACAGGACACTTCCTCTGGTGGAAATGGAGCTTCTAAAGGTTCTCAGCTCTGCATTTTACTCTATGTTATTTTGGAGTGTTTCCAGAAGAGCAGAGTGTGAGTTCGCTTGTGCTTTGTAGCGCCACGGGAATGTCCCACTGAAACCAGTTCTTCCAAGAGCTTCTCTGTCTACAGAAACACCAGTGGAAGCATATCTATGGATGTCACACATCAGGGCCTGCTGGAATGATCCCGCAGCCCGAACTTGGTGTCCTCACTGCAGAACCGTGCCGGTGCCATCCAAAATGTAGCATCCGCTTTTGAGAGATAAACTAAAGGAAATCCTCCCTCTTCTCACACTGTGGTCTTGGACCACACTTCCTTGTCCTCTCATCCTGTGGCACGGGTGCACGAAATCAACCACAGAGCTGTTGCACATCCTGAGCCTCAAACCAAACCATAATCACAGCCCAGGTTTTGAATGTTGCAGTATGAGGTGTTCATCACAACAAAGGCAACACCAGCAATTGGAGATAGACCAGACAACACACACAGGAACAGAACATGGCATCAATGTCTAGGAAAATTTGTCCTCACAGAAATCCCATGCAATTGTGTAGAGCCAAGAGTCTAAAGTTTTCACTTAACCAAGCCCTAGAAGTCTACATTAGATACCTGAAATTACCTGACCAGTAGAGATGAAGAAATACAGTAAAAGGAAAAGGAAGTACCATTTTCAGTTCCAAAGAGATTGAAGGCCCTAAAGATAAGCTTTCAGACAACTAGACTGCAAAACGCTCTCCAGAGCAAGTATTGAAAATGGAGGTGAGGGAAACACTGAAGAACAACAGTGTCTCAGAATCACAAAAGGCAGAATACCAGAAAAGGGGAAGAGAAAGCCTAAAGACGAGCCAAATAATCTCAGAAAACTCAGTGGATGAGAAAATATCAGGGCTAACATTCCGTCCTAAGCAGACGAGATATTGCAGAGGGACGCGTGAATGACTTTGAAGACAGGGGAACACAAATCCCTCGGTCAGAAGCACACATAGGAAAGCAAGTGCAAACCAATGAAAGCATTGCTGTTGCATCCTGGTTGAAGACAAGGCATGAAAGACTAAAATTCGAAACAGTCCCAGATGGAAAAGCAAGAGATAAAGAAACAAACAATGTTTGAAAAGTTATGTGTAGAAAAATCAGACTGAAACTTGCTGAAAGCCAAGATAGAATCATCTAGGCGAATTCAGGAAGTACACAGCGTCCAAAAGAGGTGGAATCCCAATAGACTTAGCAGCAGCTGTATGATCCAAATCAACAAAGTTCATGAGCATCCCAGTGATTTAAAATGCGCCTGGAGGAAAGCAACATAGTCACAAGAGAACCTCCAGAGGGGTTTCAGCTGCTATCTCAGCAGCAATATTGCAGGACAGGGAGGAGTGCCAGGACATAGACCATAGCTTGAATGGCAAAATGCTGCCATCTAAGGTAGCCTATGCCACATGACCACCATTTCTAATAACAGCAGAGCTAGAGAATGCCACAGACCTGCAAATCTTAAAAGAATTCAGCAGTTCGAAACTTATCCTAAAAGAAAGGTTGAGAATTCTCCCCTGAAGGGATAAGCAGCAAGATGAAATGGAAAGAAGAAAACCCTTATTGGAAATGCAAGAAGAGCATGAGTGGAAAAGAAGAAAGAAGAAGAAGGCAAGGAGGACATCAAAACCCTAAAGATGGGAGAGGGAAGCAGGAAATCATAGGGGATTGGAAGCACTATCTTAAGGGAGTCAGCTTATATGACTCTCTGTTGGAAGCAAACGGAGAGATGCATGGCCTGACGTGTTTGCAAAACAAACGAGAAGCAGACCAAGAAAGAATCAAACAAACAAACAACACAAAAAGGGTAGGGTAACATGAATATTCAAAAGAAATTACTCAAGGTGATGTCAAGGATCATTCAGTACGCATCGACCCAGTATCGCGGCTTGAATGTACTCAGCACACCTGTATCCGGAAATCAGAGGCGTGCATATATATTCGTAAATATTGACTCATATGAGCATATCGTGACCAAACCCAAATGCCGATTTGGAATCCAATGGATTCCTAGCCCGTGATAAAGACTTGCAAGTCTTCCAACAGGTTGAATGAATGCCATATTCTACACTACGTCGAGAAGAATTGGCACAAGCTTATAACAAGGATAAGTAGCTCCGCAAAAGTGTACTAAGATCAAAAGAGACAGGCATTAAAGTGCACATTGGGGATTGTATCATTCCTAGGAATTTCAGCCCCCTTGAAACAAATGGATAGATGTCCCGTGCATGCGGGTGTTTCAGCAGAAATCAACCGACGGCTATGTATTGCGGGTGTGCCCATATTACAGGAACAATAGTTTCCCTTAGTGGGTCTCTCTGTACTGTGAACTGTTAGAAAGTTTAAAGACGTGTGAAACATTCAACTGAAAATGGACACACTTCCCTCCGTTGCTACAGTGCATACAGATCTGAACAAAAGGAAAGAGGGAAGAACAAAGGCCCATGGGACGCTAGTGGGTAGAATCACATTTACCTTAGGAACCTCTCGTCGGATGCAGCCCCTCCCCCAACACTGACAAGATGCAGCAGCCATTGGGGATGGCAGTTAGCGGTTGGATTCCAGGTGGAATGTTGGTGTGTACCGCGAGGCTTGTTGTGGCTGGTGGATCCTAGGTAACCGGGCAGAGTTCTGTGGGTGGATCAGTGCGATGGAGGGGCTGCCGCCCTCTGTGGAGCTTGGCTTAGGTCTTTGGTCCGGGAAGCTGTGTCAGTTCGAGATACTGCTGCTGCCCAAAGACCTGAGTTCACGGGTCAGTTTCCAGAACCTGAAAGGGCAGACAGTGGAAGATCTGCCTGTCTTCATCTTACTGGAGAGGCTCCGAGGTCCTTTCAGGCTTGCCCAGTCCTGTTGAAGTTGACTTTATGGGAGACACGAACAGAAGCTGGCCGAAAATATGGCTGTACGGATTGAGGACAGATGTGAACACGTTGATGAGAGATGTTCTGCTGCAATAGAGAATACTGGCCTGGAGACAGCTGTAGAGGATAGCAGGCTCGAAAGGCATTCATGAGACATATTGAACATCGCTGATACTAGCAGAAACATACGGAGGGCCACCGTGGACTGGAGGAAGTTCCTCAATTCTCTGCTTCAAGTATGGGCCCATGATCCCTGACGGCTAAAGAGTAGAGATGGCAGAGATGATAAAAACGCTCATGTTCTTGAAAGAGGTCAGATAATCCACACGACCCAAGGGGCAATTCCAAGCCATTCAGATCAAAGTGCACCAAGCCCAGGTAAGCCTTTTCCCAGGTTTGGGCCTAGCTATCAAGCACTTGCTCTTCCCTCCCCTCCACTCAGGCATCCATTTTGAGGGATCAGTACCTGAGCTGCAATGAAGCCAGTAAGAGAAGAGCAAGCCCCTCCTAGAATCAGAGTTCCTCTAGCTTCCATCCTCTGTGAACAACAGGGAACCCCATAAAGGTCAAATACTCTCGTATGAAATAGATAGGAATTGAATACTTAGCTCCCACAAAGAAACGATGGCCTTCTGCTAGATTCAGCAAATGCTGGGTTTATGTCTTCTCTGGGGCGAAGGGAGTGTGGTAAGTGAGGGGAATCTTTCACTCAACTTGAATCTGTATTAGGCCTCCGTTTTTCAAGACAGTCTAGGTAAATATTAGAAGTCAGATAGTGAACGGAACTGTAAAAGTCGCCAATGACATGAAAGACACAGCTTATGTGGACCGTCTTTCAATTGAGTCAAGCCCCCGGGTGCAATCTATCATGGGGGTGCAGACTTGGTTGCATTCAAGTGCTTTAGCCAACATGATCGGATGATTAAGCGTTCTCATCACTGATAGAAGAACACCTGGTTCTCAGTAGCCTAGCATAGCTGCAGCAGGGTTCTCATAGCTATAATGCCTCTAGGTTCTTTGGATTCAAAGCTAAATGTATATATTTAGTTCGTTTCCTCTTGTATTTTCCTTGAGAGGGATGTTACACCTTGAAATGTCAACATTGACCAGTAGGTGTCATCGGGAGTAAAGGGCACCACATGCACAAGTGAATCCAAGCTTGGGGGTTATTTCATGTTTCCATTAGTTATTTCATGGTTCCTGTTGGTTTCGGAGGCTTCAACAGTAAAGAGCTGACATGACCCCTTTAACAGTTCGGACTGCTACTTTGCATTCTATCTGTCTATGTTTTCCTTAGAGCTGACAAAATGTTACCGAAATTGACAAGTCTGGCTTCTAGGTCGATTTAGTATGTTTCAGAAACTAACTTCATTTTCGTATAACTCCCAAAACATTTCTATAAATTCTATTAAATTTTTCAAGACTGCAAATGAGATATCAACACAATGTCAAAACTGGAGTCTTCGGACAATCCCTCCCACCACGGCTGTATAGAAACAAAGAGATAAAAAAAAATCACATTTCTGTGAAATGTATCTGGAAAGTGTTGATTCATCGATGCCCAGTTGACAGAGAAGCAGTGCAACCTGCGCTCACTCGCTCCCATGAACACAGCAATGGAAACATCCACTCACCCAGCCCTTGGCACAGGACACTTGCCGAAGAGAGGTCTGTTACTTCCAAAGACAGGATGAGGCCTCAGAACACCTGGAAGCAGGAGAAGGAAAAGCAGGGAATGGATACCAGTGCATGGTCTGAGCCCTGTTGATGGAGCAGTAAAGGTGAAACTCTCTTTAACTTGGATGCACACTCTCAAGCGGACAGGAGACATGGGATTGAAGGTGATGCGCTGAGTGTTAGAAGAGTGCACAGCAGATGCTTGGCTGACAGAACTCAAAGAATCCAGTGCAAAATATCCCCACATTTGATTCTGAGACCGAGATCCGAGCTGCCAAATTTGAGGTAGCAGAGGCAGCGTTCAGGGGGGGATAGGGCTATGGATGATGGCACACGCTGAGTCTCAGGAATCTGGAGTGCGTTGTGGGATGTGGTGGGTCCTATCAAGAGAGCAAACCGACCTGTGGCCCCAATGAGCAAGCAACCACCCTGGCGCACGCAGTTGAAATTATCGATATGTCCCATGGCCACACCCAGTGCATCTGCAGGACCAGAGACCAATTTGGCATTTTGCCAATAGAGCATGTGTGGGGCTGAATCAGAGATATTGTGCATCGGGTCTGAGGGATCCAGGGGGCCTTAGGTTTGAATTCAGAATGAAAAGCCTTAGGATCTGCTACATTCATAACCTGGGCTGTGATTATGGTTTGGTTTGAGGCACAGGATGTGCAACAGCTCTGTGGTTGCCTTCGTGCACCCGTGCCACAAGCATGAGTGGACAAGGAAGTGTGGTCCAAGACCACAGCGTGAAAATAGGAAGGATTTCCTTCAGTTTATCTCTCAAAAGCGGATGCTACATTTTGGATGGCACCGGCACGGTTCGGCAGCGAGGACACCAAGTTCGGGCTGCGGGATCATTCCAACAGTCCCTGATGTGTGACATCCATAGATATGCTTCCACTGGTGTTTCTGTAGACAGAGAAGCTCTTGGAAGAACTGGTTTCAGTGGGACATTCCCGTGGCACTACAAAGCACAAGAGAACTCACACTCTGCTCTTCTGGAAACACTCCAAAATAACATAGAGAAGAATGCAGAGCTGAGAACCTTTAGAAGCTCCATTTCCACCAGAGGAAGTGTCCTGTGCTCTTTCAGATTTGTGAGATAAGCGTAATCAAATTGAGGTTATCTGAATCGAAAAAGTATGGGGGGTTCATCACCACAAAAACAACACCAGCAATTGGAGATAGACCAGACAGCACACACAGGAACAGGACATGGCATCAATGTCTAGGAATATTTGTCCTCACAGAAATCCCATGCAATTGTGTAGAGCCAAGAGTCTAAAGTTTTCACTTAACCAAGCCCTAGAAGTCTACATTTGATACCTGAAATTACCTGAACAGTAGAGATGAAGAAATACAGTAAAAGGAAAAGGAAGTACCATTTTCAGTTCCAAAGAGATTGAAGGCCCTAAAGATAAGCTTTCAGACAACTAGACTGCAAAACGCTCTCCAGAGCAAGTATTGAAAATGGAGGTGAGGGAAACACTGAAGAACAACAGTGTCTCAGAATCACAAAAGGCAGAATACCAGAAAAGGGGAAGAGAAAGCCTAAAGACGAGCCAAATAATCTCAGAAAACTCAGTGGATGAGAAAATATCAGGGCTAACATTCCGTCCTAAGCAGACGAGATATTGCAGAGGGACGCGTGGATGACTTTGAAGACAGGGGAACACAAATCCCTCGGTCAAAAGCACACATAGGAAAGCAAGTGCAAACAAATGAAAACATTGCTGTTGAATCCTGGTTGAAGACAAGGCATGAAAGACTAAAATTCGAAACAGTCCCAGATGGAAAAGCAAGAGATAAAGAAACAAACAATGTTTGAAAAGTTATGTGTAGAAGAATCAGACTGAAACTTGCTGAAAGCCAAGATAGAATCATCTAGGCGAATTCAGCAAGTACACAGCGTCCAAAAGAGGTGGAATCCCAATAGACTTAGCAGCAGTTGAATGATCCAAATCAACAAAGTTCATGAGCATCCCAGTGATTTAAAATGCGCCTGGAGGAAAGCAACATAATCACAAGAGAACCTCCAGAGGGGTTTCAGCTGCTATCTCAGCAGCAATATTGCAGGACAGGGAGGAGTGCCAGGACATAGACCATAGCTTGAATGGCAAAATGCTGCCATCTAGAGTAGCCTATGCCACATGACCACCATTTCTAATAACAGCAGAGCTAGAGAATGCCACAGACATGCAAATCTTAAAAGAATTCAGCAGTTCGAAACTTATCCTAAAAGAAAGGTTGAGAATTCTCCCCTGAAGGGATAAGCAGCAAGATGAAATGGAAAGAAGAAAACCCTTATTGGAAATGCAAGAAGAGCATGAGTGGAAAAGAAGAAACAAGAAGAAGGCAAGGAGGACATCAAAACACTAAAGATGGGAGAGGGAAGCAGGAAATCTTAGGGGATTGGAAGCACTATCTTAAGGGAGTCAGATTATATGACTCTCTGTTGGAAGCAAACGGAGAGATGCATGGCCTGACGTGTGTGCAAAACAAACGAGAAGCAGACCAAGAAAGAATCAAACAAACAAACAACACAAAAAGGGTAGGGTAACATGAATATTCAAAAGAAATTACTCAAGGTGATGTCAAGGATCATTCAGTACGCATCGACCCAGTATCGCGGCTTGAATGTACTCAGCACACCTGTATTCGGAAATCAGAGGCGTGCATTTATATTCGTAAATATTGATTCATATGAGCATATCGTGACCTAACCCAAATGCCGATTTGGAATGCAATGAATTCCTAGCCCGTGATATAGACTTGCAAGTCTTCCAACAGGATGAATGAATGCCATCTTCTACACTACGTCGAGAAGAAATGGCACAAGCCTATAACAAGGAAAAGTAGCTCCGCAAAAGTGTACTAAGATCAAAAGAGACAGGCAGTAAAGTGCACATTGGGGATTGTATCATTCCTAGGAATTTCAGCCCCCTTGAAACAAATGGATAGATGTCCCGTGCATGCGGGTGTTTCAGCAGAAATCAACCGACGGCTATGTATTGCGGGTGTGCCCATATTACAGGAACAATAGTTTCCCTTAGTGGGTCTCTGTGTACTGTGAACTGTTAGAAAGTTTAAAGACGTGTGAAACATTCAACTGAAAATGGACACACTTCCCTCCGTTGCTACAGTGCATACTGATCTGAACAAAAGGAAAGAGGGAAGAACAAAGGCCCATGGGACGCTAGTGGGTAGAATCACATTTACCTTAGGAACCTCTCGTCGGATGCAGCCCCTCCCCCAACACTAAAAAGATGCAGCAGCCATTGGGGATGGCAGTTAGCGGTTGGATTCCAGGTGGAATATAGATGTGTACCGCGAGGCTTGTTGTGGCTGGTGGATCCTAGGTAACCGGGCAGAGTTCTGTGGGTGGATCAGTGCGATGGAGGGGCTGCCGCCCTCTGTGGAGCTTGGCTTAAGTCTTTGGTCCGGGAAGCTGTGTCAGTTCGAGATACTGCTGCTGCCCAAAGACCTGAGTTCACGGGTCAGTTTCCAGAACCTGAAAGGGCAGACAGTGGAAGATCTGCCTGTCTTCAACTTACTGGATAGGCTCCGAGGTCCTTTCAGACTTGCCCAGTCCTGTTGAAGTCGACTTTATGGGAGACACGAAGAGAAGCTGGCCGAAAATATGGCTGCACGGATTGAGGAGAGATGCGAACACATTGATGAGAGATGTTCTGCTACAATAGAGAATACTGGCCTGGAGACAGCTGTAGAGGATAGCAGGCTCGAAAGGCATTCATGAGACATATTGAACCTCGCTGATACTAGCAGAAACCTACGGAGGGCCACCGTGGACTGGAGGAAGTTCCTCAATTCTCTGCTCCAAGAACGGGTCCAAGATCCCTGACGTCTAAAGAGAAGAGATGGCAGAGATGATAAAAACGCTCATGTTCTTGAAAGAGGTCAGATTATCCACATGACCCAAGGGGCAATTCCAAGCCATTCAGATCAAAGTGCACCAAGCCCAGGTAAGCCTTTTCCCAGGTTTGGGCCTAGCTATCAAGCACTTGCTCTTCCCTCCCCTCAACTCAGGCATCCATTTTGAGGTATCAGAACCTGAGCTGCAATGAAGCCAGTAAGAGAAGAGCAAGCCCCTCCTAGAATCAGAGTTCCTCTAGCTTCCATCCTCTGTGAACAACAGGGAACCCCATAAAGGTCAAATACTCTCGTATGAAATAGATAGGAATTGAATACTTAGCTCCCACAAAGAAACGATGGCCTTCCGCTAGATTCAGCAAATGCTGGGTTTATGTCTTCTCTGGGCTGAAGGGAGTGAGGTAAGTGAGGGGAATCTTTGACACAACTTGAATCTGTATTAGGCCTCCATTTTTCAAGACAGTCTAGGTAAATATTAGAAGTCAGATAGTGAACGGAACAGTAAAAGTTGCCAATGACATGAAAGACACAGCTTATGTGGACCGTCTTTCAATTGAGTCAAGCCCCCGGGGGCAATCTATCATGGGGGTGCAGACTTGGTTGCATTCAAGTGCTTTACCCAACATGATCCGATGATTAAGCGTTCTCATCAATGATAGAAGAACACCTGGTTCTCAGTAGCCTAGCATAGCTGCAGCAGGGTTCTCATAGCTATAATGCCTCTAGGTTCTTTGGATTCAAAGCTAAATGTATATATTTAGTTCGTTACCTCTTGTATTTTCCTTGAGAGGGATGTTACACCTTGAAATGCCAACATTGAGCAGTAGGTGTCATCGGGAGTAAAGGGCACCACATGCACAAGGGAATCCAAGCTTGGGGGTTATTTCATGTTTCCATTAGTTATTTCATGGTTCCTGTTGGTTTCGGAGGCTTCAACAGTAAAGAGCTGACATGACCCCTTTAACAGTTCGGACTGCTACTTTGCATTCTATCTGTCTATGTTTTCCTTAGAGCTGACAAAATGTTACCGAAATTGACAAGTCTGGCTTCTAGGTCGATTTAGTATGTTTCAGAAACTAACTTCATTTTCGTATAACTCCCAAAACATTTCTATAAATTCTATTAAATTTTTCAAGACTGCAAATGAGATATCAACACAATGTCAAAACTGGAGTCTTCGGACAATCCCTCCCACCACGGCTGTATAGAAACAAAGAGATAAAAAAAAATCACATTTCTGTGAAATGTATCTGGAAAGTGTTGATTCATCGATGCCCAGTTGACAGAGAAGCAGTGCAACCTGCGCTCACTCGCTCCCATGAACACAGCAATGGAAACATCCACTCACCCAGCCCTTGGCACAGGACACTTGCCGAAGAGAGGTCTGTTACTTCCAAAGACAGGATGAGGCCTCAGAACACCTGGAAGCAGGAGAAGGAAAAGCAGGGAATGGATACCAGTGCATGGTCTGAGCCCTGTTGATGGAGCAGTAAAGGTGAAACTCTCTTTAACTTGGATGCACACTCTCAAGCGGACAGGAGACATGGGATTGAAGGTGATGCGCTGAGTGTTAGAAGAGTGCACAGCAGATGCTTGGCTGACAGAACTCAAAGAATCCAGTGCAAAATATCCCCACATTTGATTCTGAGACCGAGATCCGAGCTGCCAAATTTGAGGTAGCAGAGGCAGCGTTCAGGGGGGGATAGGGCTATGGATGATGGCACACGCTGAGTCTCAGGAATCTGGAGTGCGTTGTGGGATGTGGTGGGTCCTATCAAGAGAGCAAACCGACCTGTGGCCCCAATGAGCAAGCAACCACCCTGGCGCACGCAGTTGAAATTATCGATATGTCCCATGGCCACACCCAGTGCATCTGCAGGACCAGAGACCAATTTGGCATTTTGCCAATAGAGCATGTGTGGGGCTGAATCAGAGATATTGTGCATCGGGTCTGAGGGATCCAGGGGGCCTTAGGTTTGAATTCAGAATGAAAAGCCTTAGGATCTGCTACATTCATAACCTGGGCTGTGATTATGGTTTGGTTTGAGGCACAGGATGTGCAACAGCTCTGTGGTTGCCTTCGTGCACCCGTGCCACAAGCATGAGTGGACAAGGAAGTGTGGTCCAAGACCACAGCGTGAGAATAGGAAGGATTTCCTTCAGTTTATCTCTCAAAAGCGGATGCTACATTTTGGATGGCACCGGCACGGTTCGGCAGCGAGGACACCAAGTTCGGGCTGCGGGATCATTCCAACAGTCCCTGATGTGTGACATCCATAGATATGCTTCCACTGGTGTTTCTGTAGACAGAGAAGCTCTTGGAAGAACTGGTTTCAGTGGGACATTCCCGTGGCACTACAAAGCACAAGAGAACTCACACTCTGCTCTTCTGGAAACACTCCAAAATAACATAGAGAAGAATGCAGAGCTGAGAACCTTTAGAAGCTCCATTTCCACCAGAGGAAGTGTCCTGTGCTCTTTCAGATTTGTGAGATAAGCGTAATCAAATTGAGGTTATCTGAATCGAAAAAGTATGGGGGGTTCATCACAACAAAAACAACACCAGCAATTGGAGATAGACCAGACAGCACACACAGGAACAGGACATGGCATCAATGTCTAGGAATATTTGTCCTCACAGAAATCCCATGCAATTGTGTAGAGCCAAGAGTCTAAAATTTTCACTTAACCAAGCCCTAGAAGTCTACATTTGATACCTGAAATTACCTGAACAGTAGAGATGAAGAAATACAGTAAAAGGAAAAGGAAGTACCATTTTCAGTTCCAAAGAGATTGAAGGCCCTAAAGATAAGCTTTCAGACAACTAGACTGCAAAACGCTCTCCAGAGCAAGTATTGAAAATGGAGGTGAGGGAAACACTGAAGAACAACAGTGTCTCAGAATCACAAAAGGCAGAATACCAGAAAAGGGGAAGAGAAAGCCTAAAGACGAGCCAAATAATCTCAGAAAACTCAGTGGATGAGAAAATATCAGGGCTAACATTCCGTCCTAAGCAGACGAGATATTGCAGAGGGACGCGTGGATGACTTTGAAGACAGGGGAACACAAATCCCTCGGTCAAAAGCACACATAGGAAAGCAAGTGCAAACAAATGAAAACATTGCTGTTGAATCCTGGTTGAAGACAAGGCATGAAAGACTAAAATTCGAAACAGTCCCAGATGGAAAAGCAAGAGATAAAGAAACAAACAATGTTTGAAAAGTTATGTGTAGAAGAATCAGACTGAAACTTGCTGAAAGCCAAGATAGAATCATCTAGGCGAATTCAGCAAGTACACAGCGTCCAAAAGAGGTGGAATCCCAATAGACTTAGCAGCAGTTGAATGATCCAAATCAACAAAGTTCATGAGCATCCCAGTGATTTAAAATGCGCCTGGAGGAAAGCAACATAATCACAAGAGAACCTCCAGAGGGGTTTCAGCTGCTATCTCAGCAGCAATATTGCAGGACAGGGAGGAGTGCCAGGACATAGACCATAGCTTGAATGGCAAAATGCTGCCATCTAGAGTAGCCTATGCCACATGACCACCATTTCTAATAACAGCAGAGCTAGAGAATGCCACAGACATGCAAATCTTAAAAGAATTCAGCAGTTCGAAACTTATCCTAAAAGAAAGGTTGAGAATTCTCCCCTGAAGGGATAAGCAGCAAGATGAAATGGAAAGAAGAAAACCCTTATTGGAAATGCAAGAAGAGCATGAGTGGAAAAGAAGAAACAAGAAGAAGGCAAGGAGGACATCAAAACCCTAAAGATGGGAGAGGGAAGCAGGAAATCATAGGGGATTGGAAGCACTATCTTAAGGGAGTCAGATTATATGACTCTCTGTTGGAAGCAAACGGAGAGATGCATGGCCTGACGTGTGTGCAAAACAAACGAGAAGCAGACCAAGAAAGAATCAAACAAACAAACAACACAAAAAGGGTAGGGTAACATGAATATTCAAAAGAAATTACTCAAGGTGATGTCAAGGATCATTCAGTACGCATCGACCCAGTATCGCGGCTTGAATGTACTCAGCACACCTGTATTCGGAAATCAGAGGCGTGCATTTATATTCGTAAATATTGATTCATATGAGCATATCGTGACCTAACCCAAATGCCGATTTGGAATGCAATGAATTCCTAGCCCGTGATATAGACTTGCAAGTCTTCCAACAGGATGAATGAATGCCATCTTCTACACTACGTCGAGAAGAAATGGCACAAGCCTATAACAAGGAAAAGTAGCTCCGCAAAAGTGTACTAAGATCAAAAGAGACAGGCAGTAAAGTGCACATTGGGGATTGTATCATTCCTAGGAATTTCAGCCCCCTTGAAACAAATGGATAGATGTCCCGTGCATGCGGGTGTTTCAGCAGAAATCAACCGACGGCTATGTATTGCGGGTGTGCCCATATTACAGGAACAATAGTTTCCCTTAGTGGGTCTCTGTGTACTGTGAACTGTTAGAAAGTTTAAAGACGTGTGAAACATTCAACTGAAAATGGACACACTTCCCTCCGTTGCTACAGTGCATACTGATCTGAACAAAAGGAAAGAGGGAAGAACAAAGGCCCATGGGACGCTAGTGGGTAGAATCACATTTACCTTAGGAACCTCTCGTCGGATGCAGCCCCTCCCCCAACACTGACAAGATGCAGCAGCCATTGGGGATGGCAGTTAGCGGTTGGATTCCAGGTGGAATATAGATGTGTACCGCGAGGCTTGTTGTGGCTGGTGGATCCTAGGTAACCGGGCAGAGTTCTGTGGGTGGATCAGTGCGATGGAGGGGCTGCCGCCCTCTGTGGAGCTTGGCTTAAGTCTTTGGTCCGGGAAGCTGTGTCAGTTCGAGATACTGCTGCTGCCCAAAGACCTGAGTTCACGGGTCAGTTTCCAGAACCTGAAAGGGCAGACAGTGGAAGATCTGCCTGTCTTCAACTTACTGGATAGGCTCCGAGGTCCTTTCAGACTTGCCCAGTCCTGTTGAAGTCGACTTTATGGGAGACACGAAGAGAAGCTGGCCGAAAATATGGCTGCACGGATTGAGGAGAGATGCGAACACATTGATGAGAGATGTTCTGCTACAATAGAGAATACTGGCCTGGAGACAGCTGTAGAGGATAGCAGGCTCGAAAGGCATTCATGAGACATATTGAACCTCGCTGATACTAGCAGAAACCTACGGAGGGCCACCGTGGACTGGAGGAAGTTCCTCAATTCTCTGCTCCAAGAACGGGTCCAAGATCCCTGACGTCTAAAGAGAAGAGATGGCAGAGATGATAAAAACGCTCATGTTCTTGAAAGAGGTCAGATTATCCACATGACCCAAGGGGCAATTCCAAGCCATTCAGATCAAAGTGCACCAAGCCCAGGTAAGCCTTTTCCCAGGTTTGGGCCTAGCTATCAAGCACTTGCTCTTCCCTCCCCTCAACTCAGGCATCCATTTTGAGGTATCAGAACCTGAGCTGCAATGAAGCCAGTAAGAGAAGAGCAAGCCCCTCCTAGAATCAGAGTTCCTCTAGCTTCCATCCTCTGTGAACAACAGGGAACCCCATAAAGGTCAAATACTCTCGTATGAAATAGATAGGAATTGAATACTTAGCTCCCACAAAGAAACGATGGCCTTCCGCTAGATTCAGCAAATGCTGGGTTTATGTCTTCTCTGGGCTGAAGGGAGTGAGGTAAGTGAGGGGAATCTTTGACACAACTTGAATCTGTATTAGGCCTCCATTTTTCAAGACAGTCTAGGTAAATATTAGAAGTCAGATAGTGAACGGAACTGTAAAAGTTGCCAATGACATGAAAGACACAGCTTATGTGGACCGTCTTTCAATTGAGTCAAGCCCCCGGGGGCAATCTATCATGGGGGTGCAGACTTGGTTGCATTCAAGTGCTTTACCCAACATGATCCGATGATTAAGCGTTCTCATCAATGATAGAAGAACACCTGGTTCTCAGTAGCCTAGCATAGCTGCAGCAGGGTTCTCATAGCTATAATGCCTCTAGGTTCTTTGGATTCAAAGCTAAATGTATATATTTAGTTCGTTACCTCTTGTATTTTCCTTGAGAGGGATGTTACACCTTGAAATGCCAACATTGAGCAGTAGGTGTCATCGGGAGTAAAGGGCACCACATGCACAAGGGAATCCAAGCTTGGGGGTTATTTCATGTTTCCATTAGTTATTTCATGGTTCCTGTTGGTTTCGGAGGCTTCAACTGTAAAGAGGTGACATGACCCCTTTAACAGTTCGGACTGCTAGTTTGCATTCTATCTGTCTATGTTTTCCTTAGAGCTGACAAAATGTTACCGAAATTGACAAGTCTGGCTTCTAGGTCGATTTAGTATGTTTCAGAAACTAACTTCATTTTCGTATAACTCCCAAAACATTTCTATAAATTCTATTAAATTTTTCAAGACTGCAAATGAGATATCAACACAATGTCAAAACTGGAGTCTTCGGACAATCCCTCCCACCACGGCTGTATAGAAACAAAGAGATAAAAAAAAATCACATTTCTGTGAAATGTATCTGGAAAGTGTTGATTCATCGATGCCCAGTTGACGGAGAAGCAGTGCAACCTGCGCTCACTCGCTCCCATGAACACAGCAATGGAAACATCCACTCACCCAGCCCTTGGCACAGGACACTTGCCGAAGAGAGGTCTGTTACTTCCAAAGACAGGATGAGGCCTCAGAACACCTGGAAGCAGGAGAAGGAAAAGCAGGGAATGGATACCAGTGCATGGTCTGAGCCCTGTTGATGGAGCAGTAAAGGTGAAACTCTCTTAAACTTGGACGCACACTCTCAAGCGGCCAGGAGACATGGGATTGAAGGTGATGTGCTGAGTGTTAGAAGAGTGCACAGCAGATGCTTGGCTGACAGAACTCAAAGAATCCAGTGCAAAATAACCCCACAGTTGATTCTGTGACCAAGCTCCGAGCTGCCAAATTTGAGGTAGCAGAGGCAGCGTTCAGGGGGGTATAGGGCTATGGATGATGGCACACGCTGACTCTCAGGGATCTGGAGTGCGTTGTGGGATGTGGTGGGTCCTATCAAGAGAGCAAACTGACCTGTAGCCCCAATGAGCAAGAAACCACCCTGGCGCACGCAGTTGAAATTATCGATATGTCCCATGGCCACACCCAGTGCATCTGCAGGACCAGAGACCAATTTGGCATTTTGCCAATAGAGCATGTGTGGGGCTGAATCAGAGATATTGTGCATCGGGTCTGAGGGATCCAGGGGGCCTTGGGTTTGAATTCAGAATGAAAAGCCTTAGGATCTGCTACATTCATAACCTGGGCTGTGATTATGGTTTGGTTTGAGGCACAGGATGTGCAACAGCTCTGTGGTTGCCTTCGTGCACCCGTGCCACAAGCATGAGAGGACAAGGAAGTGTGGTCCAAAACCACAGCGTGAGAAGAGGAAGGATTTCCTTCAGTTTATCTCTCAAAAGCGGATGATACATTTTGGATGGCACCGGCACGGTTCGCCACGAGGACACCAAGTTCGGGCTGCGGGATCATTCCAGCTGGCCCTGATGAGTGACATCCATAGATATGCTTCCACTGGTGTTTCTGTAGACAGAGAAGCTCTTGGAAAAACTGGTTTCAGTGGGACATTCCCGTGGCACTACAAAGCACAAGCGAACTCACACTCTGCTCTTCTGGAAACACTCCAAAATAACATAGAGTAGAATGCAAAGCTGAGAACCTTTAGAAGCTCCATTTCCACCAGAGGAAGTGTCCTGTGCTCTTTCAGATTTGTGAGATAAGCGTAATAAAAATGAGGTTATCTAAATCGAAATAGTACCGGGGGTTCATCACAACAAAGGCAACACCAGCAATTGGAGATAGACCAGACAGCACACACAGGAACAGGACATGGCATCAATGTCTAGGAAAATTTGTCCTCACAGAAATCCCATGCAATTGTGTAGAGCCAAGAGTCTAATGTTTTCACTTAACCAAGCCCTAGGAGTCTACATTAGATACCTGAAATTACCTGACCAGTAGAGATGAAGAAATACAGTAAAAGGAAAAGGAAGTACCATTTTCAGTTCCAAAGAGATTGAAGGCCCTAAAGATAAGCTTTCAGAAAACTAGACTGCAAAACGCTTTCCAGAGCAAGTATTGAATATGGAAGTGAGGGAAACACTGAAGAACAACAGTGTCTCAGAATCACAAAAGGCAGAATACCAGAAAAGGGGAAGAGAAAGCCTAAAGACGAGCCAAATAATCTCAGAAAACTCAGTGGATGAGAAAATATCAGGGCTAACATTCCGTCCTAAGCAGACGAGATATTGCAGAGGGACGCGTGAATGACTTTGAAGACAGGGGAACAGAAATCCCTCGGTCAGAAGCACACATAGGAAAGCAAGTGCAAACAAATGAAAACATTGCTGTTGAATCCTGGTTGAAGACAAGGCATGAAAGACTAAAATTCGAAAGAGCCCCAGATGGAAAAGCAAGAGATAAAGAAACAAACAATGTTTCAAAAGTTATGTGTAGAAGAATCAGACTGAAACTTGCTGAAAGCCAAGATAGAATCATCTAGGCGAATTCAGCAAGTACACAGCGTCCAAAAGAGGTGGAATCCCAATAGACTTAGCAGCAGCTGTATGATCCAAATCAACAAAGTTCATGAGCATCCCAGTGATTTAAAATGCGCCTGGAGGAAAGCAACATAGTCATAAGAGAACCTCCAGAGGGGTTTCAGCTGCTATTTCAGCAGCAATATTGCAGGACAGGGAGGAATGCCAGGACATAGACCATAGCTTGAATGGGAAAATGCTGCCATCTAGGGTAGCCTATGCCACATGACCACCATTTCTAATAACAGCAGAGCTAGAGAATGCCACAGACCTGCAAATCTTAAAAGAATTCAGCAGTTCGAAACTTATCCTAAAAGAAAGGTTGAGAATTCTCCCCTGAAGGGATAAGCAGCAAGATGAAATGGAAAGAAGAAAACCCTTATTGGAAATGCAAGAAGAGCATGAGTGGAAAAGAAGAAACAAGAAGAACGCAAGGAGGACATCAAAACACTAAAGATGGGAGAGGGAAGCAGGAAATCATAGGGGATTGGAAGCACTATCTTAAGGGAGTCAGCTTATATGACTCTCTGTTGGAAGCAAACGGAGAGATGCATGGCCTGACGTGTTTGCAAAGCAAACGAGAAGCAGACCAAGAAAGAATCAAACAAACAAACAACACAAAAAGGGTAAGGTAACATGAATATTCAAAAGAAATTACTCAAGGTGATGTCAAGGATCATTCAGTACGCATCGACCCAGTATCGCGGCTTGAATGTACTCAGCACACCTGTATTCGGAAATCAGAGGCGTGCATTTATATTCGCAAATATTGATTCATATGAGCATATCGTGACCTAACCCAAATGCCGATTTGGAATCCAATGGATTCCTAGTCCGTGATATAGACTTGCAAGTCTTCCAACAGGATGAATTAATGCCATCTTCTACACTACGTCGAGAAGAAATGGCACAAGCCTATAACAAGGAAAAGTAGCTCCGCAAAAGTGTACTAAGATCAAAAGAGACAGGCAGTAAAGTGCACATTGGGGATTGTATCAGTCCTAGGAATTTCAGCCCCCTTGAAACAAATGGATAGATGTCCCGTGCATGCGGTTGTTTCAGCAGAAATCAACCGATGGCTATGTATTGCGGGTGTGCCCATATTACAGGAACAATAGTTTCCCTTAGTGGGTCTCTGCGTACTGTGAACTGTTAGAAAGTTTAAAGACGTGTGAAACATTCAACTGAAAATGGACACACTTCCCTCCGTTGCTACAGTGCATACAGATCTGAACAAAAGGAAAGAGGGAAGAACAAAGGCCCATGGGACGCTAGTGGGTAGAATCACTTTTACCTTAGGAACCTCTCGTCGGATGCAGCCCCTCCCCCAACACTGACAAGATGCAGCAGCCATTGGGGATGGCAGTTAGCGGTTGGATTCCAGGTGGAATGTTGGTGTGTACCGCGAGGCTTGTTGTGGCTGGTGGATCCTAGGTAACCGGGCAGAGTTCTGTGGGTGGATCAGTGCGATGGAGGGGCTGCCGCCCTCTGTGGAGCTTGGCTTAGGTCTTTGGTCCGGGAAGCTGTGTCAGTTCGAGATACTGCTGTTGCCCAAAGACCTGAGTTCACGGGTCAGTTTCCAGAACCTGAAAGGGCAGACAGTGGAAGATCTGCCTCTCTTCAGCTTACTGGAGAGGCTCCGAGGTCCTTTCAGACTTGCCCAGTCCTGTTGAAGTCGACTTTATGGGAGACACGAAGAGAAGCTGGCCGAAAACATGGCTGCACGGATTGAGGAGAGATGCGAACACATTGATGAGAGATGTTCTGCTACAATAGAGAATACTGGCCTGGAGACAGCTGTAGAGGATAGCAGGCTCGAAAGGCATTCATGAGACATATTGAACCTCGCTGATACTAGCAGAAACATACGGAGGGCCACCGTGGACTGGAGGAAGTTCCTCAATTCTCTGCTCCAAGAACGGGTCCAAGATCCCTGACGTCTAAAGAGAAGAGATGGCAGAGATGATAAAAACGCTCATGTTCTTGAAAGAGGTCAGATAATCCACACGACCCAAGGGGCAATTCCAAGCCATTCAGATCAAAGTGCACCAAGCCCAGGTAAGCCTTTTCCCAGGTTTGGGCCTAGCTATCAAGCACTTGCTCTTCCCTCCCCTCCACTCAGGCATCCATTTTGAGGGATCAGCACCTGAGCTGCAATGAAGCCAGTAAGAGAAGAGCAAGCCCCTCCTAGAATCAGAGTTCCTCTAGCTTCCATCCTCTGTGAACAACAGGGAACCCCATAAAGGTCAAATACTCTCGTATGAAATAGATAGGAATTGAATACTTAGCTCCCACAAAGAAACGATGGCCTTCCGCTAGATTCAGCAAATGCTGGGTTTATGTCTTCTCTGGGCTGAAGGGAGTGAGGTAAGTGAGGGGAATCTTTGACACAACTTGAATCTGTATTAGGCCTCCATTTTTCAAGACAGTCTAGGTAAATATTAGAAGTCAGATAGTGAACGGAACTGTAAAAGTTGCCAATGACATGAAAGACACAGCTTATGTGGACCGTCTTTCAATTGAGTCAAGCCCCCGGGGGCAATCTATCATGGGGGTGCAGACTTGGTTGCATTCAAGTGCTTTACCCAACATGATCCGATGATTAAGCGTTCTCATCAATGATAGAAGAACACCTGGTTCTCAGTAGCCTAGCATAGCTGCAGCAGGGTTCTCATAGCTATAATGCCTCTAGGTTCTTTGGATTCAAAGCTAAATGTATATATTTAGTTCGTTACCTCTTGTATTTTCCTTGAGAGGGATGTTACACCTTGAAATGCCAACATTGAGCAGTAGGTGTCATCGGGAGTAAAGGGCACCACATGCACAAGGGAATCCAAGCTTGGGGGTTATTTCATGTTTCCATTAGTTATTTCATGGTTCCTGTTGGTTTCGGAGGCTTCAAGTGTAAAGAGGTGACATGACCCCTTTAACAGTTCGGACTGCTAGTTTGCATTCTATCTGTCTATGTTTTCCTTAGAGCTGACAAAATGTTACCGAAATTGACAAGTCTGGCTTCTAGGTCGATTTAGTATGTTTCAGAAACTAACTTCATTTTCGTATAACTCCCAAAACATTTCTATAAATTCTATTAAATTTTTCAAGACTGCAAATGAGATATCAACACAATGTCAAAACTGGAGTCTTCGGACAATCCCTCCCACCACGGCTGTATAGAAACAAAGAGATAAAAAAAAATCACATTTCTGTGAAATGTATCTGGAAAGTGTTGATTCATCGATGCCCAGTTGACGGAGAAGCAGTGCAACCTGCGCTCACTCGCTCCCATGAACACAGCAATGGAAACATCCACTCACCCAGCCCTTGGCACAGGACACTTGCCGAAGAGAGGTCTGTTACTTCCAAAGACAGGATGAGGCCTCAGAACACCTGGAAGCAGGAGAAGGAAAAGCAGGGAATGGATACCAGTGCATGGTCTGAGCCCTGTTGATGGAGCAGTAAAGGTGAAACTCTCTTTATCTTGGACGCACACTCTCAAGCGGCCAGGAGACATGGGATTGAAGGTGATGTGCTGAGTGTTAGAAGAGTGCACAGCAGATGCTTGGCTGACAGAACTCAAAGAATCCAGTGCAAAATAACCCCACAGTTGATTCTGTGACCAAGCTCCGAGCTGCCAAATTTGAGGTAGCAGAGGCAGCGTTCAGGGGGGTATAGGGCTATGGATGATGGCACACGCTGAGTCTCAGGGATCTGGAGTGCGTTGTGGGATGTGGTGGGTCCTATCAAGAGAGCAAACCGACCTGTAGCCCCAATGAGCAAGAAACCACCCTGGCGCACGCAGTTGAAATTATCGATATGTCCCATGGCCACACCCAGTGCATCTGCAGGACCAGAGACCAATTTGGCATTTTGCCAATAGAGCATGTGTGGGGCTGAATCAGAGATATTGTGCATCGGGTCTGAGGGATCCAGGGGGCCTTGGGTTTGAATTCAGAATGAAAAGCCTTAGGATCTGCTACATTCATAACCTGGGCTGTGATTATGGTTTGGTTTGAGGCACAGGATGTGCAACAGCTCTGTGGTTGCCTTCGTGCACCCGTGCCACAAGCATGAGAGGACAAGGAAGTGTGGTCCAAAACCACAGCGTGAGAAGAGGAAGGATTTCCTTCAGTTTATCTCTCAAAAGCGGATGATACATTTTGGATGGCACCGGCACGGTTCGCCACGAGGACACCAAGTTCGGGCTGCGGGATCATTCCAGCTGGCCCTGATGAGTGACATCCATAGATATGCTTCCACTGGTGTTTCTGTAGACAGAGAAGCTCTTGGAAAAACTGGTTTCAGTGGGACATTCCCGTGGCACTACAAAGCACAAGCGAACTCACACTCTGCACTTCTGGAAACACTCCAAAATAACATAGAGTAGAATGCAAAGCTGAGAACCTTTAGAAGCTCCATTTCCACCAGAGGAAGTGTCCTGTGCTCTTTCAGATTTGTGAGATAAGCGTAATAAAAATGAGGTTATCTAAATCGAAATAGTACCGGGGGTTCATCACAACAAAGGCAACACCAGCAATTGGAGATAGACCAGACAGCACACACAGGAACAGGACATGGCATCAATGTCTAGGAAAATTTGTCCTCACAGAAATCCCATGCAATTGTGTAGAGCCAAGAGTCTAATGTTTTCACTTAACCAAGCCCTAGGAGTCTACATTAGATACCTGAAATTACCTGACCAGTAGAGATGAAGAAATACAGTAAAAGGAAAAGGAAGTACCATTTTCAGTTCCAAAGAGATTGAAGGCCCTAAAGATAAGCTTTCAGAAAACTAGACTGCAAAACGCTTTCCAGAGCAAGTATTGAATATGGAAGTGAGGGAAACACTGAAGAACAACAGTGTCTCAGAATCACAAAAGGCAGAATACCAGAAAAGGGGAAGAGAAAGCCTAAAGACGAGCCAAATAATCTCAGAAAACTCAGTGGATGAGAAAATATCAGGGCTAACATTCCGTCCTAAGCAGACGAGATATTGCAGAGGGACGCGTGAATGACTTTGAAGACAGGGGAACAGAAATCCCTCGGTCAGAAGCACACATAGGAAAGCAAGTGCAAACAAATGAAAACATTGCTGTTGAATCCTGGTTGAAGACAAGGCATGAAAGACTAAAATTCGAAAGAGCCCCAGATGGAAAAGCAAGAGATAAAGAAACAAACAATGTTTGAAAAGTTATGTGTAGAAGAATCAGACTGAAACTTGCTGAAAGCCAAGATAGAATCATCTAGGCGAATTCAGGAAGTACACAGCGTCCAAAAGAGGTGGAATCCCAATAGACTTAGCAGCAGCTGTATGATCCAAATCAACAAAGTTCATGAGCATCCCAGTGATTTAAAATGCGCCTGGAGGAAAGCAACATAGTCACAAGAGAACCTCCAGAGGGGTTTCAGCTGCTATTTCAGCAGCAATATTGCAGGACAGGGAGGAATGCCAGGACATAGACCATAGCTTGAATGGGAAAATGCTGCCATCTAGGGTAGCCTATGCCACATGACCACCATTTCTAATAACAGCAGAGCTAGAGAATGCCACAGACCTGCAAATCTTAAAAGAATTCAGCAGTTCGAAACTTATCCTAAAAGAAAGGTTGAGAATTCTCCCCTGAAGGGATAAGCAGCAAGATGAAATGGAAAGAAGAAAACCCTTATTGGAAATGCAAGAAGAGCATGAGTGGTAAAGAAGAAACAAGAAGAACGCAAGGAGGACATCAAAACCCTAAAGATGGGAGAGGGAAGCAGGAAATCATAGGGGATTGGAAGCACTATCTTAAGGGAGTCAGCTTATATGACTCTCTGTTGGAAGCAAACGGAGAGATGCATGGCCTGACGTGTTTGCAAAGCAAACGAGAAGCAGACCAAGAAAGAATCAAACAAACAAACAACACAAAAAGGGTAAGGTAACATGAATATTCAAAAGAAATTACTCAAGGTGATGTCAAGGATCATTCAGTACGCATCGACCCAGTATCGCGGCTTGAATGTACTCAGCACACCTGTATTCGGAAATCAGAGGCGTGCATTTATATTCGCAAATATTGATTCATATGAGCATATCGTGACCTAACCCAAATGCCGATTTGGAATCCAATGGATTCCTAGTCCGTGATATAGACTTGCAAGTCTTCCAACAGGATGAATGAATGCCATCTTCTACACTACGTCGAGAAGAAATGGCACAATCCTATAACAAGGAAAAGTAGCTCCGCAAAAGTGTACTAAGATCAAAAGAGACAGGCAGTAAAGTGCACATTGGGGATTGTATCAGTCCTAGGAATTTCAGCCCCCTTGAAACAAATGGATAGATGTCCCGTGCATGCGGTTGTTTCAGCAGAAATCAACCGATGGCTATGTATTGCGGGTGTGCCCATATTACAGGAACAATAGTTTCCCTTAGTGGGTCTCTGCGTACTGTGAACTGTTAGAAAGTTTAAAGACGTGTGAAACATTCAACTGAAAATGGACACACTTCCCTCCGTTGCTACAGTGCATACAGATCTGAACAAAAGGAAAGAGGGAAGAACAAAGGCCCATGGGACGCTAGTGGGTAGAATCACTTTTACCTTAGGAACCTCTCGTCGGATGCAGCCCCTCCCCCAACACTGACAAGATGCAGCAGCCATTGGGGATGGCAGTTAGCGGTTGGATTCCAGGTGGAATGTTGGTGTGTACCGCGAGGCTTGTTGTGGCTGGTGGATCCTAGGTAACCGGGCAGAGTTCTGTGGGTGGATCAGTGCGATGGAGGGGCTGCCGCCCTCTGTGGAGCTTGGCTTAGGTCTTTGGTCCGGGAAGCTGTGTCAGTTCGAGATACTGCTGCTGCCCAAAGACCTGAGTTCACGGGTCAGTTTCCAGAACCTGAAAGGGCAGACAGTGGAAGATCTGCCTCTCTTCAGCTTACTGGAGAGGCTCCGAGGTCCTTTCAGACTTGCCCAGTCCTGTTGAAGTCGACTTTATGGGAGACACGAAGAGAAGCTGGCCGAAAACATGGCTGCACGGATTGAGGAGAGATGCGAACACATTGATGAGAGATGTTCTGCTACAATAGAGAATACTGGCCTGGAGACAGCTGTAGAGGATAGCAGGCTCGAAAGGCATTCATGAGACATATTGAACCTCGCTGATACTAGCAGAAACCTACGGAGGGCCACCGTGGACTGGACGAAGTTCCTCAATTCTCTGCTCCAAGAACGGGTCCAAGATCCCTGACGTCTAAAGAGAAGAGATGGCAGAGATGATAAAAACGCTCATGTTCTTGAAAGAGGTCAGATAATCCACACGACCCAAGGGGCAATTCCAAGCCATTCAGATCAAAGTGCACCAAGCCCAGGTAAGCCTTTTCCCAGGTTTGGGCCTAGCTATCAAGCACTTGCTCTTCCCTCCCCTCCACTCAGGCATCCATTTTGAGGGATCAGCACCTGAGCTGCAATGAAGCCAGTAAGAGAAGAGCAAGCCCCTCCTAGAATCAGAGTTCCTCTAGCTTCCATCCTCTGTGAACAACAGGGAACCCCATAAAGGTCAAATACTCTCGTATGAAATAGATAGGAATTGAATACTTAGCTCCCACAAAGAAACGATGGCCTTCCGCTAGATTCAGCAAATGCTGGGTTTATGTCTTCTCTGGGGTGAAGGGAGTGTGGTAAGTGAGGGGAATCTTTGACTGAACTTGAATCTGTATTAGGCCTCCGTTTTTCAAAACAGTCTAGGTAAATATTAGAAGTCAGATAGTGAACGGAACTGTAAAAGTCGCCAATGACATGAAAGACACAGCTTATGTGGACCGTCTTTCAATTGAGTCAAGCCCCCGGGGGCAATCTATCATGGGGGTGCAGACTTGGTTGCATTCAAGTGCTTTACCCAACATGATCGGATGATTAAGCGTTCTCATCACTGATAGAAGAACACCTGGTTCTCAGTAGCCTAGCATAGCTGCAGCAGGGTTCTCATAGCTATAATGCCTCTAGGTTCTTTGGATTCAAAGCTAAATGTATATATTTAGTTCGTTTTCTCTTGTATTTTCCTTGAGAGGGATGTTACACCTTGAAATGCCAACATTGACCAGTAGGTGTCATCGGGAGTAAAGGACACCACATGCACAAGGGAATCCAAGCTTGGGGGTTATTTCATGTTTCCATTAGTTATTTCATGGTTCCTGTTGGTTTCGGACGCTTCAACAGTAAAGAGTTGACATGACCCCTTTAACAGTTCGGACTGCTAGTTTGCATTCTATCTGTCTATGTTTTCCTTAGAGCTGACAAAATGTTACCGAAATTGACAAGTCTGGCTTCTAGGTCGATTTAGTATGTTTCAGAAACTAACTTCATTTTCGTATAACTCCCAAAACATTTCTATAAATTCTATTAAATTTTTCAAGACTGCAAATGAGATATCAACACAATGTCAAAACTGGAGTCTTCGGACAATCCCTCCCACCACGGCTGTATAGAAACAAAGAGATAAAAAAAAATCACATTTCTGTGAAATGTATCTGGAAAGTGTTGATTCATCGATGCCCAGTTGACAGAGAAGCAGTGCAACCTGCGCTCACTCGCTCCCATGAACACAGCAATGGAAACATCCACTCACCCAGCCCTTGGCACAGGACACTTGCCGAAGAGAGGTCTGTTACTTCCAAAGACAGGATGAGGCCTCAGAACACCTGGAAGCAGGAGAAGGAAAAGCAGGGAATGGATACCATTGCATGGTCTGAGCCCTGTTGATGGAGCAGTAAAGGTGAAACTCTCTTTAACTTGGACGCACACTCTCAAGCGGACAGGAGACATGGGATTGAAGGTGATGCGCTGAGTGTTAGAAGAGTGCACAGCAGATGCTTGGCTGACAGAACTCAAAGAATCCAGTGCAAAATATCCCCACCGTTGGTTCTGAGACCAAGCTCCGAGCTGCCAAATTTGAGGTAGCAGAGGCAGCGTTCAGGGAGGGATAGGGCTACGGATGGTGGCACACGCTGAGTCTCAGGGATCTGGAGTGCGTTGTGGGATGTGGTGGGTCCTATCAAGAGAGCAAACCGACCTGGGACCCCAATGAGCAAGCAACCACCCTGGCGCGCGCAGTTGAAATTATCGATATGTCCCATGGCCACACCCAGTGCATCTGCAGGACCAGAGACCAATTTGGCATTTTGCCAATAGAGCATGTGTGGGGCTGAATCAGAGATATTGTGCATCGGGTCTGAGGGATCCAGGGGGCCTTGGGTTTGAATTCAGAATGAAAAGCCTTAGGATCTGCTACATTCATAACCTGGGCTGTGATTATGGTTTGGTTTGAGGCACAGGATGTGCAACAGCTCTGTGGTTGCCTTCGTGCGCCCGTGCCACAAGGATGAGAGGACAAGGAAGTGTGGTCCAAGACCACAGCGTGAGAAGAGGAAGGATTTCCTTCAGTTTATCTCTCAAAAGCGGATGCTACATTTTGGATGGCACCGGCACGGTTCGGCAGCGAGGACACCAAGTTCGGGCTGCGGGATCATTCCAGCAGGCCCTGATGTGTGACATCCATAGATATGCTTCCACTGGTGTTTCTGTAGACAGAGAAGCTCTTGGAAAAACTGGTTTCAGTGGGACATTCCCGTGGCACTACAAAGCACAAGCGCACTCACACTCTGCCCTTCTGGAAACACTCCAAAATAACATAGAGTAGAATGCAGAGCTGAGAAGCTTTAGAAGCTCCATTTCCACCAGAGGAAGTGTCCTGTGCTCTTTCAGATTTGTGAGATAAGCGTAATCAAATTGAGGTTATCTAAATCGAAATAGTATGGGGTGTTCATCACAACAAAGGCAACACCAGCAATTGGAGGCAGACCAGACAGCACAAACAGGAACCGGACATGGCATCAATGTCTAGGAAAATTTGTCCTCACAGAAATCCCATGCAATTGTGTAGAGCCAAGAGTCTAAAGTTTTCACTTAACCAAGCCCTAGAAGTCTACATTAGATACCTGAAATTACCTGACCAGTAGAGATGAAGATATACAGTAAAAGGAAAAGGAAGTACCATTTTCAGTTCCAAAGAGATTGAAGGCCCTAAAGATAAGCTTTCAGAAAACTAGACTGCAAAACGCTCTCCAGAGCAAGTATTGAATATGGAAGTGAGGGAAACACTGAAGAACAACAGTGTCTCAGAATCACAAAAGGCAGAATACCAGAAAAGGGGAAGAGAAAGCATAAAGACGAGCCAAATAATCTCAGAAAACTCAGTGGATGAGAAAATATCAGGGCTAACATTCCGTCCTAAGCAGACGAGATATTGCAGAGGGACGCGTGAATGACTTTGAAGACAGGGGAACAGAAATCCCTCGGTCAGAAGCACACATAGGAAAGCAAGTGCAAACCAATGAAAATATTGCTGTTGAATCCTGGTTGAAGACAAGGCATGAAAGACTAAAATTCGAAAGAGCCCCAGATGGAAAAGCAAGAGATAAAGAAACAAACAATGTTTGAAAAGTTATGTGTAGAAGAATCAGACTGAAACTTGCTGAAAGCCAAGATAGAATCATCTAGGCGAATTCAGCAAGTACACAGCATCCAAAAGAGGTGGAATCCCAATAGACTTAGCAGCAGCTGTATGATCCAAATCAACAAAGTTCATGAGCATCCCAGTGATTTAAAATGCGCCTGGAGGAAAGCAACATAGTCACAAGAGAACCTCCAGAGGGGTTTCAGCTGCTATTTCAGCAGCAATATTGCAGGACAGGGAGGAATGCCAGGACATAGACCATAGCTTGAATGGCAAAATGCTGCCATCTAGGGTAGCCTATGCCACATGACCACCATTTCTAATAACAGCAGAGCTAGAGAATGCCACAGACCTGCAAATCTTAAAAGAATTCAGCAGTTCGAAACTTATCCTAAAAGAAAGGTTGAGAATTCTCCCCTGAAGGGATAAGCAGCAAGATGAAATGGAAAGAAGAAAACCCTTATTGGAAATGCAAGAAGAGCATGAGTGGAAAAGAAGAAACAAGAAGAACGCAAGGAGGACATCAAAACCCTAAAGATGGGAGAGGGAAGCAGGAAATCATAGGGGATTGGAAGCACTATCTTAAGGGAGTCAGCTTATATGACTCTCTGTTGGAAGCAAACGGAGAGATGCATGGCCTGACGTGTTTGCAAAACAAACGAGAAGCAGACCAAGAAAGAATCAAACAAACAAACAACACAAAAAGGGTAGGGTAACATGAATATTCAAAAGAAATTACTCAAGGTGATGTCAAGGATCATTCAGTACGCATCGACCCAGTATCGCGGCTTGAATGTACTCAGCACACCTGTATTCGGAAATCAGAGGCGTGCATTTATATTCGTAAATATTGATTCAAATGAGCATATCGTTACCTAACCCAAATGCCGATTTGGAATCCAATGGATTCCTAGTCCGTGATATAGACTTGCAAGTCTTCCAACAGGATGAATGAATGGCATATTCTACACTACGTCGAGAAGAAATGGCACAAGCCTATAATAAGGAAAAGTAGCTCCGCAAAAGTGTACTAAGATCAAAAGAGACAGGCAGTAAAGTGCACATTGGGGATTGTATCAGTCCTAGGAATTTCAGCCCCCTTGAAACAAATGGATAGATGTCCCGTGCATGCGGGTGTTTCAGCAGAAATCAACCGATGGCTATGTATTGCGGGTGTGCCCATATTACAGGAACAATAGTTTCCCTTAGTGGGTCTCTGCGTACTGTGAACTGTTAGAAAGTTTAAAGACGTGTGAAACATTCAACTGAAAATGGACACACTTCCCTCCGTTGCTACAGTGCATACAGATCTGAACAAAAGGAAAGAGGGAAGAACAAAGGCCCATGGGACGCTAGTGGGTAGAATCACTTTTACCTTAGGAACCTCTCGTCGGATGCAGCCCCTCCCCCAACACTGACAAGATGCAGCAGCCATTGGGGATGGCAGTTAGCGGTTGGATTCCAGGTGGAATGTTGGTGTGTACCGCGAGGCTTGTTGTGGCTGGTGGATCCTAGGTAACCGGGCAGAGTTCTGTGGGTGGATCAGTGCGATGGAGGGGCTGCCGCACTCTGTGGAGCTTGGCTTAGGTCTTTGGTCCGGGAAGCTGTGTCAGTTCGAGATACTGCTGCTGCCCAAAGACCTGAGTTCACGGGTCAGTTTCCAGAACCTGAAAGGGCAGACAGTGGAAGATCTGCCTCTCTTCAGCTTACTGGAGAGGCTCCGAGGTCCTTTCAGACTTGCCCAGTCCTGTTGAAGTTGACTTTATGGGAGACACGAAGAGAAGCTGGCCGAAAACATGGCTGCACGGATTAAGGAGAGATGCGAACACATTGATGAGAGATGTTCTGCTACAATAGAGAATACTGGCCTGGAGACAGCTGTAGAGGATAGCAGGCTCGAAAGGCATTCATGAGACATATTGAACCTCGCTGATACTAGCAGAAACCTACGGAGGGCCACCGTGGACTGGAGGAAGTTCCTCAATTCTCTGCTCCAAGAACGGGTCCAAGATCCCTGACGTCTAAAGAGAAGAGATGGCAGAGATGATAAAAACGCTCATGTTCTTGAAAGAGGTCAGATAATCCACACGACCCAAGGGGCAATTCCAAGCCATTCAGATCAAAGTGCACCAAGCCCAGGTAAGCCTTTTCCCAGGTTTGGGCCTAGCTATCAAGCACTTGCTCTTCCCTCCCCTCCACTCAGGCATCCATTTTGAGGGATCAGTACCTGAGCTGCAATGAAGCCAGTAAGAGAAGAGCAAGCCCCTCCTAGAATCAGTGTTCCTCTAGCTTCCATCCTCTGTGAACAACAGGGAACCCCATAAAGGTCAAATACTCTCGTATGAAATAGATAGGAATTGAATACTTAGCTCCCACAAAGAAACGATGGCCTTCTGCTAGATTCAGCAAATGCTGGGTTTATGTCTTCTCTGGGGTGAAGGGAGTGTGGTAAGTGAGGGGAATCTTTGACTGAACTTGAATCTGTATTAGGCCTCCGTTTTTCAAGATAGTCTAGGTAAATATTAGAAGTCAGATAGTGAACGGATCTGTAAAAGTCGCCAATGACATGAAAGACACAGCTTATGTGGACCGTCTTTCAATTGAATCAAGCCCCCGGGGGCAATCTATCATGGGGGTGCAGACTTGGTTGCATTCAAGTGCTTTACCCAACATGATCGGATGATTAAGCGTTCTCATCACTGATAGAAGAACACCTGGTTCTCAGTAGCCTAGCATAGCTGCAGCAGGGTTCTCATAGCTATAATGCCTCTAGGTTCTTTGGATTCAAAGCTAAATGTATATATTTAGTTAGTTTTCTCTTGTATTTTCCTTGAGAGGGATGTTACACCTTGAAATGCCAACATTGAGCAGTAGGTGTCATCGGGAGTAAAGGGCACCACATGCACAAGGGAATCCAAGCTTGGGGGTTATTTCATGTTTCCATTAGTTATTTCATAGTTCCTGTTGGTTTCGGACGCTTCAACAGTAAAGAGTTGACATGACCCCTTTAACAGTTCGGACTGCTAGTTTGCATTCTATCTGTCTATGTTTTCCTTAGAGCTGACAAAATGTTACCGAAATTGACAAGTCTGGCTTCTAGGTCGATTTAGTATGTTTCAGAAACTAACTTCATTTTCGTATAACTCCCAAAACATTTCTATAAATTCTATTAAATTTTTCAAGACTGCAAATGAGATATCAACACAATGTCAAAACTGGAGTCTTCGGACAATCCCTCCCACCACGGCTGTATAGAAACAAAGAGATAAAAAAAAATCACATTTCTGTGAAATGTATCTGGAAAGTGTTGATTCATCGATGCCCAGTTGACAGAGAAGCAG
This sequence comes from Vicugna pacos, assembly GCF_048564905.1. NCBI lineage: Eukaryota > Metazoa > Chordata > Mammalia > Artiodactyla > Camelidae > Vicugna > Vicugna pacos. The sequence continues at coordinate 37,614,941 of NW_027328740.1, read as the reverse complement.
TGCAACCTGCGCTCACTCGCTCCCATGAACACAGCAATGGAAACATCCACTCACCCAGCCCTTGGCACAGGACACTTGCCGAAGAGAGGTCTGTTACTTCCAAAGACAGGATGAGGCCTCAGAACACCTGGAAGCAGGAGAAGGAAAAGCAGGGAATGGATACCAGTGCATGGTCTGAGCCCTGTTGATGGAGCAGTAAAGGTGAAACTCTCTTTAAATTGGACGCACACTCTCAAGCGGACAGGAGACATGGGATTGAAGGTGATGCGATGAGTGTTAGAAGAGTGCACAGCAGATGCTTGGCTGACAGAACTCAAAGAATCCAGTGCAAAATATCCCCACCGTTGGTTCTGAGACCAAGCTCCGAGCTGCCAAATTTGAGGTAGCCGAGGCAGCGTTCAGGGGGGGATAGGGCTATGGATGATGGCACACGCTGAGTCTCAGGGATCTGGAGTGCGTTGTGGGATGTGGTGGGTCCTATCAAGAGAGCAAACCGACCTGTGGCCCCAATGAGCAAGCAACCACCCTGGCGCACGCAGTTGAAATTATCGATATGTCCCATGGCCACACCCAGTGCATCTGCAGGACCAGAGACCAATTTGGCATTTTGCCAATAGAGCATGTGTGGGGCTGAATCAGAGATATTGTGCATCGGGTCTGAGGGATCCAGGGGGCCTTGGGTTTGAATTCAGAATGAAAAGCCTTAGGATCTGCTACATTCATAACCTGGGCTGTGATTATGGTTTGGTTTGAGGCACAGGATGTGCAACAGCTCTGTGGTTGCCTTCGTGCACCCGTGCCACAAGCATGAGAGGACAAGGAAGTGTGGTCCAAGAACACAGCGTGAGAAGAGGAAGGATTTCCTTCAGTTTATCTCTCAAAAGCGGATGCTACATTTTGGATGGCACCGGCACGGTTCGGCAGCGAGGACACCAAGTTCGGGCTGCGGGATCATTCCAGCAGGCCCTGATGTGTGACATCCATAGATATGCTTCCACTGGTGTTTCTGTAGACAGAGATGCTCTTGGAAGAACTGGTTTCAGTGGGACATTCCCGTGACACTACAAAGCACAAGCGAACTCACACTCTGCTCTCCTGGAAACACTCCAAAATAACATAGAGTAGAATTCAGAGCTGAGAACCATTAGAAGCTCCATTTCCACCAGAGGAAGTGTCCTGTGCTCTTTCAGATTTGTGAGATAAGCGTAATCAAAATGAGGTTATCTAAATCGAAATAGTATGGGGGGTTCATCACAACAAATGCAACACCAGCAATTGGAGATAGACCAGACAACACACACAGGAACAGGACATGGCATCAATGTCTAGGAAAATTTGTCCTCACAGAAATCCCATGCAATTGTGTAGAGCCAAGAGTCTAAAGTTTTCACTTAACCAAGCCCTAGAAGTCTACATTAGATACCTGAAATTACCTGACCAGTAGAGATGAAGAAATACAGTAAAAGGAAAAGGAAGTACCATTTTCAGTTCCAAAGAGATTGAAGGCCCTAAAGATAAGCTTTCAGACAACTAGACTGCAAAACGCTCTCCAGAGCAAGTATTGAAAATGGAGGTGAGGGAAACACCGAAGAACAACAGTGTCTCAGTATCACAAAAGGCAGAATACCAGAAAAGGGGAAGAGAAAGCCTAAAGACGAGCCAAATAATCTCAGAAAACTCAGTGGATGAGAAAATATCAGGGCTAACATTCCGTCCAAAGCAGACGAGATATTGCAGAGGGACACGTGAATGACTTTGAAGTCAGGGGAACACAAATCCCTCGGTCAGAAGCACACATAGCAAAGCAAGTGCAAACCAATGAAAACATTGCTGTTGAATCCTGGTTGAAGACAAGGCATGAAAGACTAAAATTCGAAAGAGTCCCAGATGGAAAAGCAAGAGATAAAGAAACAAACAATGATTGAAAAGATATGTGTAGAAGAATCAGACTGAAACTTGCTGAAAGCCAAGATAGAATCATCTAGGCGAATTCAGGAAGTACACAGCGTCCAAAAGAGGTGGAATCCCAATAGACTTAGCAGCAGCTGTATGATCCAAATCAACAAAGTTCATGAGCATCCCAGTGATTTAAAATGCGCCTGGAGGAAAGCAACATAGTCACAAGAGAACCTCCAGAGGGGTTTCAGCTGCTATCTCAGCAGCAATATTGCAGGACAGGGAGGAGTGCCAGGACATAGACCATAGCTTGAATGACAAAATGCTGCCATCTAAGGTAGCCTATGCCACATGACCACCATTTCTAATAACAGCAGAGCTAGAGAATGCCACAGACCTGCAAATCTTAAAAGAATTCAGCAGTTCGAAACTTATCCTAAAAGAAAGGTTGAGAATTCTCCCCTGAAGGGATAAGCAGCAAGATGAAATGGAAAGAAGAAAACCCTTATTGGAAATGCAAGAAGAGCATGAGTGGAAAAGAAGAAACAAGAAGAACGCAAGGAGGACATCAAAACCCTAAAGATGGGAGAGGGAAGCAGGAAATCATAGGGGATTGGAAGCACTATCTTAGGGGAGTCAGCTTATATGACTCTCTGTTGGAAGCAAACGGAGAGATGCATGGCCTGACGTGTTTGCAAAACAAACGAGAAGCAGGCCAAGAAAGAATCAAACAAGCAAACAACACAAAAAGGGTAGGGTAACATGAATATTCAAAAAAAATTACTCAAGGTGATGTCAAGGATCATTCAGTACGCATCGACCCAGTATCGTGGCTTGAATGTACTCAGCACACCTGTATTCGGAAATCAGAGGCGTGCATTTATATTCGTAAATATTGATTCATATGAGCATATCGTGACCTAACCCAAATGTCGATTTGGAATGCAATGGATTCCTAGCCCGTGATATAGACTTGCAAGTCTTCCAACAGGATGAATGAATGCCATATTCTACACTACGTCGAGAAGAAATGGCACAAGCCTATAACAAGGAAAAGTAGCTCCGCAAAAGTGTACTAAGATCAAAAGAGACAGGCAGTAAAGTGCACATTGGGGATTGTATCAGTCCTAGGAATTTCAGCCCCCTTGAGACAAATGGATAGATGTCCCGTGCATGCGGGTGTTTCAGCAGAAATCAACCGACGGCTATGTATTGCGGGTGTGCCCATATTACAGGAACAATAGTTTCCCTTAGTGGGTCTCTGCGTACTGTGAACTGTTAGAAAGTTTAAAGACATGTGAAACATTCAACTGAAAATGGACACACTTCCCTCCGTTACTACAGTGCATACAGATCTGAACAAAAGGAAAGAGGGAAGAACAAAGGCCCATGGGACGCTAGTGGGTAGAATCACTTTTACCTTAGCAACCTCTCGTCGGATGCAGCCCCTCCCCCAACACTGACAAGATGCAGCAGCCATTGGGGATGGCAGTTAGCGGTTGGATTCCAGGTGGAATGTTGGTGTGTACCGCGAGGCTTGTTGTGGCTGGTGGATCCTAGGTAACCGGGCAGAGTTCTGTGGGTGGATCAGTGCGATGGAGGGGCTGCCGCCCTCTGTGGAGCTTGGCTTAGTTCTTTGGTCCGGGAAGCTTTGTCAGTTCGAGATACTGCTGCTGCCCAAAGACCTGAGTTCACGGGTCAGTTTCCAGAACCTGAAAGGGCAGACAGTGGAAGATCTGCCTGTCTTCAGCTTACTGGAGAGGCTCCGAGGTCCTTTCAGACTTGCCCAGTCCTGTTGAAGTCTACTTTATGGGAGACACGAAGAGAAGCTGGCCGAAAACATGGCTGCACGGATTGAGGAGAGATGCGAACACATTGATGAGAGATGTTCTGCTACAATAGAGAATACTGGCCTGGAGACAGCTGTAGAGGATAGCAGGCTCGAAAGGCATTCATGAGACATATTGAACCTCGCTGATACTAGCAGAAACCTACGGAGGGCCACCGTGGACTGGAGGAAGTTCCTCAATTCTCTGCTCCAAGAACGGGTCCAAGATCCCTGACGTCTAAAGAGAAGAGATGGCAGAAATGATAAAAACGCTCATGTTCTTGAAAGAGGTCAGATAATCCACACGACCCAAGGGGCAATTCCAAGCCATTCTGATCAAAGTGCACCAAGCCCAGGTAAGCCTTTTCCCAGGTTTGGGCCTAGCTATCAAGCACTTGCTCTTCCCTCCCCTCCACTCAGGCATCCATTTTGAGGGATCAGTACCTGAGCTGCAATGAAGCCAGTAAGAGAAGAGCAAGCCCCTCCTAGAATCAGAGTTCCTCTAGATTCCATCCTCTGTGAACAACAGGGAACCCCATAAAGGTCAAATACTCTCGTATGAAATAGATAGGAATTGAATACTTAGCTCCCACAAAGAAACGATGGCCTTCTGCTAGATTCAGCAAATGCTGGGTTTATGTCTTCTCTGGGGTGAAGGGAGTGTGGTAAGTGAGGGGAATCTTTGACTGAACTTGAATCTGTATTAGGCCTTCGTTTTTCAAGACAGTCTAGGTAAATATTCGAAGTCAGATAGTGAACGGAACTGTAAAAGTCGCCAATGACATGAAACACACAGCTTATGTGGACCGTCTTTCAATTGAGTCAAGCCCCCGGGGGCAATCTATCATGGGGGTGCAGACTTGGTTGCATTCAAGTGCTTTACCCAACACGATCGGATGATTAAGCGTTCTCATCACTGATAGAAGAACACCTGGTTCTCAGTAGCCTAGCATAGCTGCAGCAGGGTTCTCATAGCTATAATGCCTCTAGGTTCTTTGGATTCAAACTAAATGTATATATTTAGTTCGATTCCTCTTGTATTTTCCTTGAGAGGGATGTTAAACCTTGAAATGCCAACATTGAGCAGTAGGTGTCATCGGGAGTAAAGGGCACCACATGCACAAGGGAATCCAAGCTTGGGGGTTATTTCATGTTTCCATTAGTTATTTCATGGTTCCTGTTGGTTTCGGACGCTTCAACAGTAAAGAGTTGACATGACCCCTTTAACAGTTCGGACTGCTAGTTTGCATTCTATCTGTCTATGTTTTCCTTAGAGCTGACAAAATGTTACCGAAATTGACAAGTCTGGCTTCTAGGTCGATTTAGTATGTTTCAGAAACTAACTTCATTTTCGTATAACTCCCAAAACATTTCTATAAATTCTATTAAATTTTTCAAGACTGCAAATGAGATATCAACACAATGTCAAAACTGGAGTCTTCGGACAATCCCTCCCACCACGGCTGTATAGAAACAAAGAGATAAAAAAAAATCACATTTCTGTGAAATGTATCTGGAAAGTGTTGATTCATCGATGCCCAGTTGACAGAGAAGCAGTGCAACCTGCGCTCACTCGCTCCCATGAACACAGCAATGGAAACATCCACTCACCCAGCCCTTGGCACAGGACACTTGCCGAAGAGAGGTCTGTTACTTCCAAAGACAGGATGAGGCCTCAGAACACCTGGAAGCAGGAGAAGGAAAAGCAGGGAATGGATACCAGTGCATGGTCTGAGCCCTGTTGATGGAGCAGTAAAGGTGAAACTCTCTTTAACTTGGACGCACACTCTCAAGCGGACAGGAGACATGGGATTGAAGGTGATGCGCTGAGTGTTAGAAGAGTGCACAGCAGATGCTTGGCTGACAGAACTCAAAGAATCCAGTGCAAAATATCCCCACCGTTGATTCTGAGACCAAGCTCCGAGCTGCCAAATTTGAGGTAGCAGAGGCAGCGTTCAGGGAGGGATAGGGCTACGGATGGTGGCACACGCTGAGTCTCAGGGATCTGGAGTGCGTTGTGGGATGTGGTGGGTCCTATCAAGAGAGCAAACCGACCTGGGACCCCAATGAGCAAGCAACCACCCTGGCGCGCGCAGTTGAAATTATCGATATGTCCCATGGCCACACCCAGTGCATCTGCAGGACCAGAGACCAATTTGGCATTTTGCCAATAGAGCATGTGTGGGGCTGAATCAGAGATATTGTGCATCGGGTCTGAGGGATCCAGGGGGCCTTGGGTTTCAATTCAGAATGAAAAGCCTTAGGATCTGCTACATTCATAACCTGGGCTGTGATTATGGTTTGGTTTGAGGCACACGATGTGCAACAGTTCTGTGGTTGCCTTCGTGCACCCGTGCCACAAGGATGAGAGGACAAGGAAGTGTGGTCCAAGACCACAGCGTGAGAAGAGGAAGGATTTCCTTCAGTTTATCTCTCAAATGCGGATGCTACATTTTGGATGGCACCGGCACGGTTCGGCAGCGAGGACACCAAGTTCGGGCTGCGGGATCATTCCAGCAGGCCCTGATGTGTGACATCCATAGATATGCTTCCACTGGTGTTTCTGTAGACAGAGAAGCTCTTGGAAGAACTGGTTTCAGTGGGACATTCCCGTGGCACTACAAAGCACAAGCGCACTCACACTCTGCCCTTCTGGAAACACTCCAAAATAACATAGAGTAGAATGCAGAGCTGAGAAGCTTTAGAAGCTCCATTTCCACCAGAGGAATTGTCCTGTGCTCTTTCAGATTTGTGAGATAAGCGTAATCAAAGTGAGGTTATCTAAATCGAAATAGTATGGGGTTTTCATCACAACAAAGGCAACACCAGCAATTGGAGGTAGACCAGACAGCACACACAGGAACAGGACATGGCATCAATGTCTAGGAAAATTTGTCCTCACAGAAATCCCATGCAATTGTGTAGAGCCAAGAGTCTAAAGTTTTCACTTAACCAAGCCCTAGAAGTCTACATTAGATACCTGAAATTACCTGACCAGTAGAGATGAAGAAATACAGTAAAAGGAAAAGGAAGTACCATTTTCAGTTCCAAAGAGATTGAAGGCCCTAAAGATAAGCTTTCAGACAACTAGACTGCAAAACGCTCTCCAGAGCAAGTATTGAATATGGAGGTGAGGGAAACACTGAAGAACAACAGTGTCTCAGAATCACAAAAGGCAGAATACCAGAAAAGGGGAAGAGAAAGCCTAAAGACGAGCCACATAATCTCAGAAAACTCAGTGGATGAGAAAATATCAGGGCTAACATTCCGTCCTAAGCAGACGAGATATTGCAGAGGGACGCGTGAATGACTTTGAAGACAGGGGAACAGAAATCCCTCGGTCAGAAGCACACATAGGAAAGCAAGTGCAAACAATTGAAAACATTGCTGTTGAATCCTGGTTGAAGACAAGGCATGAAAGACTAAAATTCGAAAGAGTCCCAGATGGAAAAGCAAGAGATAAAGAAACAAACAATGTTTGAAAAGTTATGTGTAGAAGAATCAGACTGAAACTTGCTGAAAGCCAAGATAGAATCATCTAGGCGAATTCAGGAAGTACACAGGGTCCAAAAGAGGTGGAATCCCAATAGACTTAGCAGCAGTTGTATGATCCAAATCAACCAAGTTCATGAGCATCCCAGTGATTTAAAATGCGCCTGGAGGAAAGCAACATAGTCACAAGAGAACCTCCAGAGGGTTTCAGCTGCTATCTCAGCAGCAATATTGCAGGACAGGGAGGAGTGCCAGGACATAGACCATAGCTTGAATGGCAAAATGCTGCCATCTAGGGTAGCCTATGCCACATGACCACCATTTCTAATAACAGCAGAGCTAGAGAATGCCACAGACCTGCAAATCTTAAAAGAATTCAGCAGTTCGAAACTTATCCTAAAAGAAAGGTTGAGAATTCTCCCCTGAAGGGATAAGCAGCAAGATGAAATGGAAAGAAGAAAACCCTTATTGGAAATGCAAGAAGAGCATGAGTGGAAAAGAAGAAACAAGAAGAAGGCAAGGAGGACATCAAAACCCTAATGATGGGAGAGGGAAGCAGGAAATCATAGGGGATTGGAAGCACTATCTTAAGGGAGTCAGCTTATATGACTCTCTGTTGGAAGCAAACGGAGAGATGCATGGCCTGACGTGTATGCAAAGCAAACGAGAAGCAGACCAAGAAAGAATCAAACAAACAAACAACACAAAAAGGGTAGGGTAACATGAATATTCAAAAGAAATTACTCAAGGTGATGTCAAGGATCATTCAGTACGCATCGACCCAGTATCGCGGCTTGAATGTACTCAGCACACCTGTATTCGGAAATCAGAGGCGTGCATTTATATTCGCAAATATTGATTCATATGAGCATATCGTGACCTAACCCAAGTGCCGATTTGGAATCCAATGGATTCCTAGTCCGTGATATAGACTTGCAAGTCTTCCAACAGGATGAATGAATGCCATCTTCTACACTACGTCGAGAAGAAATGGCACAAGCCTATAACAAGGAAAAGTAGCTCCGCAAAAGTGTACTAAGATCAAAAGAGACAGGCAGTAAAGTGCACATTGGGGATTGTATCAGTCCTAGGAATTTCAGCCCCCTTGAAACAAATGGATAGATGTCCTGTGCATGCGGGTGTTTCAGCAGAAATCAACCGACGGCTATGTATTGCGGGTGTGCCCATATTACAGGAACAATAGTTTCCCTTAGTGGGTCTCTGCGTACTGTGAACTGTTAGAAAGTTTAAAGACGTGTGAAACATTCAACTGAAAATGGACACACTTCCCTCCGTTGCTAAAGTGCATACAGATCTGAACAAAAGGAAAGAGGGAAGAACAAAGGCCCATGGGACGCTAGTGGGTAGAATCATTTTTACCTTAGGAACCTCTCGTCGGATGCAGCCCCTCCCCCAACACTGACAAGATGCAGCAGCCATTGGGGATGGCAGTTAGCGGTTGGATTCCAGGTGGAATGTTGGTGTGTACCGCGAGGCTTGTTGTGGCTGGTGGATCCTAGGTAACCGTGCAGAGTTCTGTGGGTGGATCAGTGCGATGGAGGGGCTGCCGCCCTCTGTGGAGCTTGGCTTAGGTCTTTGGTCCGGGAAGCTGTGTCAGTTCGAGATACTGCTGCTGCCCAAAGACCTGAGTTCACGGGTCAGTTTCCAGAACCTGAAAGGGCAGACAGTGGAAGATCTGCCTGTCTTCAAGATACTGGAGAGGCTCCGAGGTCCTTTCAGACTTGCCCAGTCCTGTTGAAGTCGACTTTATGGGAGACACGAACAGAAGTTGGCCGAAAATATGTCTGCACGGATTGAGGAGAGATGCGAACACATTGATGAGAGATGTTCTGCTACAATAGAGAATACTGGCCTGGAGACAACTGTAGAGGATAGCAGGCTCGAAAGGCATTCATGAGACATATTGAACCTCGCTGATACTAGCAGAAACCTACGGAGGGCCACCTTGGACTGGAGGAAGTTCCTCAATTCTCTGCTCCAAGAACGGGTCCAAGATCCCTGACGTCTAAAGAGAAGAGATGGCAGAGATGATAAAAACGCTTATGTTCTTGAAAGAGGTCAGATAATCCACATGACCCAAGGGGCAATTCCAAGCCATTCAGATCAAAGTGCACCAAGCCCAGGTAAGCCTTTTCCCAGGTTTGGGCCTAGCTATCAAGCACTTGCTCTTCCCTCCCCTCCACTCAGGCATCCATTTTGAGGGATCAGTACCTGAGCTGCAATGAAGCCAGTAAGAGAAGAGCAAGCCCCTCCTAGAATCAGAGTTCCTCTAGCTTCCATCCTCTGTGAACAACAGGGAACCCCATAAAGGTCAAATACTCTCGTATGAAATAGATAGGAATTGAATACTTAGCTCCCACAAAGAAACGATGGCCTTGCGCTAGATTCAGCAAATGCTGGGTTTATGTCTTCTCTGGGGCGAAGGGAGTGTGGTAAGTGAGGGGAATCTTTGACTCAACTTGAATCTGTATTAGGCCTCCGTTTTTCAAGACAGTCTAGGTAAATATTAGAAGTCAGATAGTGAACGGAACTGTAAAAGTCGCCAATGACATGAAAGACACAGCTTATGTGGACCGACTTTCAATTGAGTCAAGCCCCCGGGGGCAATCTATCATGGGGTTGCAGACTTGGTTGCATTCAAGTGCTTTACCCAACATGATCGGATGATTAAGCGTTCTCATCCCTGATAGAAGAACACCTGGTTCTCAGTAGCCTAGCATAGCTGCAGCAGGGTTCTCATATATATAATGCCTCTAGGTTCTTTGGATTCAAAGCTAAATGTATATATTTAGTTCGTTTTTTCTTGTATTTTCCTTGAGAGGGATGTTACACCTTGAAATGCCAACATTGACCAGTAGGTGTCATCGGGAGTAAAGGACACCACATGCACAAGGGAATCCAAGCTTGGGGGTTATTTCATGTTTCCATTAGTTATTTCATGGTTCCTGTTGGTTTCGGACGCTTCAACAGTAAAGAGTTGACATGACCCCTTTAACAGTTCGGACTGCTACTTTGCATTCTATCTGTCTATGTTTTCCTTAGAGCTGACAAAATGTTACCGAAATTGACAAGTCTGGCTTCTAGGTCGATTTAGTATGTTTCAGAAACTAACTTCATTTTCGTATAACTCCCAAAACATTTCTATAAATTCTATTAAATTTTTCAAGACTGCAAATGAGATATCAACACGATGTCAAAACTGGAGTCTTCGGACAATCTCTCCCACCACGGCTGTATAGAAACAAAGAGATAAAAAAAAATCACATTTCTGTGAAATGTATCTGGAAAGTGTTGATTCATCGATGCCCAGTTGACAGAGAAGCAGTGCAACCTGCGCTCACTCGCTCCCATGAACACAGCAATGGAAACATCCACTCACCCAGCCCTTGGCACAGGACACTTGCCGAAGAGAGGTCTGTTACTTCCAAAGACAGGATGAGGCCTCAGAACACCTGGAAGCAGGAGAAGGAAAAGCAGGGAATGGATACCAGTGCATGGTCTGAGCCCTGTTGATGGAGCAGTAAGGTGAAACTCTCTTTAACTTGGACGCACACTCTCAAGCGGACAGGAGACATGGGATTGAAGGTGATGCGCTGAGTGTTAGAAGAGTGCACAGCAGATGCTTGGCTGACAGAACTCAAAGAATCCAGTGCAAAATATCCCCACCGTTGATTCTGAGACCAAGCTCCGAGCTGCCAAATTTGAGGTAGCAGAGGCAGCGTTCAGGGAGGGATAGGGCTACGGATGGTGGCACACGCTGAGTCTCAGGGATCTGGAGTGCGTTGTGGGATGTGGTGGGTCCTATCAAGAGAGCAAACCGACCTGGGACCCCAATGAGCAAGCAACCACCCTGGCGCGCGCAGTTGAAATTATCGATATGTCCCATGGCCACACCCAGTGCATCTGCAGGACCAGAGACCAATTTGGCATTTTGCCAATAGAGCATGTGTGGGGCTGAATCAGAGATATTGTGCATCGGGTCTGAGGGATCCAGGGGGCCTTGGGTTTCAATTCAGAATGAAAAGCCTTAGGATCTGCTACATTCATAACCTGGGCTGTGATTATGGTTTGGTTTGAGGCACACGATGTGCAACAGTTCTGTGGTTGCCTTCGTGCACCCGTGCCACAAGGATGAGAGGACAAGGAAGTGTGGTCCAAGACCACAGCGTGAGAAGAGGAAGGATTTCCTTCAGTTTATCTCTCAAATGCGGATGCTACATTTTGGATGGCACCGGCACGGTTCGGCAGCGAGGACACCAAGTTCGGGCTGCGGGATCATTCCAGCAGGCCCTGATGTGTGACATCCATAGATATGCTTCCACTGGTGTTTCTGTAGACAGAGAAGCACTTGGAAGAACTGGTTTCAGTGGGACATTCCCGTGGAACTAAAAAGCACAAGCGCACTCACACTCTGCCCTTCTGGAAACACTCCAAAATAACATAGAGTAGAATGCAGAGCTGAGAAGCTTTAGAAGCTCCATTTCCACCAGAGGAAGTGTCCTGTGCTCTTTCAGATTTGTGAGATAAGCGTAATCAAAATGAGGTTATCTAAATCGAAATAGTATGGGGTGTTCATCACAACAAAGGCAACACCAGCAATTGGAGGTAGACCAGACAGCACACACAGGAACAGGACATGGCATCAATGTCTAGGAAAATTTGTCCTCACAGAAATCCCATGCAATTGTGTAGAGCCAAGAGTCTAAAGTTTTCACTTAACCAAGCCCTAGAAGTCTACATTAGATACCTGAAATTACCTGACCAGTAGAGATGAAGAAATACAGTAAAAGGAAAAGGAAGTACCATTTTCAGTTCCAAAGAGATTGAAGGCCCTAAAGATAAGCTTTCAGACAACTAGACTGCAAAACGCTCTCCAGAGCAAGTATTGAATATGGAGGTGAGGGAAACACTGAAGAACAACAGTGTCTCAGAATCACAAAAGGCAGAATACCAGAAAAGGGGAAGAGAAAGCCTAAAGACGAGCCACATAATCTCAGAAAACTCAGTGGATGAGAAAATATCAGGGCTAACATTCCGTCCTAAGCAGACGAGATATTGCAGAGGGACGCGTGAATGACTTTGAAGACACGGGAACAAAAATCCCTCGGTCAGAAGCACACATAGGAAAGCAAGTGCAAACAATTGAAAATATTGCTGTTGAATCCTGGTTGAAGACAAGGCATGAAAGACTAAAATTCGAAAGAGTCCCAGATGGAAAAGCAAGAGATAAAGAAACAAACAATGTTTGAAAAGTTATGTGTAGAAGAATCAGACTGAAACTTGCTGAAAGCCAAGATAGAATCATCTAGGCGAATTCAGGAAGTACACAGGGTCCAAAAGAGGTGGAATCCCAATAGACTTAGCAGCAGTTGTATGATCCAAATCAACCAAGTTCATGAGCATCCCAGTGATTTAAAATGCGCCTGGAGGAAAGCAACATAGTCACAAGAGAACCTCCAGAGGGGTTTCAGCTGCTATCTCAGCAGCAATAATGCAGGACAGGGAGGAGTGCCAGGACATAGACCATAGCTTGAATGGCAAAATGCTGCCATCTAGGGTAGCCTATGCCACATGACCACCATTTCTAATAACAGCAGAGCTAGAGAATGCCACAGACCTGCAAATCTTAAAAGAATTCAGCAGTTCGAAACTTATCCTAAAGAAAGGTTGAGAATTCTCCCCTGAAGGGATAAGCAGCAAGATGAAATGGAAAGAAGAAAACCCTTATTGGAAATGCAAGAAGAGCATGAGTGGAAAAGAAGAAACAAGAAGAAGGCAAGGAGGACATCAAAACCCTAATGATGGGAGAGGGAAGCAGGAAATCATAGGGGATTGGAAGCACTATCTTAAGGGAGTCAGCTTATATGACTCTCTGTTGCAAGCAAACGGAGAGATGCATGGCCTGACGTGTATGCAAAGCAAACGAGAAGCAGACCAAGAAAGAATCAAACAAACAAACAACACAAAAAGGGTAGGGTAACATGAATATTCAAAAGAAATTACTCAAGGTGATGTCAAGGATCATTCAGTACGCATCGACCCAGTATCGCGGCTTGAATGTACTCAGCACACCTGTATTCGGAAATCAGAGGCGTGCATTTATATTCGCAAATATTGATTCACATGAGCATATCGTGACCTAACCCAAGTGCCGATTTGGAATCCAATGGATTCCTAGTCCGTGATATAGACTTGCAAGTCTTCCAACAGGATGAATGAATGCCATCTTCTACACTACGTCGAGAAGAAATGGCACAAGCCTATAACAAGGAAAAGTAGCTCCGCAAAAGTGTACTAAGATCAAAAGAGACAGGCAGTAAAGTGCACATTGGGGATTGTATCAGTCCTAGGAATTTCAGCCCCCTTGAAACAAATGGATAGATGTCCTGTGCATGCGGGTGTTTCAGCAGAAATCAACCGACGGCTATGTATTGCGGGTGTGCCCATATTACAGGAACAATAGTTTCCCTTAGTGGGTCTCTGCGTACTGTGAACTGTTAGAAAGTTTAAAGACGTGTGAAACATTCAACTGAAAATGGACACACTTCCCTCCGTTGCTAAAGTGCATACAGATCTGAACAAAAGGAAAGAGGGAAGAACAAAGGCCCATGGGACGCTAGTGGGTAGAATCATTTTTACCTTAGGAACCTCTCGTCGGATGCAGCCCCTCCCCCAACACTGACAAGATGCAGCAGCCATTGGGGATGGCAGTTAGCGGTTGGATTCCAGGTGGAATGTTGGTGTGTACCGCGAGGCTTGTTGTGGCTGGTGGATCCTAGGTAACCGGGCAGAGTTCTGTGGGTGGATCAGTGCGATGGAGGGGCTGCCGCCCTCTGTGGAGCTTGGCTTAGGTCTTTGGTCCGGGAAGCTGTGTCAGTTCGAGATACTGCTGCTGCCCAAAGACCTGAGTTCACGGGTCAGTTTCCAGAACCTGAAAGGGCAGACAGTGGAAGATCTGCCTGTCTTCAAGATACTGGAGAGGCTCCGAGGTCCTTTCAGACTTGCCCAGTCCTGTTGAAGTCGACTTTATGGGAGACACGAACAGAAGTTGGCCGAAAATATGTCTGCACGGATTGAGGAGAGATGCGAACACATTGATGAGAGATGTTCTGCTACAATAGAGAATACTGGCCTGGAGACAGCTGTAGAGGATAGCAGGCTCGAAAGGCATTCATGAGACATATTGAACCTCGCTGATACTAGCAGAAACCTACGGAGGGCCACCGTGGACTGGAGGAAGTTCCTCAATTCTCTGCTCCAAGAACAGGTCCAAGATCCCTGACGTCTAAAGAGAAGAGATGGCAGAGATGATAAAAACGCTTATGTTCTTGAAAGAGGTCAGATAATCCACATGACCCAAGGGGCAATTCCAAGCCATTCAGATCAAAGTGCACCAAGCCCAGGTAAGCCTTTTCCCAGGTTTGGGCCTAGCTATCAAGCACTTGCTCTTCCCTCCCCTCCACTCAGGCATCCATTTTGAGGGATCAGTACCTGAGCTGCAATGAAGCCAGTAAGAGAAGAGCAAGCCCCTCCTAGAATCAGAGTTCCTCTAGCTTCCATCCTCTGTGAACAACAGGGAACCCCATAAAGGTCAAATACTCTCGTATGAAATAGATAGGAATTGAATACTTAGCTCCCACAAAGAAACGATGGCCTTCCGCTAGATTCAGCAAATGCTGGGTTTATGTCTTCTCTGGGGCGAAGGGAGTGTGGTAAGTGAGGGGAATCTTTGACTCAACTTGAATCTGTATTAGGCCTCCGTTTTTCAAGACAGTCTAGGTAAATATTAGAAGTCAGATAGTGAACGGAACTGTAAAAGTCGCCAATGACATGAAAGACACAGCTTATGTGGACCGACTTTCAATTGAGTCAAGCCCCCGGGGGCAATCTATCATGGGGGTGCAGACTTGGTTGCATTCAAGTGCTTTACCCAACATGATCGGGTGATTAAGCGTTCTCATCCCTGATAGAAGAACACCTGGTTCTCAGTAGCCTAGCATTACTGCAGCAGGGTTCTCATATATATAATGCCTCTAGGTTCTTTGGATTCAAAGCTAAATGTATATATTTAGTTCGTTTTTTCTTGTATTTTCCTTGAGAGGGATGTTACACCTTGAAATGCCAACATTGACCAGTAGGTGTCATCGGGAGTAAAGTGCACCACATGCACAAGGGAATCCAAGCTTGGGGGTTATTTCATGTTTCCATTAGTTATTTCATGGTTCCTTTTGATTTCGGAGGCTTCAACAGTAAAGAGTTGACATGACCCCTTTAACAGTTCGGACTGCTAGTTTGCATTCTATCTGTCTATGTTTTCCTTAGAGCTGACAAAATGTTACCGAAATTGACAAGTCTGGCTTCTAGGTCGATTTAGTATGTTTCAGAAACTAACTTCATTTTCGTATAACTCCCAAAACATTTCTATAAATTCTATTAAATTTTTCAAGACTGCAAATGAGATATCAACACGATGTCAAAACTGGAGTCTTCGGACAATCTCTCCCACCACGGCTGTATAGAAACAAAGAGATAAAAAAAAATCACATTTCTGTGAAATGTATCTGGAAAGTGTTGATTCATCGATGCCCAGTTGACAGAGAAGCAGTGCAACCTGCGCTCACTCGCTCCCATGAACACAGCAATGGAAACATCCACTCACCCAGCCCTTGGCACAGGACACTTGCCGAAGAGAGGTCTGTTACTTCCAAAGACAGGATGAGGCCTCAGAACACCTGGAAGCAGGAGAAGGAAAAGCAGGGAATGGATACCAGTGCATGGTCTGAGCCCTGTTGATGGAGCAGTAAAGGTGAAACTCTCTTTAACTTGGACGCACACTCTCAAGCGGACAGGAGACATGGGATTGAAGGTGATGCGCTGAGTGTTAGAAGAGTGCACAGCAGATGCTTGGCTGACAGAACTCAAAGAATCCAGTGCAAAATATCCCCACCGTTGATTCTGAGACCAAGCTCCGAGCTGCCAAATTTGAGGTAGCAGAGGCAGCGTTCAGGGAGGGATAGGGCTACGGATGGTGGCACACGCTGAGTCTCAGGGATCTGGAGTGCGTTGTGGGATGTGGTGGGTCCTATCAAGAGAGCAAACCGACCTGGGACCCCAATGAGCAAGCAACCACCCTGGCGCGCGCAGTTGAAATTATCGATATGTCCCATGGCCACACCCAGTGCATCTGCAGGACCAGAGACCAATTTGGCATTTTGCCAATAGAGCATGTGTGGGGCTGAATCAGAGATATTGTGCATCGGGTCTGAGGGATCCAGGGGGCCTTGGGTTTGAATTCAGAATGAAAAGCCTTAGGATCTGCTACATTCATAACCTGGGCTGTGATTATGGTTTGGTTTGAGGCACACGATGTGCAACAGTTCTGTGGTTGACTTCGTGCACCCGTGCCACAAGGATGAGAGGACAAGGAAGTGTGGTCCAAGACCACAGCGTGAGAAGAGGAAGGATTTCCTTCAGTTTATCTCTCAAATGCGGATGCTACATTTTGGATGGCACCGGCACGGTTCGGCAGCGAGGACACCAAGTTCGGGCTGCGGGATCATTCCAGCAGGCCCTGATGTGTGACATCCATAGATATGCTTCCACTGGTGTTTCTGTAGACAGAGAAGCTCTTGGAAGAACTGGTTTCAGTGGGACATTCCCGTGGCACTACAAAGCACAAGCGCACTCACACTCTGCCCTTCTGGAAACACTCCAAAATAACATAGAGTAGAATGCAGAGCTGAGAAGCTTTAGAAGCTCCATTTCCACCAGAGGAAGTGTCCTGTGCTCTTTCAGATTTTTGAGATAAGCGTAATCAAAGTGAGGTTATCTAAATCGAAATAGTATGGGGTGTTCATCACAACTAAGGCAACACCAGCAATTGGAGGTAGACCAGACAGCACACACAGGAACAGGACATGGCATCAATGTCTAGGAAAATTTGTCCTCACAGAAATCCCATGCAATTGTGTAGAGCCAAGAGTCTAAAGTTTTCACTTAACCAAGCCCTAGAAGTCTACATTAGATACCTGAAATTACCTGACCAGTAGAGATGAAGAAATACAGTAAAAGGAAAAGGAAGTACCATTTTCAGTTCCAAAGAGATTGAAGGCCCTAAAGATAAGCTTTCAGACAACTAGACTGCAAAACGCTCTCCAGAGCAAGTATTGAATATGGAGGTGAGGGAAACACTGAAGAACAACAGTGTCTCAGAATCACAAAAGGCAGAATACCAGAAAAGGGGAAGAGAAAGCCTAAAGACGAGCCAAATAATCTCAGAAAACTCAGTGGATGAGAAAATATCAGGGCTAACATTCCGTCCTAAGCAGACGAGATATTGCAGAGGGACGCGTGAATGACTTTGAAGACAGGGGAACAGAAATCCCTCGGTCAGAAGCACACATAGGAAAGCAAGTGCAAACAAATGAAAACATTGCTGTTGAATCCTGTTTGAAGACAAGGCATGAAAGACTAAAATTCGAAAGAGTCCCAGATGGAAAAGCAAGAGATAAAGAAACAAACAATGTTTGAAAAGTTATGTGTAGAAGAATCAGACTGAAACTTGCTGAAAGCCAAGATAGCATCATCTAGGCGAATTCAGGAAGTACACAGCGTCCAAAAGAGGTGGAATCCCAATAGACTTAGCAGCAGTTGTATGATCCAAATCAACAAAGTTCATGAGCATCCCAGTGATTTAAAATGCGCCTGGAGGAAAGCAACATAGTCACAAGAGAACCTCCCGAGGGGTTTCAGCTGCTATCTCAGCAGCAATATTGCAGGACAGGGAGGAGTGCCAGGACATAGACCATAGCTTGAATGGCAAAATGCTGCCATCTAGGGTAGCCTATGCCACATGACCACCATTTCTAATAACAGCAGAGCTAGAGAATGCCACAGACCTGCAAATCTTAAAAGAATTCAGCAGTTCGAAACTTATCCTAAAAGAAAGGTTGAGAATTCTCCCCTGAAGGGATAAGCAGCAACATGAAATGGAAACAAGAAAACCCTTATTGGAAATGCAAGAAGAGCATGAGTGGAAAAGAAGAAACAAGAAGAAGGCAAGGAGGACATCAAAACCCTAAAGATGGGAGAGGGAAGCAGGAAATCATAGGGGATTGGAAGCACTATCTTAAGGGAGTCAGCTTATATGACTCTCTGTTGGAAGCAAACGGAGAGATGCATGGCCTGACGTGTTTGCAAAACAAACGAGAAGCAGACCAAGAAAGAATCAAACAAACAAACAACACAAAAAGGGTAGGGTAACATGAATATTCAAAAGAAATTACTCAAGGTGATGTCAAGGATCATTCAGTACGCATCGACCCAGTATCGCGGCTTGAATGTACTCAGCACACCTGTATTCGGAAATCAGAGGCGTGCATTTATATTCGTAAATATTGATTCATATGAGCATATCGTGACCTAACCCAAATGCCGATTTGGAATCCAATGGATTCCTAGTCCGTGATATAGACTTGCAAGTCTTCCAACAGGATGAATGAATGCCATATTCTACACTACGTCGAGAAGAAATGGCACAAGCCTATAACAAGGAAAAGTAGCTCTGCAAAAGTGTACTAAGATCAAAAGAGACAGGCAGTAAAGTGCACATTGGGGATTTTATCAGTCCTAGGAATTTCAGCCCCCTTGAAACAAATGGATAGATGTCCCGTGCATGCGGGTGTTTCAGCAGAAATCAACCGACGGCTATGTATTGCGGGTGTGCCCATATTACAGGAACAATAGTTTCCCTTAGTGGGTCTCTGCGTACTGTGAACTGTTAGAAAGTTTAAAGACGTGTGAAACATTCAACTGAAAATGGACACACTTCCCTCCGTTGCTACAGTTCATACAGATCTGAACAAAAGGAAAGAGGGAAGAACAAAGGCCCATGGGACGCTAGTGGGTAGAATCACTTTTACCTTAGGAACCTCTCGTCGGATGCAGCCCCTCCCCCAACACTGACAAGATGCAGCAGCCATTGGGGATGGCAGTTAGCGGTTGGATTCCAGGTGGAATGTTGGTGTGTACCGCGAGGCTTGTTGTGGCTGGTGGATCCTAGGTAACCGGGCAGAGTTCTGTGGGTGGATGAGTGCGATGGAGGGGCTGCCGCCCTCTGTGGAGCTTGGCTTATATCTTTGGTCCGGGATGCTGTGTCAGTTCGAGATACTGCTGCTGCCCAAAGACCTGAGTTCACGGGTCAGTTTCCAGAACCTGAAAGGGCAGACAGTGGAAGATCTGCCTGTCTTCAGCTTACTGGAGAGGCTCTGAGGTCCTTTCAGACTTGCCCAGTCCTGTTGAAGTCGACTTTATGGGAGACACGAAGAGAAGCTGGCCGAAAACATGGCTGCACGGATTGAGGAGAGATGCGAACACATTGATGAGAGATGTTCTGCTACAATAGAGAATACTGGCCTGGAGACAGCTGTAGAGGATAGCAGGCTCGAAAGGCATTCATGAGACATATTGATCCTCGCTGATACTAGCAGAAACCTACGGAGGGCCACCGTGGACTGGAGGAAGTTCCTCAATTCTCTGCTCCAAGAACGGGTCCAAGATCCCTGACGTCTAAAGAGAAGAGATGGCAGAGATGATAAAAACGCTCATGTTCTTGAAAGAAGTCAGATAATCCACACGACCCAAGGGGCAATTCCAAGCCATTCAGATCAAAGTGCACCAAGCCCAGGTATGCCTTTTCCCAGGTTTGGGCCTAGCTATCAAGCACTTGCTCTTCCCTCCCCTCCACTCAGGCATCCATTTTGAGGGATCAGTACCTGAGCTGCAATGAAGCCAGTAAGAGAAGAGCAAGCCCCTCCTAGAATCAGAGTTCCTCTAGCTTCATCCTCTGTGAACAACAGGGAACCCCATAAAGGTCAAATACTCTCGTATGAAATAGATAGGAATTGAATACTTAGCTCCCACAAAGAAACGATGGCCTTCCGCTAGATTCAGCAAATGCTGGGTTTATGTCTTCTCTGGGGTGAAGGGAGTGTGGTAAGTGAGGGGAATCTTTGACTGAACTTGAATCTGTATTAGGCCTCCGTTTTTCAAGACAGTCTAGGTAAATATTAGAAGTCAGATAGTGAACGGAACTGTAAAAGTCGCCAATGACATGAAAGACACAGCTTATGTGGACCGACTATCAATTGAGTCAAGCCCCCGGGGGCAATCTATCATGGGGGTGCAGACTTGGTTGCATTCAAGTGCTTTACCCAACATGATCGGATGATTAAGCGTTCTCATCACTGATAGAAGAACACCTGGTTCTCAGTAGACTAGCATAGCTGCAGCAGGGTTCTCATAGCTATAATGCCTCTAGGTTCTTTGGATTCAAAGCTAAATGTATATATTTAGTTCATTTTCTCTTTTATTTTCCTTGAGAGGGATGTTACACCTTGAAATGCCAACATTGACCAGTAGGTGTCATCGGGAGTAAAGGGCACCACATGCACAATGGAATCCAAGCTTGGGGGTTATTTCATGTTTCCATTAGTTATTTCATGGTTCCTGTTGGTTTCGGACGCTTCAACAGTAAAGAGTTGACATGACCCCTTTAACAGTTCGGACTGCTACTTTGCATTCTATCTGTCTATGTTTTCCTTAGAGCTGACAAAATGTTACCGAAATTGACAAGTCTGGCTTCTAGGTCGATTTAGTATGTTTCAGAAACTAACTTCATTTTCGTATAACTCCCAAAACATTTCTATAAATTCTATTAAATTTTTCAAGACTGCAAATGAGATATCAACACAATGTCAAAACTGGAGTCTTCGGACAATCCCTCCCACCACGGCTGTATAGAAACAAAGAGATAAAAAAAAATCTCATTTCTGTGAAATGTATCTGGAAAGTGTTGATTCATCAATGCCCAGTTGACAGAGAAGCAGTGCAACCTGCGCTCACTCGCTCCCATGAACACAGCAATGGAAACATCCACTCACCCAGCCCTTGGCACAGGACACTTGCCGAAGAGAGGTCTGTTACTTCCAAAGACAGGATGAGGCTTCAGAACACCTGGAAGCAGGAGAAGGAAAAGCAGGGAATGGATACCAGTGCATGGTCTGAGCCCTGTTGATGGAGCAGTAAAGGTGAAACTCTCTTTAACTTGGACGCACACTCTCAGGCGGACAGGAGACATGGGACTGAAGGTGATGCGCTGAGTGTTAGAAGAGTGCACAGCAGATGCTTGGCTGACAGAACTCAAAGAATCCAGTGCAAAATATCCCCACAGTTGATTCTGAGACCAAGCTCCGAGCTGCCAAATTTGAGGTAGCAGAGGCAGCGTTCAGGGAGGGATAGGACTACGGATGGTGGCACACGCTGAGTCTCAGGGATCTGGAGTGCGTTGTGGGATGTGGTGGGTCCTATCAAGAGAGCAAACCGACCTGGGACCCCAATGAGCAAGCAACCACCCTGGCGCGCGCAGTTGAAATTATCGATATGTCCCATGGCCACACCCAGTGCATCTGCAGGACCAGAGACCAATTTGGCATTTTGCCAATAGAGCATGTGTGGGGCTGAATCAGAGATATTGTGCATCGGGTCTGAGGGATCCAGGGGGCCTTGGGTTTGAATTCAGAATGAAAAGCCTTAGGATCTGCTACATTCATAACCTGGGCTGTGATTATGGTTTGGTTTGAGGCACAGGATGTGCAACAGCTCTGTGGTTGCCTTCGTGCACCCGTGCCACAAGGATGAGAGGACAAGGAAGTGTGGTCCAAGAACACAGCGTGAGAAGAGGAAGGATTTCCTTCAGTTTATCTCTCAAAAGCGGATGCTACATTTTGGATGGCACCGGCACGGTTCGGCAGCGAGGACACCAATTTCGGGCTGCGGGATCATTCCAGCAGGCCCTGATGTGTGACATCCATAGATATGCTTCCACTGGTGTTTCTGTAGACAGAGAAGCTCTTGGAAGAACTGGTTTCAGTGGGACATTCCCGTGGCACTACAAAGCACAAGCGCACTCACACTCTGCCCTTCTGGAAACACTCCAAAATAACATAGAGTAGAATTCAGAGCTGAGAAGCTTTAGAAGCTCCATTTCCACCAGAGGAAGTGTCCTGTGCTCTTTCAGATTTGTGAGATAAGCGTAATCAAAGTGAGGTTATCTAAATCGAAATAGTATGGGGGGTTCATCACAACAAAGGCAACACCAGCAATTGGAGGTAGACCAGACAGCACACACAGGAACAGGACATGGCATCAATGTCTAGGAAAATTTGTCCTCACAGAAATCCCATGCAATTGTGTAGAGCCAAGAGTCTAAAGTTTTCACTTAACCAAGCCCTAGAAGTCTACATTAGATACCTGAAATTACCTGACCAGTAGAGATGAAGAAATACAGTAAAAGGAAAAGGAAGTACCATTTTCAGTTCCAAAGAGATTGAAGGCCCTAAAGATTAGCTTTCAGACAACTAGACTGCAAAACGCTCTCCAGAGCAAGTATTGAAAATGGAGGTGAGGGAAACACTGAAGAACAACAGTCTCTCAGAATCACAAAAGGCAGAATACCAGAAAAGGGGAAGAGAAAGCCTAAAGACGAGCCAAATAATCTCAGAAAACTCAGTGGATGAGAAAATATCAGGGCTAACATTCCGTCCTAATCAGACGAGATATTGCAGAGGGACGCGTGAATGACTTTGAAGACAGGGGAACAGAAATCCCTCGGTCAGAAGCACACATAGGAAAGCAAGTGCAAACCAATGAAAACATTGCTGTTGAATCCTGGTTGAAGACAAGGCATGAAAGACTAAAATACGAAAGAGTCCCAGATGGAAAAGCAAGAGATAAAGAAACAAACAATGTTTGAAAAGTTATGTGTAGAAAAATCAGACTGAAACTTGCTGAAAGCCAAGATAGAATCATCTAGGCGAATTCAGGAAGTACACAGCGTCCAAAAGAGGTGGAATCCCAATAGACTTAGCAGCAGTTGTATGATCCAAATCAACAAAGTTCAAGAGCATCCCAGTGATTAAAAATGCGCCTGGAGGAAAGCAACATAGTCACAAGAGAACCTCCAGAGGGGTTTCAGCTGCTATCTCAGCAGCAATATTTCAGGACAGGGAGGAGTGCCAGGACATAGACCATAGCTTGAATGGCAAAATGATGCCATCTAGGGTAGCCTATGCCACATGACCACCATTTCTAATAACAGCAGAGCTAGAGAATGCCACAGACCTGCAAATCTTAAAAGAATTCAGCAGTTCGAAACTTATCCTAAAAGAAAGGTTGAGAATTCTCCCCTGAAGGGATAAGCAGCAAGATGAAATGGAAAGAAGAAAACCCTTATTGGAAATGCAAGAAGAGCATGAGTGGAAAAGAAGAAACAAGGAGAAAGCAAGGAGGACATCAAAATCCTAAAGATGGGAGAGGGAAGCAGGAAATCATAGGGGATTGGAAGCACTATCTTAAGGGAGTCAGCTTATATGACTCTCTGTTGGAAGCAAACGGAGAGATGCATGGCCTGACGTGTTTGCAAAGCAAACGAGAAGCAGACCAAGAAAGAATCAAACAAACAAACAACACAAAAAGGGTAGGGTAACATGAATATTCAAAAGAAATTACTCAAGGTGATGTCAAGGATCATTCAGTACGCATCGACCCAGTATCGCGGCTTGAATTTACTCAGCACACCTGTATTCGGAAATCAGAGGCGTGCATTTATATTCGCAAATATTGATTCATATGAGCATATCGTGACCTAACCCAAATGCCGATTTGGAATCCAATGGATTCCTAGTCCGTGATATAGACTTGCAAGTCTTCCAACAGGATGAATGAATGCCATCTTCTACACTACGTCGAGAAGAAATGGCACAAGCCTATAACAAGGAAAAGTAGCTCCGCAAAAGTGTACTAAGATCAAAATAGACAGGCTGTAAAGTGCACATTGGGGATTGTATCAGTCCTAGGAATTTCAGCCCCCTTGAAACAAATGGATAGATGTCCCGTGCATGCGGGTGTTTCAGCAGAAATCAACCGACGGCTATGTATTGCAGGTGTGCCCATATTACAGGAACAATAGTTTCCCTTAGTGGGTCTCTGCGTACTGTGAACTGTTAGAAAGTTTAAAGACGTGTGAAACATTCAACTGAAAATGGACACACTTCCCTCCGTTGCTACAGTGCATACAGATCTGAACAAAAGGAAAGAGGGAAGAACAAAGGCCCATGGGACGCTAGTGGGTAGAATCACTTTTACCTTAGGAACCTCTCGTCGGATGCAGCCCCTCCCCAAACACTGACAAGATGCAGCAGCCATTGGGGATGGCAGTTAGCGGTTGGATTCCAGGTGGAATGTTGGTGTGTACCGCGAGGCTTGTTGTGGCTGGTGGATCCTAGGTAACCGGGCAGAGTTCTGTGGGTGGATCAGTGCGATGGAGGGGCTGCCGCCCTCTGTGGAGCTTGGCTTAGGTCTTTGGTCCGGGAAGCTGTGTCAGTTCGAGATACTGCTGCTGCCCAAAGACCTGAGTTCACGGGTCAGTTTCCAGAACCTGAAAGGGCAGACAGTGGAAGATCTGCCTGTCTTCAGCTTACTGGAGAGGCTCCGAGGTCCTTTCAGACTTGCCCAGTCCTGTTGAAGTCGACTTTATGGGAGACACGAAGAGAAGCTGGCCGAAAACTTGGCTGCACTGATTGAGGAGAGATGCGAACACATTGATGAGAGATGTTCTGCTACAATAGAGAATACTGGCCTGGAGACAGCTGTAGAGGATAGCAGGCTCGAAAGGCATTCATGAGACATATTGAACCTCGCTGATACTAGCAGAAACCTACGGAGGGCCACCGTGGACTGGAGGAAGTTCCTCAATTCTCTGCTCCAAGAACGGGTCCAAGATCCCTGACGTCTAAAGAGAAGAGATGGCAGAGATGATAAAAACGCTCATGTTCTTGAAAGAGGTCAGATAATCCACACGACCCAAGGGGCAATTCCAAGCCATTCAGATCAAAGTGCACCAAGCCCAGGTAAGCCTTTTCCCAGGTTTGGGCCTAGCTATCAAGCACTTGCTCTTCCCTCCCCTCCACTCAGGCATCCATTTTGAGGGATCAGTACCTGAGCTGCAATGAAGCCAGTAAGAGAAGAGCAAGCCCCTCCTAGAATCAGAGTTCCTCTAGCTTCATCCTCTGTGAACAACAGGGAACCCCATAAAGGTCAAATACTCTCGTATGAATTAGATAGGAATTGAATACTTAGCTCCCACAAAGAAACGATGGCCTTCCGCTAGATTCAGCAAATGCTGGGTTTATGTCTTCTCTGGGGTGAAGGGAGTGTGGTAAGTGAGGGGAATCTTTGACTGAACTTGAATCTGTATTAGGCCTCCGTTTTTCAAGACAGTCTAGGTAAATATTAGAAGTCAGATAGTGAACGGAACTGTAAAAGTCGCCAATGACTTGAAAGACACAGCTTATGTGGACCGTCTTTCAATTGAGTCAAGCCCCCGGGGGCAATCTATCATGGGGGTGCAGACTTGGTTGCATTCAACTGCTTTACCCAACATGATCCGATGATTAAGCGTTCTCATCACTGATAGAAGAACACCTGGTTCTCAGTAGCCTAGCATAGCTGCAGCAGGGTTCTCATAGCTATAATGCCTCTAGGTTCTTTGGATTCAAAGCTAAATGTATATATTTAGTTCGTTTTCTCTTGTATTTTCCTTGAGAGGGATGTTACACCTTGAAATGCCAACATTGACCAGTAGGTGTCATCGGGAGTAAAGGGCACCACATGCACAAGGGAATCCAAGCTTGGGGGTTATTTCATGTTTCCATTAGTTATTTCATGGTTCCTGTTGGTTTCGGACGCTTCAACAGTAAAGAGTTGACATGACCCCTTTAACAGTTCGGACTGCTAGTTTGCATTCTATCTGTCTATGTTTTCCTTAGAGCTGACAAAATGTTACCGAAATTGACAAGTCTGGCTTCTAGGTCGATTTAGTATGTTTCAGAAACTAACTTCATTTTCGTATAACTCCCAAAACATTTCTATAAATTCTATTAAATTTTTCAAGACTGCAAATGAGATATCAACACAATGTCAAAACTGGAGTCTTCGGACAATCCCTCCCACCACGGCTGTATAGAAACAAAGAGATAAAAAAAAATCACATTTCTGTGAAATGTATCTGGAAAGTGTTGATTCATCGATGCCCAGTTGACAGAGAAGCAGTGCAACCTGCGCTCACTCGCTCCCATGAACACAGCAATGGAAACATCCACTCACCCAGCCCTTGGCACAGGACACTTGCCGAAGAGAGGTCTGTTACTTCCAAAGACAGGATGAGGCCTCAGAACACCTGGAAGCAGGAGAAGGAAAAGCAGGGAATGGATACCAGTGCATGGTCTGAGCCCTGTTGATGGAGCAGTAAAGGTGAAACTCTCTTTAACTTGGACGCACACTCTCAGGCGGACAGGAGACATGGGACTGAAGGTGATGCGCTGAGTGTTAGAAGAGTGCACAGCAGATGCTTGGCTGACAGAACTCAAAGAATCCAGTGCAAAATATCCCCACAGTTGATTCTGAGACCAAGCTCCGAGCTGCCAAATTTGAGGAAGCAGAGGCAGCGTTCAGGGAGGGATAGGGCTACGGATGGTGGCACACGCTGAGTCTCAGGGATCTGGAGTGCGTTGTGGGATGTGGTGGGTCCTATCAAGAGAGCAAACCGACCTGGGACCCCAATGAGCAAGCAACCACCCTGGCGCGCGCAGTTGAAATTATCGATATGTCCCATGGCCACACCCAGTGCATCTGCAGGACCAGAGACCAATTTGGCATTTTGCCAATAGAGCATGTGTGGGGCTGAATCAGAGATATTGTGCATCGGGTCTGAGGGATCCAGGGGGCCTTGGGTTTGAATTCAGAATGAAAAGCCTTAGGATCTGCTACATTCATAACCTGGGCTGTGATTATGGTTTGGTTTGAGGCACAGGATGTGCAACAGCTCTGTGGTTGCCTTCGTGCACCCGTGCCACAAGGATGAGAGGACAAGGAAGTGTGGTCCAAGACCACAGCGTGAGAAGAGGAAGGATTTCCTTCAGTTTATCTCTCAAAAGCGGATGCTACATTTTGGATGGCACAGGCACGGTTCGGCAGCGAGGACACCAAGTTCGGGCTGCGGGATCATTCCAGCAGGCCCTGATGTGTGACATCCATAGATATGCTTCCACTGGTGTTTCTGTAGACAGAGAAGCTCTTGGAAGAACTGGTTTCAGTGGGACATTCCCGTGGCACTACAAAGCACAAGCGCACTCACACTCTGCCCTTCTGGAAACACTCCAAAATAACATAGAGTAGAATTCAGAGCTGAGAAGCTTTAGAAGCTCCATTTCCACCAGAGGAAGTGTCCTGTGCTCTTTCAGATTTGTGAGATAAGCGTAATCAAAGTGAGGTTATCTAAATCGAAATAGTATGGGGGGTTCATCACAACAAAGGCAACACCAGCAATTGGAGGTAGACCAGACAGCACACACAGGAACAGGACATGGCATCAATGTCTAGGAAAATTTGTCCTCACAGAAATCCCATGCAATTGTGTAGAGCCAAGAGTCTAAAGTTTTCACTTAACCAAGCCCTAGAAGTCTACATTAGATACCTGAAATTACCTGACCAGTAGAGATGAAGAAATACAGTAAAAGGAAAAGGAAGTACCATTTTCAGTTCCAAAGAGATTGAAGGCCCTAAAGATTAGCTTTCTGACAACTAGACTGCAAAACGCTCTCCAGAGCAAGTATTGAAAATGGAGGTGAGGGAAACACTGAAGAACAACAGTCTCTCAGAATCACAAAAGGCAGAATACCAGAAAAGGGGAAGAGAAAGCCTAAAGACGAGCCAAATAATCTCAGAAAACTCAGTGGATGAGAAAATATCAGGGCTAACATTCCATCCTAATCAGACGAGATATTGCAGAGGGACGCGTGAATGACTTTGAAGACAGGGGAACAGAAATCCCTCGGTCAGAAGCACACATAGGAAAGCAAGTGCAAACCAATGAAAACATTGCTGTTGAATCCTGGTTGAAGACAAGGCATGAAAGACTAAAATACGAAAGAGTCCCAGATGGAAAAGCAAGAGATAAAGAAACAAACAATGTTTGAAAAGTTATGTGTAGAAAAATCAGACTGAAACTTGCTGAAAGCCAAGATAGAATCATCTAGGCGAATTCAGGAAGTACACAGCGTCCAAAAGAGGTGGAATCCCAATAGACTTAGCAGCAGTTGTATGATCCAAATCAACAAAGTTCAAGAGCATCCCAGTGATTAAAAATGCGCCTGGAGGAAAGCAACATAGTCACAAGAGAACCTCCAGAGGGGTTTCAGCTGCTATCTCAGCAGCAATATTTCAGGACAGGGAGGAGTGCCAGGACATAGACCATAGCTTGAATGGCAAAATGATGCCATCTAGGGTAGCCTATGCCACATGACCACCATTTCTAATAACAGCAGAGCTAGAGAATGCCACAGACCTGCAAATCTTAAAAGAATTCAGCAGTTCGAAACTTATCCTAAAAGAAAGGTTGAGAATTCTCCCCTGAAGGGATAAGCAGCAAGATGAAATGGAAAGAAGAAAACCCTTATTGGAAATGCAAGAAGAGCATGAGTGGAAAAGAAGAAACAAGGAGAAAGCAAGGAGGACATCAAAATCCTAAAGATGGGAGAGGGAAGCAGGAAATCATAGGGGATTGGAAGCACTATCTTAAGGGAGTCAGCTTATATGACTCTCTGTTGGAAGCAAACGGAGAGATGCATGGCCTGACGTGTTTGCAAAGCAAACGAGAAGCAGACCAAGAAAGAATCAAACAAACAAACAACACAAAAAGGGTAGGGTAACATGAATATTCAAAAGAAATTACTCAAGGTGATGTCAAGGATCATTCAGTACGCATCGACCCAGTATCGCGGCTTGAATTTACTCAGCACACCTGTATTCGGAAATCAGAGGCGTGCATTTATATTCGCAAATATTGATTCATATGAGCATATCGTGACCTAACCCAAATGCCGATTTGGAATCCAATGGATTCCTAGTCCGTGATATAGACTTGCAAGTCTTCCAACAGGATGAATGAATGCCATCTTCTACACTACGTCGAGAAGAAATGGCACAAGCCTATAACAAGGAAAAGTAGCTCCGCAAAAGTGTACTAAGATCAAAAGAGACAGGCTGTAAAGTGCACATTGGGGATTGTATCAGTCCTAGGAATTTCAGCCCCCTTGAAACAAATGGATAGATGTCCCGTGCATGCGGGTGTTTCAGCAGAAATCAACCGACGGCTATGTATTGCAGGTGTGCCCATATTACAGGAACAATAGTTTCCCTTAGTGGGTCTCTGCGTACTGTGAACTGTTAGAAAGTTTAAAGACGTGTGAAACATTCAACTGAAAATGGACACACTTCCCTCCGTTGCTACAGTGCATACAGATCTGAACAAAAGGAAAGAGGGAAGAACAAAGGCCCATGGGACGCTAGTGGGTAGAATCACTTTTACCTTAGGAACCTCTCGTCGGATGCAGCCCCTCCCCAAACACTGACAAGATGCAGCAGCCATTGGGGATGGCAGTTAGCGGTTGGATTCCAGGTGGAATGTTGGTGTGTACCGCGAGGCTTGTTGTGGCTGGTGGATCCTAGGTAACCGGGCAGAGTTCTGTGGGTGGATCAGTGCGATGGAGGGGCTGCCGCCCTCTGTGGAGCTTGGCTTAGGTCTTTGGTCCGGGAAGCTGTGTCAGTTCGAGATACTGCTGCTGCCCAAAGACCTGAGTTCACGGGTCAGTTTCCAGAACCTGAAAGGGCAGACAGTGGAAGATCTGCCTGTCTTCAGCTTACTGGAGAGGCTCCGAGGTCCTTTCAGGCTTGCCCAGTCCTGTTGAAGTCGACTTTATGGGAGACACGAAGAGAAGCTGGCCGAAAACTTGGCTGCACTGATTGAGGAGAGATGCGAACACATTGATGAGAGATGTTCTGCTACAATAGAGAATACTGGCCTGGAGACAGCTGTAGAGGATAGCAGGCTCGAAAGGCATTCATGAGACATATTGAACCTCGCTGATACTAGCAGAAACCTACGGAGGGCCACCGTGGACTGGAGGAAGTTCCTCAATTCTCTGCTCCAAGAACGGGTCCAAGATCCCTGACGTCTAAAGAGAAGAGATGGCAGAGATGATAAAAACGCTCATGTTCTTGAAAGAGGTCAGATAATCCACACGACCCAAGGGGCAATTCCAAGCCATTCAGATCAAAGTGCACCAAGCCCAGGTAAGCCTTTTCCCAGGTTTGGGCCTAGCTATCAAGCACTTGCTCTTCCCTCCCCTCCACTCAGGCATCCATTTTGAGGGATCAGTACCTGAGCTGCAATGAAGCCAGTAAGAGAAGAGCAAGCCCCTCCTAGAATCAGAGTTCCTCTAGCTTCATCCTCTGTGAACAACAGGGAACCCCATAAAGGTCAAATACTCTCGTATGAAATAGATAGGAATTGAATACTTAGCTCCCACAAAGAAACGATGGCCTTCCGCTAGATTCAGCAAATGCTGGGTTTATGTCTTCTCTGGGGTGAAGGGAGTGTGGTAAGTGAGGGGAATCTTTGACTGAACTTGAATCTGTATTAGGCCTCCGTTTTTCAAGACAGTCTAGGTAAATATTAGAAGTCAGATAGTGAACGGAACTGTAAAAGTCGCCAATGACTTGAAAGACACAGCTTATGTGGACCGTCTTTCAATTGAGTCAAGCCCCCGGGGGCAATCTATCATGGGGGTGCAGACTTGGTTGCATTCAACTGCTTTACCCAACATGATCCGATGATTAAGCGTTCTCATCACTGATAGAAGAACACCTGGTTCTCAGTAGCCTAGCATAGCTGCAGCAGGGTTCTCATAGCTATAATGCCTCTAGGTTCTTTGGATTCAAAGCTAAATGTATATATTTAGTTCGTTTTCTCTTGTATTTTCCTTGAGAGGGATGTTACACCTTGAAATGCCAACATTGACCAGTAGGTGTCATCGGGAGTAAAGGGCACCACATGCACAAGGGAATCCAAGCTTGGGGGTTATTTCATGTTTCCATTAGTTATTTCATGGTTCCTGTTGGTTTCGGACGCTTCAACAGTAAAGAGTTGACATGACCCCTTTAACAGTTCGGACTGCTAGTTTGCATTCTATCTGTCTATGTTTTCCTTAGAGCTGACAAAATGTTACCGAAATTGACAAGTCTGGCTTCTAGGTCGATTTAGTATGTTTCAGAAACTAACTTCATTTTCGTATAACTCCCAAAACATTTCTATAAATTCTATTAAATTTTTCAAGACTGCAAATGAGATATCAACACAATGTCAAAACTGGAGTCTTCGGACAATCCCTCCCACCACGGCTGTATAGAAACAAAGAGATAAAAAAAAATCACATTTCTGTGAAATGTATCTGGAAAGTGTTGATTCATCGATGCCCAGTTGACAGAGAAGCAGTGCAACCTGCGCTCACTCGCTCCCATGAACACAGCAATGGAAACATCCACTCACCCAGCCCTTGGCACAGGACACTTGCCGAAGAGAGGTCTGTTACTTCCAAAGACAGGATGAGGCCTCAGAACACCTGGAAGCAGGAGAAGGAAAAGCAGGGAATGGATACCATTGCATGGTCTGAGCCCTGTTGATGGAGCAGTAAAGGTGAAACTCTCTTTAACTTGGACGCACACTCTCAGGCGGACAGGAGACATGGGACTGAAGGTGATGCGCTGAGTGTTAGAAGAGTGCACAGCAGATGCTTGGCTGACAGAACTCAAAGAATCCAGTGCAAAATATCCCCACAGTTGATTCTGAGACCAAGCTCCGAGCTGCCAAATTTGAGGAAGCAGAGGCAGCGTTCAGGGAGGGATAGGGCTACGGATGGTGGCACACGCTGAGTCTCAGGGATCTGGAGTGCGTTGTGGGATGTGGTGGGTCCTATCAAGAGAGCAAACCGACCTGGGACCCCAATGAGCAAGCAACCACCCTGGCGCGCGCAGTTGAAATTATCGATATGTCCCATGGCCACACCCAGTGCATCTGCAGGACCAGAGACCAATTTGGCATTTTGCCAATAGAGCATGTGTGGGGCTGAATCAGAGATATTGTGCATCGGGTCTGAGGGATCCAGGGGGCCTTGGGTTTGAATTCAGAATGAAAAGCCTTAGGATCTGCTACATTCATAACCTGGGCTGTGATTATGGTTTGGTTTGAGGCACAGGATGTGCAACAGCTCTGTGGTTGCCTTCGTGCACCCGTGCCACAAGGATGAGAGGACAAGGAAGTGTGGTCCAAGACCACAGCGTGAGAAGAGGAAGGATTTCCTTCAGTTTATCTCTCAAAAGCGGATGCTACATTTTGGATGGCACAGGCACGGTTCGGCAGCGAGGACACCAAGTTCGGGCTGCGGGATCATTCCAGCAGGCCCTGATGTGTGACATCCATAGATATGCTTCCACTGGTGTTTCTGTAGACAGAGAAGCTCTTGGAAGAACTGGTTTCAGTGGGACATTCCCGTGGAACTACAAAGCACAAGCGCACTCACACTCTGCTCTTCTGGAAACACTCCCAAATAACATAGAGTAGAATGCAGAGCTGAGAACCTTTAGAAGCTCCATTTCCACCAGAGGAAGTGTCCTGTGCTCTTTCAGATTTGTGAGATAAGCGTAATCAAAGTGAGGTTATCTAAATCGAAATAGTATTGGGTGTTCATCACAACAAAGGCAACACCAGCAATTGGAGGTAGACCAGACAGCACACACAGGAACAGGACATGGCATCAATGTCTAGGAAAATTTGTCCTCACAGAAATCCCATGCAATTGTGTAGAGCCAAGAGTCTAAAATTTTCACTTAACCAAACCCTAGAAGTCTACATTAGATACCTGAAATTACCTGACCAGTAGAGATGAAGAAATACAGTAAAAGGAAAAGGAAGTACCATTTTCAGTTCCAAAGAGATTGAAGGCCCTAAAGATAAGCTTTCAGACAACTAGACTGCAAAACGCTCTCCAGAGCAAGTATTGAAAATGGAGGTGAGGGAAACACTGAAGAACAACAGTGTCTCAGAATCACAAAAGGCAGAATTCCAGAAAAGGGGAAGAGAAAGCCTAAAGACGAGCCAAATAATATCAGAAAACTCAGTGGATGAGAAAATATCAGGGCTAACATTCCGTCCTAAGCAGACGAGATATTGCAGAGGGACGCGTGAATGACTTTGAAGACAGGGGAACAGAAATCCCTCGGTCAGAAGCACACATAGGAAAGCAAGTGCAAATCAATGAAAACATTGCTGTTGAATCCTGGTTGAAGACAAGGCATGAAAGACTAAAATTCGAAAGAGTCCCAGATGGAAAAGCAAGAGATAAAGAAACAAACAATGTTTGAAAAGTTATGTGTAGACAAATCAGACTGAAATTGCTGAAAGCCAAGATAGAATCAACTAGGCGAATTCAGGAAGTACACAGGGTCCAGAAGAGGTGGAATCCCAATAGACTTAGCAGCAGCTGTATGATCCAAATCAACAAAGTTCATGAGCATCCCAGTGATTTAAAATGCGCCTGGAGGAAAGCAACATAGTCACAAGAGAACCTCCAGAGGGGTTTCAGCTGCTATCTCAGCAGCAATATTGCAGGACAGGGAGGAGTGCCAGGACATAGACCATAGCTTGAATGGCAAAATGCTGCCATCTAGGGTAGCCTATGCCACATGACCACCATTTCTAATAACAGCAGAGCTAGAGAATGCCACAGACCTGCAAATCTTAAAAGAATTCAGCAGTTCGAAACTTAACCTATAAGAAAGGTTGAGAATTCTCCCCTGAAGGGATAAGCAGCAAGATGAAATGGAAAGAAGAAAACCCTTATTGGAAATGCAAGAAGAGCATGAGTGGAAAAGAAGAAACAAGGAGAAAGCAAGGAGGACATCAAAACCCTAAAGATGGGAGAGGGAAGCAGGAAATCATAGGGGATTGGAAGCACTATCTTAAGGGAGTCAGCTTATATGACTCTCTGTTGGAAGCAAACGGAGAGATGCATGGCCTGACGTGTATGCAAAGCAAACGAGAAGCAGACCAAGAAAGAATCAAACAAACAAACAACACAAAAAGGGTAGGGTAACATGAATATTCAAAAGAAATTACTCAAGGTGATGTCAAGGATCATTCAGTACGCATCGACCCAGTATCGCGGCTTGAATGTACTCAGCACACCTGTATTCGGAAATCAGAGGCGTGCATTTATATTCGCAAATATTGATTCATTTGAGCATATCGTGACCTAACCCAAGTGCCGATTTTGAATCCAATGGATTCCTAGTCCGTGATATAGACTTGCAAGTCTTCCAACAGGATGAATGAATGCCATCTTCTACACTACGTCGAGAAGAAATGGCACAAGCCTATAACAAGGAAAAGTAGCTCCGCAAAAGTGTACTAAGATCAAAAGAAACAGGCAGTAAAGTGCACATTGGGGATTGTATCAGTCCTAGGAATTTCAGCCCCCTTGAAACAAATGGATAGATGTCCTGTGCATGCGGGTGTTTCAGCAGAAATCAACCGACGGCTATGTATTGCGGGTGTGCCCATATTACAGGAACAATAGTTTCCCTTAGTGGGTCTCTGCGTACTGTGAACTGTTAGAAAGTTTAAAGACGTGTGAAACATTCAACTGAAAATGGACACACTTCCCTCCGTTGCTAAAGTGCATACAGATCTGAACAAAAGGAAAGAGGGAAGAACAAAGGCCCATGGGACGCTAGTGGGTAGAATCACTTTTACCTTAGGAACCTCTCGTCGGATGCAGCCCCTCCCCCAACACTGACAAGATGCAGCAGCCATTGGGGATGGCAGTTAGCGGTTGCATTCCAGGTGGAATGTTGGTGTGTACCGCGAGACTTGTTGTGGCTGGTGGATCCTAGGTAACCGGGCAGAGTTCTGTGGGTGGATCAGTGCGATGGAGGGGCTGCCGCCCTCTGTGGAGCTTGGCTTAGGTCTTTGGTCCGGGAAGCTGTGTCAGTTCGAGATACTGCTGCTGCCCAAAGACCTGAGTTCACGGGTCAGTTTCCAGAACCTGAAAGGGCAGACAGTGGAAGATCTGCCTGTCTTCAGCTTACTGGAGAGGCTCCGAGGTCCTTTCAGACTTGCCCAGTCCTGTTGAAGTCGACTTTATTGGAGACACGCAGAGAAGCTGGCCGAAAATATGTCTGCACGGATTGAGGAGAGATGCGAACACATTGATGAGAGTTGTTCTGCTACAATAGAGAATACTGGCCTGGAGACAGCTGTAGAGGATAGCAGGCTCGAAAGGCATTCATGAGACATATTGAACCTCGCTGATACTAGCAGAAACCTACGGAGGGCCACCGTGGACTGGAGGAAGTTCCTCAATTCTCTGCTCCAAGAACGGGTCCAAGATCCCTGACGTCTAAAGAGAAGAGATGGCAGAGATGATAAAAACGCTCATGTTCTTGAAAGAGGTCAGATAATCCACATGACCCAAGGGGCAATTCCAAGCCATTCAGATCAAAGTGCACCAAGCCCAGGTAAGCCTTTTCCCAGGTTTGGGCCTAGCTATCAAGCACTTGCTCTTCCCTCCCCTCCACTCAGGCATCCATTTTGAGGGATCAGTACCTGAGCTGCAATGAAGCCAGTAAGAGAAGAGCAAGCCCCTCCTAGAATCAGAGTTCCTCTAGCTTCATCCTCTGTGAACAACAGGGAACCCCATAAAGGTCAAATACTCTCGTATGAAATAGATAGGAATTGAATACTTAGCTCCCACAAAGAAACGATGGCCTTCCGCTAGATTCAGCAAATGCTGGGTTTATGTCTTCTCTGGGGTGAAGGGAGTGTGGTAAGTGAGGGGAATCTTTGACTGAACTTGAATCTGTATTAGGCCTCCGTTTTTCAAGACAGTCTAGGTAAATATTAGAAGTCAGATAGTGAACGGAACTGTAAAAGTCGCCAATGACTTGAAAGACACAGCTTATGTGGACCGTCTTTCAATTGAGTCAAGCCCCCGGGGGCAATCTATCATGGGGGTGCAGACTTGGTTGCATTCAACTGCTTTACCCAACATGATCCGATGATTAAGCGTTCTCATCACTGATAGAAGAACACCTGGTTCTCAGTAGCCTAGCATAGCTGCAGCAGGGTTCTCATAGCTATAATGCCTCTAGGTTCTTTGGATTCAAAGCTAAATGTATATATTTAGTTCGTTTTCTCTTGTATTTTCCTTGAGAGGGATGTTACACCTTGAAATGCCAACATTGACCAGTAGGTGTCATCGGGAGTAAAGGGCACCACATGCACAAGGGAATCCAAGCTTGGGGGTTATTTCATGTTTCCATTAGTTATTTCATGGTTCCTGTTGGTTTCGGACGCTTCAACAGTAAAGAGTTGACATGACCCCTTTAAAAGTTCGGACTGCTAGTTTGCATTCTATCTGTCTATGTTTTCCTTAGAGCTGACAAAATGTTACCGAAATTGACAAGTCTGGCTTCTAGGTCGATTTAGTATGTTTCAGAAACTAACTTCATTTTCGTATAACTCCCAAAACATTTCTATAAATTCTATTAAATTTTTCAAGACTGCAAATGAGATATCAACACAATGTCAAAACTGGAGTCTTCGGACAATCCCTCCCACCACGGCTGTATAGAAACAAAGAGATAAAAAAAAATCACATTTCTGTGAAATGTATCTGGAAAGTGTTGATTCATCGATGCCCAGTTGACAGAGAAGCAGTGCAACCTGCGCTCACTCGCTCCCATGAACACAGCAATGGAAACATCCACTCACCCAGCCCTTGGCACAGGACACTTGCCGAAGAGAGGTCTGTTACTTCCAAAGACAGGATGAGGCCTCAGAACACCTGGAAGCAGGAGAAGGAAAAGCAGGGAATGGATACCATTGCATGGTCTGAGCCCTGTTGATGGAGCAGTAAAGGTGAAACTCTCTTTAACTTGGACGCACACTCTCAGGCGGACAGGAGACATGGGACTGAAGGTGATGCGCTGAGTGTTAGAAGAGTGCACAGCAGATGCTTGGCTGACAGAACTCAAAGAATCCAGTGCAAAATATCCCCACAGTTGATTCTGAGACCAAGCTCCGAGCTGCCAAATTTGAGGAAGCAGAGGCAGCGTTCAGGGAGGGATAGGGCTACGGATGGTGGCACACGCTGAGTCTCAGGGATCTGGAGTGCGTTGTGGGATGTGGTGGGTCCTATCAAGAGAGCAAACCGACCTGGGACCCCAATGAGCAAGCAACCACCCTGGCGCGCGCAGTTGAAATTATCGATATGTCCCATGGCCACACCCAGTGCATCTGCAGGACCAGAGACCAATTTGGCATTTTGCCAATAGAGCATGTGTGGGGCTGAATCAGAGATATTGTGCATCGGGTCTGAGGGATCCAGGGGGCCTTGGGTTTGAATTCAGAATGAAAAGCCTTAGGATCTGCTACATTCATAACCTGGGCTGTGATTATGGTTTGGTTTGAGGCACAGGATGTGCAACAGCTCTGTGGTTGCCTTCGTGCACCCGTGCCACAAGGATGAGAGGACAAGGAAGTGTGGTCCAAGACCACAGCGTGAGAAGAGGAAGGATTTCCTTCAGTTTATCTCTCAAAAGCGGATGCTACATTTTGGATGGCACAGGCACGGTTCGGCAGCGAGGACACCAAGTTCGGGCTGCGGGATCATTCCAGCAGGCCCTGATGTGTGACATCCATAGATATGCTTCCACTGGTGTTTCTGTAGACAGAGAAGCTCTTGGAAGAACTGGTTTCAGTGGGACATTCCCGTGGAACTCAAAGCACAAGCGCACTCACACTCTGCTCTTCTGGAAACACTCCCAAATAACATAGAGTAGAATGCAGAGCTGAGAACCTTTAGAAGCTCCATTTCCACCAGAGGAAGTGTCCTGTGCTCTTTCAGATTTGTGAGATAAGCGTAATCAAAGTGAGGTTATCTAAATCGAAATAGTATTGGGTGTTCATCACAACAAAGGCAACACCAGCAATTGGAGGTAGACCAGACAGCACACACAGGAACAGGACATGGCATCAATGTCTAGGAAAATTTGTCCTCACAGAAATCCCATGCAATTGTGTAGAGCCAAGAGTCTAAAATTTTCACTTAACCAAACCCTAGAAGTCTACATTAGATACCTGAAATTACCTGACCAGTAGAGATGAAGAAATACAGTAAAAGGAAAAGGAAGTACCATTTTCAGTTCCAAAGAGATTGAAGGCCCTAAAGATAAGCTTTCAGACAACTAGACTGCAAAACGCTCTCCAGAGCAAGTATTGAAAATGGAGGTGAGGGAAACACTGAAGAACAACAGTGTCTCAGAATCACAAAAGGCAGAATTCCAGAAAAGGGGAAGAGAAAGCCTAAAGACGAGCCAAATAATATCAGAAAACTCAGTGGATGAGAAAATATCAGGGCTAACATTCCGTCCTAAGCAGACGAGATATTGCAGAGGGACGCGTGAATGACTTTGAAGACAGGGGAACAGAAATCCCTCGGTCAGAAGCACACATAGGAAAGCAAGTGCAAATCAATGAAAACATTGCTGTTGAATCCTGGTTGAAGACAAGGCATGAAAGACTAAAATTCGAAAGAGTCCCAGATGGAAAAGCAAGAGATAAAGAAACAAACAATGTTTGAAAAGTTATGTGTAGACAAATCAGACTGAAATTGCTGAAAGCCAAGATAGAATCAACTAGGCGAATTCAGGAAGTACACAGGGTCCAGAAGAGGTGGAATCCCAATAGACTTAGCAGCAGCTGTATGATCCAAATCAACAAAGTTCATGAGCATCCCAGTGATTTAAAATGCGCCTGGAGGAAAGCAACATAGTCACAAGAGAACCTCCAGAGGGGTTTCAGCTGCTATCTCAGCAGCAATATTGCAGGACAGGGAGGAGTGCCAGGACATAGACCATAGCTTGAATGGCAAAATGCTGCCATCTAGGGTAGCCTATGCCACATGACCACCATTTCTAATAACAGCAGAGCTAGAGAATGCCACAGACCTGCAAATCTTAAAAGAATTCAGCAGTTCGAAACTTAACCTAAAAGAAAGGTTGAGAATTCTCCCCTGAAGGGATAAGCAGCAAGATGAAATGGAAAGAAGAA
This sequence comes from Vicugna pacos, assembly GCF_048564905.1. Taxonomy (NCBI): domain Eukaryota; kingdom Metazoa; phylum Chordata; class Mammalia; order Artiodactyla; family Camelidae; genus Vicugna; species Vicugna pacos. The sequence continues at coordinate 37,575,582 of NW_027328740.1, read as the reverse complement.
AACCCTTATTGGAAATGCAAGAAGAGCATGAGTGGAAAAGAAGAAACAAGGAGAAAGCAAGGAGGACATCAAAACCCTAAAGATGGGAGAGGGAAGCAGGAAATCATAGGGGATTGGAAGCACTATCTTAAGGGAGTCAGCTTATATGACTCTCTGTTGGAAGCAAACGGAGAGATGCATGGCCTGACGTGTATGCAAAGCAAACGAGAAGCAGACCAAGAAAGAATCAAACAAACAAACAACACAAAAAGGGTAGGGTAACATGAATATTCAAAAGAAATTACTCAAGGTGATGTCAAGGATCATTCAGTACGCATCGACCCAGTATCGCGGCTTGAATGTACTCAGCACACCTGTATTCGGAAATCAGAGGCGTGCATTTATATTCGCAAATATTGATTCATTTGAGCATATCGGGACCTAACCCAAGTGCCGATTTTGAATCCAATGGATTCCTAGTCCGTGATATAGACTTGCAAGTCTTCCAACAGGATGAATGAATGCCATCTTCTACACTACGTCGAGAAGAAATGGCACAAGCCTATAACAAGGAAAAGTAGCTCCGCAAAAGTGTACTAAGATCAAAAGAAACAGGCAGTAAAGTGCACATTGGGGATTGTATCAGTCCTAGGAATTTCAGCCCCCTTGAAACAAATGGATAGATGTCCTGTGCATGCGGGTGTTTCAGCAGAAATCAACCGACGGCTATGTATTGCGGGTGTGCCCATATTACAGGAACAATAGTTTCCCTTAGTGGGTCTCTGCGTACTGTGAACTGTTAGAAAGTTTAAAGACGTGTGAAACATTCAACTGAAAATGGATACACTTCCCTCCGTTGCTAAAGTGCATACAGATCTGAACAAAAGGAATGAGGGAAGAACAAAGGCCCATGGGACGCTAGTGGGTAGAATCACTTTTACCTTAGGAACCTCTCGTCGGATGCAGCCCCTCCCCCAACACTGACAAGATGCAGCAGCCATTGGGGATGGCAGTTAGCGGTTGGATTCCAGGTGGAATGTTGGTGTGTACCGCGAGACTTGTTGTGGCTGGTGGATCCTAGGTAACCGGGCAGAGTTCTGTGGGTGGATCAGTGCGATGGAGGGGCTGCCGCCCTCTGTGGAGCTTGGCTTAGGTCTTTGGTCCGGGAAGCTGTGTCAGTTCGAGATACTGCTGCTGCCCAAAGACCTGAGTTCACGGGTCAGTTTCCAGAACCTGAAAGGGCAGACAGTGGAAGATCTGCCTGTCTTCAGCTTACTGGAGAGGCTCCGAGGTCCTTTCAGACTTGCCCAGTCCTGTTGAAGTCGACTTTATTGGAGACACGCAGAGAAGCTGGCCGAAAATATGTCTGCACGGATTGAGGAGAGATGCGAACACATTGATGAGAGATGTTCTGCTACAATAGAGAATACTGGCCTGGAGACAGCTGTAGAGGATAGCAGGCTCGAAAGGCATTCATGAGACATATTGAACCTCGCTGATACTAGCAGAAACCTACGGAGGGCCACCGTGGACTGGAGGAAGTTCCTCAATTCTCTGCTCCAAGAACGGGTCCAAGATCCCTGACGTCTAAAGAGAAGAGATGGCAGAGATGATAAAAACGCTCATGTTCTTGAAAGAGGTCAGATAATCCACATGACCCAAGGGGCAATTCCAAGCCATTCAGATCAAAGTGCACCAAGCCCAGGTAAGCCTTTTCCCAGGTTTGGGCCTAGCTATCAAGCACTTGCTCTTCCCTCCCCTCCACTCAGGCATCCATTTTGAGGGATCAGTACCTGAGCTGCAATGAAGCCAGTAAGAGAAGAGCAAGCCCCTCCTAGAATCAGAGTTCCTCTAGCTTCCATCCTCTGTGAACAACAGGGAACCCCATAAAGGTCAAATACTCTCGTATGAAATAGATAGGAATTGAATACTTAGCTCCCACAAAGAAACGATGGCCTTCCGCTAGATTCAGCAAATGCTGGGTTTATGTCTTCTCTGGGGTGAAGGGAGTGTGGTAAGTGAGGGGAATCTTTGACTGAACTTGAATCTGTATTAGGCCTCCTTTTTTCAAGACAGTCTAGGTAAGTATTCGAAGTCAGATAGTGAACGGAACTGTAAAACGTGCCAATGACATGAAAGACACAGCTTATGTGGACCGTCTTTCAATTGAGTCAAGCCCCCGGGGGCAATCTATCATGGGGGTGCAGACTTGGTTGCATTAAAGTGCTTTACCCAACATGAAAGGAAGATTAAGCGTTCTCATCCCTGATAGAAGAACACCTGGTTCTCAGTAGCCTAGCATAGCTGCAGCAGGGTTCTCATAGCTATAATGCCTCTAGGTTCTTTGGATTCAAAGCTAAATGTATATATTTAGTTCGTTTTCTCTTGTATTTTCCTTGAGAGGGATGTTACACCTTGAAATGCCAACATTGACCAGTAGGTGTCATCGGGAGTAAAGGGCACCACATGCACAAGGGAATCCAAGCTTGGGGGTTATTTCATGTTTCCATTAGTTATTTCATGGTTCCTGTTGTTTTCGGACGCTTCAACAGTAAAGAGTTGACATGACCCCTTTAACAGTTCGGACTGCTAGTTTGCATTCTATCTGTCTATGTTTCCCTTAGAGCTGACAAAATGTTACCGAAATTGACAAGTCTGGCTTCTAGGTCGATTTAGTATGTTTCCGAAACTAACTTCATTTTCGTATAACTCCCAAAACATTTCTATAAATTCTATTAAATTTTTCAAGACTGCAAATGAGATATCAACACAATGTCAAAACTGGAGTCTTCGGACAATCCCTCCCACCACGGCTGTATAGAAACAAAGAGATAAAAAAAAATCACATTTCTGTGAAATGTATCTGGAAAGTGTTGATTCATCGATGCCCAGTTGACAGAGAAGCAGTGCAAACTGCGCTCACTCGCTCCCATGAACACAGCAATGGAAACATCCACTCACCCAGCCCTTGGCACAGGACACTTGCCGAAGAGAGGTCTGTTACTTCCAAAGACAGGATGAGGCCTCAGAACACCTGGAAGCAGGAGAAGGAAAAGCAGGGAATGGATACCAGTGCATGGTCTGAGCCCTGTTGATGGAGCAGTAAAGGTGAAACTCTCTTTAACTTGGACGCACACTCTCAGGCGGACAGGAGACATGGGACTGAAGGTGATGCGCTGAGTGTTAGAAGAGTGCACAGCAGATGCTTGGCTGACAGAACTCAAAGAATCCAGTGCAAAATATCCCCACAGTTGATTCTGAGACCAAGCTCCGAGCTGCCAAATTTGAGGAAGCAGAGGCAGCGTTCAGGGAGGGATAGGGCTACGGATGGTGGCACACGCTGAGTCTCAGGGATCTGGAGTGCGTTGTGGGATGTGGTGGGTCCTATCAAGAGAGCAAACCGACCTGGGACCCCAATGAGCAAGCAACCACCCTGGCGCGCGCAGTTGAAATTATCGATATGTCCCATGGCCACACCCAGTGCATCTGCAGGACCAGAGACCAATTTGGCATTTTGCCAATAGAGCATGTGTGGGGCTGAATCAGAGATATTGTGCATCGGGTCTGAGGGATCCAGGGGGCCTTGGGTTTGAATTCAGAATGAAAAGCCTTAGGATCTGCTACATTCATAACCTGGGCTGTTATTATGGTTTGGTTTGAGGCACAGGATGTGCAACAGCTCTGTGGTTGCCTTCGTGCACCCGTGCCACAAGGATGAGAGGACAAGGAAGTGTGGTCCAAGACCACAGTGTGAGAAGAGGAAGGATTTCCTTCAGTTTATCTCTCAAAAGCGGATGCTACATTTTGAATGGCACAGGCACGGTTCGGCAGCGAGGACACCAATTTCGGGCTGCGGGATCATTCCAGCAGGCCCTGATGTGTGACATCCATAGATATGCTTCCACTGGTGTTTCTGTAGACAGAGAAGCTCTTGGAAGAACTGGTTTCAGTGGGACATTCCCGTGGAACTACAAAGCACAAGCGCACTCACACTCTGCCCTTCTGGAAACACTCCCAAATAACATAGAGTAGAATGCAGAGCTGAGAACCTTTAGAAGCTCCATTTCCACCAGAGGAAGTGTCCTGTGCTCTTTCAGATTTGTGAGATAAGCGTAATCAAAGTGAGGTTATCTAAATCGAAATAGTATTGGGTGTTCATCACAACAAAGGCAACACCAGCAATTGGAGGTAGACCAGACAGCACACACAGGAACAGGACATGGCATCAATGTCTAGGAAAATTTGTCCTCACAGAAATCCCATGCAATTGTGTAGAGCCAAGAGTCTAAAGTTTTCACTTAACCAAGCCCTAGAAGTCTACATTAGATACCTGAAATTACCTGACCAGTAGAGATGAAGAAATACAGTAAAAGGAAAAGGAAGTACCATTTTCAGTTCCAAAGAAATTGAAGGCCCTAAAGATAAGCTTTCAGACAACTAGACTGCAAAACGCTCTCCAGAGCAAGTATTGAAAATGGAGGTGAGGGAAACACTGAAGAACAACAGTGTCTCAGAATCACAAAAGGCAGAATACCAGAAAAGGGGAAGAGAAAGCCTAAAGACGAGCCAAATAATATCAGAAAACTCAGTGGATGAGAAAATATCAGGGCTAACATTCCGTCCTAAGCAGACGAGATATTGCAGAGGGACGCGTGAATGACTTTGAAGACAGGGGAACAGAAATCCCTCGGTCAGAAGCACACATAGCAAAGCAAGTGCAAACCAATGAAAACATTGCTGTTGAATCCTGGTTGAAGACAAGGCATGAAAGACTAAAATTCGAAAGAGTCCCAGATGGAAAAGCAAGAGAAAAAGAAACAAACAATGTTTGAAAAGTTATGTGTAGAAAAATCAGACTGAAACTTGCTGAAAGCCAAGATAGAATCATCTAGGCGAATTCAGGAAGTACACAGCGTCCAAAAGAGGTGGAATCCCAATAGACTTAGCAGCAGCTGTTTGATCCAAATCAACAAAGTTCATGAGCATCCCAGTGATTTAAAATGCGCCTGGAGGAAAGCAACATAGTCACAAAAGAACCTCCAGAGGGGTTTCAGCTGCTATCTCAGCAGCAATATTGCAGGACAGGGAGGAGTGCCAGGACATAGACCATAGCTTGAATGGCAAAATGCTGCCATCTAGGGTAGCCTATGCCACATGACCACCATTTCTAATAACAGCAGACCTAGAGAATGCCACAGACCTGCAAATCTTAAAAGAATTCAGCAGTTCGAAACTTATCCTAAAAGAAAGGTTGAGAATTCTCCCCTGAAGGGATAAGCAGCAAGATGAAATGGAAAGAAGAAAACCCTTATTGGAAATGCAAGAAGAGCATGAGTGGAAATGAAGAAACAAGAAGAAGGCAAGGAGGACATCAAAACCCTAAAGATGGGAGAGGGAAGCAGGAAATCATAGGGGATTGGAAGCACTATCTTAAGGGAGTCAGCTTATATGACTCTCTGTTGGAAGCAAACGGAGAGATGCATGGCCTGACGTGTTTGCAAAGCAAACGAGAAGCAGACCAAGAAAGAATCAAACAAACAAACAACACAAAAAGGGTAAGGTAACATGAATATTCAAAAGAAATTACTCAAGGTGATGTCAAGGATCATTCAGTACGCATCGACCCAGTATCGCGGCTTGAATGTACTCAGCACACCTGTATTCGGAAATCAGAGGCGTGCATTTATATTCGTAAATATTGATTCATATGAGCATATCGTGACCTAACCCAAATGCCGATTTGGAATCCAATGGATTCCTAGTCCGTGATATAGACTTGCAAGTCTTCCAACAGGATGAATGAATGCCATCTTCTACACTACGTCGAGAAGAAATGGCACAAGCCTATAACAAGGAAAAGTAGCTCCGCAAAAGTGTACTAAGATCAAAAGAGACAGGCAGTAAAGTGCACATTGGGGATTGTATCAGTCCTAGGAATTTCAGCCCCCTTGAAACAAATGGATAGATGTCCTGTGCATGCGGGTGTTTCAGCAGAAATCAACCGACGGATATGTATTGCGGGTGTGCCCATATTACAGGAACAATAGTTTCCCTTAGTGGGTCTCTGCGTACTGTGAACTGTTAGAAAGTTTAAAGACGTGTGAAACATTCAACTGAAAATGGACACACTTCCCTCCGTTGCTACAGTGCATACAGATCTGAACAAAAGGAAAGAGGGAAGAACAAAGGCCCATGGGACGCTAGTGGGTAGAATCACTTTTACCTTAGGAACCTCTCGTCGGATGCAGCCCCTCCCCCAACACTGACAAGATGCAGCAGCCATTGGGGATGGCAGTTAGCGGTTGGATTCCAGGTGGAATATTGGTGTGTACCGCGAGGCTTGTTGTGGCTGGTGGATCCTAGGTAACCGGGCAGAGTTCTGTGGGTGGATCAGTGCGATGGAGGGGCTGCCGCCCTCTGTGGAGCTTGGCTTAGTTCTTTGGTCTGGGAAGCTGTGTCAGTTCGAGATACTGCTGCTGCCCAAAGACCTGAGTTCACGGGTCAGTTTCCAGAACCTGAAAGGGCAGACAGTGGAAGATCTGCCTGTCTTCAGCTTACTGGAGAGGCTCCGAGGTCCTTTCAGACTTGCCCAGTCCTGTTGAAGTCGACTTTATGGGAGACACGAAGAGAAGCTGGCCGAAAACATGGCTGCACGGATTGAGGAGAGATGCGAACACATTGATGAGAGATGTTCTGCTACAATAGAGAATACTGGCCTGGAGACAGCTGTAGAGGATAGCAGGCTCGAAAGGCATTCATGAGACATATTGAACCTCGCTGATACTAGCAGAAACCTACGGAGGGCCACCGTGGACTGGAGGAAGTTCCTCAATTCTCTGCTTCAAGAACGGGTCCAAGATCCCTGACGTCTAAAGAGAAGAGATGGCAGAGATGATAAAAACGCTCATGTTCTTGAAAGAGGTCAGATAATCCACACGACCCAAGGGGCAATTCCAAGCCATTCAGATCAAAGTGCACCAAGCCCAGGTAAGCCTTTTCCCAGGTTTGGGCCTAGCTATCAAGCACTTGCTCTTCCCTCCCCTCCACTCAGGCATCCATTTTGAGGGATCAGTACCTGAGCTGCAATGAAGCCAGTAAGAGAAGAGCAAGCCCCTCCTAGAATCAGAGTTCCTCTAGCTTCATCCTCTGTGAACAACAGGGAACCCCATAAAGGTCAAATACTCTCGTATGAAATAGATAGGAATTGAATACTTAGCTCCCACAAAGAAACGATGGCCTTCCGCTAGATTCAGCAAATGCTGGGTTTATGTCTTCTCTGGGGTGAAGGGAGTGTGGTAAGTGAGGGGAATCTTTGACTGAACTTGAATCTGTATTAGGCCTCCGTTTTTCAAGACAGTCTAGGTAAATATTCGAAGTCAGATAGTGAACGGAACTGTAAAAGTCGCCAATGACATGAAAGACACAGCTTATGTGGACCGTCTTTCAATTGAGTCAAGCCCCCGGGGGCAATCTATCATGGGGGTGCAGACTTGGTTGCATTCAAGTGCTTTACCCAACATGATCGGATGATTAAGCGTTCTCATCACTGATAGAAGAACACCTGGTTCTCAGTAGCCTAGCATAGCTGCAGCAGGGTTCTCATAGCTATAATGCCTCTAGGTTCTTTGGATTCAAAGCTAAATGTATATATTTAGTTCGTTTTCTCTTGTATTTTCCTTGAGAGGGATGTTACACCTTGAAATGCCAACATTGACCAGTAGGTGTCATCGGGAGTAAAGGGCACCATATGCGCAAGGGAATCCAAGCTTGGGGGTTATTTCATGTTTCCATTAGTTATTTCATGGTTCCTGTTGTTTTCGGACGCTTCAACAGTACAGAGTTGACATGACCCCTTTAACATTTCGGACTGCTACTTTGCATTCTATCTGTCTATGTTTTCCTTAGAGCTGACAAAATGTTACCGAAATTGACAAGTCTGGCTTCTAGGTCGATTTAGTATGTTTCAGAAACTAACTTCATTTTCGTATAACTCCCAAAACATTTCTATAAATTCTATTAAATTTTTCAAGACTGCAAATGAGATATCAACACAATGTCAAAACTGGAGTCTTCGGACAATCCCTCCCACCACGGCTGTATAGAAACAAAGAGATAAAAAAAAATCACATTTCTGTGAAATGTATCTGGAAAGTGTTGATTCATCGATGCCCAGTTGACAGAGAAGCAGTGCAACCTGCGCTCACTCGCTCCCATGAACACAGCAATGGAAACATCCACTCACCCAGCCCTTGGCACAGGACACTTGCCGAAGAGAGGTCTGTTACTTCCAAAGACAGGATGAGGCCTCAGAACACCTGGAAGCAGGAGAAGGAAAAGCAGGGAATGGATACCATTGCATGGTCTGAGCCCTGTTGATGGAGCAGTAAAGGTGAAACTCTCTTTAACTTGGACGCACACTCTCAAGCGGACAGGAGACATGGGACTGAAGGTGATGCGCTGAGTGTTAGAAGAGTGCACAGCAGATGCTTGGCTGACAGAACTCAAAGAATCCAGTGCAAAATATCCCCACAGTTGATTCTGAGACCAAGCTCCGAGCTGCGAAATTTGAGGTAGCAGAGGCAGTGTTCAGGGAGGGATAGGGCTACGGATGGTGGCACACGCTGAGTCTCAGGGATCTGGAGTGCGTTGTGGGATGTGGTGGGTCCTATCAAGAGAGCAAACCGACCTGGGACCCCAATGAGCAAGCAACCACCCTGGCGCGCGCAGTTGAAATTATCGATATGTCCCATGGCCACACCCAGTGCATCTGCAGGACCAGAGACCAATTTGGCATTTTGCCAATAGAGCATGTGTGGGGCTGAATCAGAGATATTGTGCATCGGGTCTGAGGGATCCAGGGGGCCTTGGGTTTGAATTCAGAATGAAAAGCCTTAGGATCTGCTACATTCATAACCTGGGCTGTGATTATGGTTTGGTTTGAGGCACAGGATGTGCAACAGCTCTGTGGTTGCCTTCGTGCACCCGTGCCACAAGGATGAGAGGACAAGGAAGTGTGGTCCAAGACCACAGCATGAGAAGAGGAAGGATTTCCTTCAGTTTATCTCTCAAAAGCGGATGCTACATTTTGGATGGCACCGGCACGGTTCGGCAGTGAGGACACCAAGTTCGGGCTGCGGGATCATTCCAGCAGGCCCTGATGTGTGACATCCATAGATATGCTTCCACTGGTGTTTCTGTAGACAGAGAAGCTCTTGGAAGAACTGGTTTCAGTGGGACATTCCCGTGGCACTACAAAGCACAAGCGCACTCACACTCTGCCCTTCTGGAAACACTCCAAAATAACATAGAGTAGAATGCAGAGCTGAGAAGCTTTAGAAGCTACATTTCCACCAGAGGAAGTGTCCTGTGCTCTTTCAGATTTGTGAGATAAGCGTAATCAAAGTGAGGTTATCTAAATCGAAATAGTATTGGGTGTTCATCACAACAAAGGCAACACCAGCAATTGGAGGTAGACCAGACAGCACACACAGGAACAGGACATGGCATCAATGTCTAGGAAAATTTGTCCTCACAGAAATCCCATGCAATTGTGTAGAGCCAAGAGTCTAAAGTTTTCACTTAACCAAGCCTTAGAAGTCTACATTAGATACCTGAAATTACCTGACCAGTAGAGATGAAGAAATACAGTAAAAGGAAAAGGAAGTACCATTTTCAGTTCCAAAGAGATTGAAGGCCCTAAAGATAAGCTTTCAGACAACTAGACTGCAAAACGCTCTCCAGAGCAAGTATTGAAAATGGAGGTGAGGGAAACACTGAAGAACAACAGTGTCTCAGAATCACAAAAGGCAGAATACCAGAAAAGGGGAAGAGAAAGCCTAAAGACGAGCCAAATAATATCAGAAAACTCAGTGGATGAAAAAATATCAGGGCTAACATTCCGTCCTAAGCAGACGAGATATTGCAGAGGGACGCGTGAATGACTTTGAAGACAGGGGAACAGAAATCCCTCGGTCAGAAGCACACATAGGAAAGCAAGTGCAAACCAATGAAAACATTGCTGTTGAATCCTGGTTGAAGACAAGGCATGAAAGACTAAAATTCGAAAGAGTCCCAGATGGAAAAGCAAGAGATAAAGAAACAAACAATGTTTGAAAAGTTATGTGTAGAAAAATCAGACTGAAACTTGCTGAAAGCCAAGATAGAATCATCTAGGCGAATTCAGGAAGTACACAGCGTCCAAAAGAGGTGGAATCCCAATAGACTTAGCAGCAGCTGTATGATCCAAATCAACAAAGTTCATGAGCATCCCAGTGATTTAAAATGCGCCTGGAGGAAAGCAACATAGTCACAAGAGAACCTCCAGAGGGGTTTCAGCTGCTATCTCAGCAGCAATATTGCAGGACAGGGAGGAGTGCCAGGACAGAGACCATAGCTTGAATGGCAAAATGCTGCCATCTAGGGTAGCCTATGCCACATGACCACCATTTCTAATAACAGCAGAGCTAGAGAATGCCACAGACCTGCAAATCTTAAAAGAATTCAGCAGTTCGAAACTTATCCTAAAAGAAAGGTTGAGAATTCTCCCCTGAAGGGATAAGCAGCAAGATGAAATGGAAAGAAGAAAACCCTTATTGGAAATGCAAGAAGAGCATGAGTGGAAAAGAAGAAACAAGGAGAAAGCAAGGAGGACATCAAAACCCTAAAGATGGGAGAGGGAAGCAGGAAATCATAGGGGATTGGAAGCACTATCTTAAGGGAGTCAGCTTATATGACTCTCTGTTGGAAGCAAACGGAGAGATGCATGGCCTGACGTGTTTGCAAAGCAAACGAGAAGCAGACCAAGAAAGAATCAAACAAACAAACAACACAAAAAGGGTAGGGTAACATGAATATTCAAAAGAAATTACTCAAGGTGATGTCAAGGATCATTCAGTACGCATCACCCAGTATCGCGGCTTGAATATACTCAGCACACCTGTATTCGGAAATCAGAGGCGTGCATTTATATTCGTAAATATTGATTCATATGAGCATATCGTGACCTAACCCAAATGCCGATTTGGAATCCAATGGATTCCTAGTCCGTGATATAGACTTGCAAGTCTTCCAACAGGTTGAATGAATGCCATATTCTACACTACGTCGAGAAGAAATGGCACAAGCCTATAACAAGGAAAAGTAGCTCCGCAAAAGTGTACTAAGATCAAAAGAGACAGGCAGTAAAGTGCACATTGGGGATTGTATCAGTCCTAGGAATTTCAGCCCCCTTGAAACAAATGGATAGATGTCCCGTGCATGCGGGTGTTTCAGCAGAAATCAACCGACGGCTATGTATTGCGGGTGTGCCCATATTACAGGAACAATAGTTTCCCTTAGTGGGTCTCTGCATACTGTGAACTGTTAGAAAGTTTAAAGACGTGTGAAACATTCAACTGAAAATGGACACACTTCCCTCCGTTGCTACAGTGCATACAGATCTGAACAAAAGGAAAGAGGGAAGAACAAAGGCCCATGGGACGCTAGTGGGTAGAATCACTTTTACCTTATTGACCTCTCGTCGGATGCAGCCCCTCCCCCAACACTGACAAGATGCAGCAGCCATTGGGGATGGCAGTTAGCGGTTGGATTCCAGGTGGAATGTTGGTGTGTACCGCGAGGCTTGTTGTGACTGGTGGATCCTAGGTAACCGGGCAGAGTTCTGCGGGTGGATCAGTGCGATGGAGGGGCTGCCGCCCTCTGTGGAGCTTGGCTTAGGTCTTTGGTCCGGGAAGCTGTGTCAGTTCGAGATACTGCTGCTGCCCAAAGACCTGAGTTCACGGGTCAGTTTCCAGAACCTGAAAGGGCAGACAGTGGAAGATCTGCCTGTCTTCAGCTTACTGGAGAGGCTCCGAGGTCCTTTCAGACTTGCCCAGTCCTGTTGAAGTCGACTTTATGGGAGACACGAAGAGAAGCTGGCCGAAAACATGGCTGCACGGATTGAGGAGAGATGCGAACACATTGATGAGAGATGTTCTGCTACAATAGAGAATACTGGCCTGGAGACAGCTGTAGAGGATAGCAGGCTCGAAAGGCATTCATGAGACATATTGAACCTCGCTGATACTAGCAGAAACATACGGAGGGCCACCGTGGACTGGAGGAAGTTCCTCAATTCTCTGCTCCAAGAACGGGTCCAAGATCCCTGACGTCTAAAGAGAAGAGATGGCAGAGATGATAAAAACGCTCATGTTCTTGAAAGAGGTCAGATAATCCACACGACCCAAGGGGCAATTCCAAGCCATTCAGATCAAAGTGCACCAAGCCCAGGTAAGCCTTTTCCCAGGTTTGGGCCTAGCTATCAAGCACTTGCTCTTCCCTCCCCTCCACTCAGGCATCCATTTTGAGGGATCAGTACCTGAGCTGCAATGAAGCCAGTAAGAGAAGAGCAAGCCCCTCCTAGAATTAGAGTTCCTCTAGCTTCACCCTCTGTGAACAACAGGGAACCCCATAAAGGTCAAATACTCTCGTATGAAATAGATAGGAATTGAATACTTAGCTCCCACAAAGAAACGATGGCCTTCCGCTAGATTCAGCAAATGCTGGGTTTATGTCTTCTCTGGGGTGAAGGGAGTGTGGTAAGTGAGGGGAATCTTTGACTGAACTTGAATCTGTATTAGGCCTCCGTTTTTCAAGACAGTCTAGGTAAATATTCGAAGTCAGATAGTGAACGGAACTGTAAAAGTCGCCAATGACATGAAAGACACAGCTTATGTGGACCGTCTTTCAATTGAGTCAAGCCCCCGGGGGCAATCTATCATGGGGGTGCAGACTTGGTTGCATTCAAGTGCTTTACCCAACATGATCGGATGATTAAGCGTTCTCATCACTGATAGAAGAACACCTTGTTCTCAGTAGCCTAGCATAGCTACAGCAGGGTTCTCATAGCTATAATGCCTCTAGGTTCTTTGGATTCAAAGCTAAATGTATATATTTAGTTCGTTTCCTCTTGTATTTTCCTTGAGAGGGATGTTACACCTTGAAATGCCAACATTGAGCAGTAGGTGTCATCGGGAGTAAAGGGCACCACATGCACAAGTGAATCCAAGCTTGGGGGTTATTTCATGTTTCCATTAGTTATTTCATGGTTCCTGTTGGTTTCGGAGGCTTCAACAGTAAAGAGCTGACATGACCCCTTTAACAGTTCGGACTGCTACTTTGCATTCTATCTGTCTATGTTTTCCTTACAGCTGACATAATGTTACCGAAATTGACAAGTCTGGCTTCTAGGTCGATTTAGTATGTTTCAGAAACTAACTTCATTTTCGTATAACTCCCAAAACATTTCTATAAATTCTATTAAATTTTTCAAGACTGCAAATGAGATATCAACACAATGTCAAAACTGGAGTCTTCGGACAATCCCTCCCACCACGGCTGTGTAGAAACAAAGAGATAAAAAAAAATCACATTTCTGTGAAATGTATCTGGAAAGTGTTGATTCATCGATGCCCAGTTGACAGAGAAGCAGTGCAACCTGCGCTCACTCGCTCCCATGAACACAGCAATGGAAACATCCACTCACCCATCCCTTGGCCCAGGACACTTGCCGAAGAGAGGTCTGTTACTTCCAAAGACAGGATGAGGCCTCAGAACACATGGAAGCAGGAGAAGGAAAAGCAGGGAATGGATACAAGTGCATGGTCTGAGCCCTCTTGATGGAGCAGTAAAGGTGAAACTCTCTTTAACTTGGACGCACACTCTCAAGCGGACAGGAGACATGGGACTGAAGGTGATGCGCTGAGTGTTAGAAGAGTGCACAGCAGATGCTTGGCTGACAGAACTCAAAGAATCCAGTGCAAAATATCCCCACAGTTGATTCTGAGACCAAGCTCCGAGCTGCCAAATTTGAGGTAGAAGAGGCAGCGTTCAGGGAGGGATAGGGCTACGAATGGTGGCACACGCTGAGTCTCAGGGATCTGGAGTGCATTGTGGGATGTGGTGGGTCCTATCAAGAGAGCAAACCGACCTGGGACCCCAATGAGCAAGCAACCATCCTGGCGCGCGCAGTTGAAATTATCGATATGTCCCATGGCCACACCCAGTGCATCTGCAGGACCAGAGACCAATTTGGCATTTTGCCAATAGAGCATGTGTGGGGCTGAATCAGAGATATTGTGCATCGGGTCTGAGGGATCCAGGGGGCCTTGGGTTTGAATTCAGAATGAAAAGCCTTAGGATCTGCTACATTCATAACCTGGGCTGTGATTATGGTTTGGTTTGAGGCACAGGATGTGCAACAGCTCTGTGGTTGCCTTCGTGCACCCGTGCCACAAGGATGAGAGGACAAGGAAGTGTGGTCCAAGACCACAGCGTGAGAAGAGGAAGGATTTCCTTCAGTTTACCTCTCAAAAGCGGATGCTACATTTTGGATGGCACAGGCACGGTTCGGCAGCGAGGACACCAAGTTCGGGCTGCGGGATCATTCCAGCAGGCCCTGATGTGTGACATCCATAGATATGCTTCCACTGGTGTTTCTGTAGACAGAGAAGCTCTTGGATTAACTGGTTTCAGTGGGACATTCCCGTGGCACTACAAAGCACAAGCGCACTCACACTCTGCCCTTCTGGAAACACTCCAAAATAACATAGAGTAGAATGCAGAGCTGAGAAGTTTTAGAAGATCCATTTCCACCAGAGGAAGTGTCCTGTGCTCTTTCAGATTTGTGAGATAAGCGTAATCAAAGTGAGGTTATCTAAATTGAAATAGTATGGGGTGTTCATCAGAACAAAGGCACCACCAGCAATTGGAGATAGGCCAGACAGCACACAAAGGAACAGGACATGGCATCAATGTCTAGGAAAATTTGTCCTCACAGTAATCCCATGCAATTGTGTAGAGCCAAGAGTCTAAAGATTTCACTTAACCAAGCCCTAGAAGTCTATATTAGATACCTGAAATTACCTGACCAGTAGAGATGAAGAAATACAGTAAAAGGAAAAGGAAGTACCATTTTCAGTTCCAAAGAGATTGAAGGCCCTAAAGATAAGCTTTCAGACAACTAGACTGCAAAACGCTCTCCAGAGCAAGTATTGAAAATGGAGGTGAGGGAAACACTGAACAACAACAGTCTCTCAGAATCACAAAAGGCAGAATACCAGAAAAGGGGAAGAGAAAGCCTAAAGACGAGCCAAATAATCTCAGAAAACTCAGTGGATGAGAAAATATCAGGGCTAACATTCCGTCCTAAGCAGACGAGATATTGCAGAGGGACGCGTGAATGACTTTGAAGACAGGGGAACAGAAATCCCTCGGTCAGAAGCACACATAGGAAAGCAAGTGCAAACCAATGAAAACATTGCTGTTGAATCCTGGTTGAAGACAAGGCATGAAAGACTAAAATTCGAAAGAGTCCCAGATGGAAAAGCAAGAGATAAAGAAACAAACAATGTTTGAATAGTTATGTGTAGAAAAATCAGACTGAAACTTGCTGAAAGCCAAGATAGAATCATCTAGGCGAATTCAGGAAGTACACAGCGTCCAAAAGAGGTGGAATCCCAATAGACTTAGCAGCAGCTGTATGATCCAAATCAACAAAGTTCATGAGCATCCCAGTGATTTAAAATGCTCCTGGAGGAAAGCAACATAGTCACATGAGAACCTCCAGAGGGGTTTCAGCTGCTATCTCAGCAGCAATATTGCAGGACAGGGAGGAGTGCCAGGACATAGACCATAGCTTGAATGGCAAAATGCTGCCATCTAGGGTAGCCTATGCCACATGACCACCATTTCTAATAACAGCAGAGCTAGAGAATGCCACAGACATGCAAATCTTAAAAGAATTCAGCAGTTCGAAACTTATCCTAAAAGAAAGGTTGAGAATTCTCCCCTGAAGGGATAAGCAGCAAGATGAAATGGAAAGAAGAAAACCCTTATTGGAAATGCAAGAAGAGCATGAGTGGAAAAGAAGAAACAAGGAGAAAGCAAGGAGGACATCAAAACCCTAAAGATGGGAGAGGGAAGCAGGAAATCATAGGGGATTGGAAGCACTATCTTAAGGGAGTCAGCTTATATGACTCTCTGTTGGAAGCAAACGGAGAGATGCATGGCCTGACGTGTTTGCAAAGCAAACGAGAAGCAGACCAAGAAAGAATCAAACAAACAAACAACACAAAAAGGGTAGGGTAACATGAATATTCAAAAGAAATTACTCAAGGTGATGTCAAGGATCATTCAGTACGCATCACACAGTATCGCGGCTTGAATGTACTCAGCACACCTGTATTCGGAAATCAGAGGCGTGCATTTATATTCGTAAATATTGATTCATATGAGCATATCGTGACCTAACCCAAATGCCGATTTGGAATCCAATGGATTCCTAGTCCGTGATATAGACTTGCAAGTCTTCCAACAGGATGAATGAATGCCATATTCTACACTACGTCGAGAAGAAATGGCACAAGCTTATAACAAGGAAAAGTAGCTCCGCAAAAGTGTACTAAGATCAAAAGAGACAGGCAGTAAAGTGCACATTGGGGATTGTATCAGTCCTAGGAATTTCAGCCCCCTTGAAACAAATGGATAGATGTCCCGTGCATGCGGGTGTTTCAGCAGAAATCAACCGACGGCTATGTATTGCGGGTGTGCCCATATTACAGGAACAATAGTTTCCCTTAGTGGGTCTCTGCGTACTGTGAACTGTTAGAAAGTTTAAAGACGTGTGAAACATTCAACTGAAAATGGACACACTTCCCTCCGTTGCTACAGTGCATACAGATCTGAACAAAAGGAAAGAGGGAAGAACAAAGGCCCATGGGACGCTAGTGGGTAGAATCACTTTTACCTTAGGAACCTCTCGTCGGATGCAGCCCCTCCCCCAACACTGACAAGATGCAGCAGCCATTGGGGATGGCAGTTAGCGGTTGGATTCCAGGTGGAATGTTGGTGTGTACCGCGAGGCTTGTTGTGGCTGGTGGATCCTAGGTAACCGGGCAGAGTTCTGCGGGTGGATCAGTGCGATGGAGGGGCTGCCGCCCTCTGTGGAGCTTGGCTTAGGTCTTTGGTCCGGGAAGCTGTGTCAGTTCGAGATACTGCTGCTGCCCAAAGACCTGAGTTCACGGGTCAGTTTCCAGAACCTGAAAGGGCAGACAGTGGAAGATCTGCCTGTCTTCAGCTTACTGGAGAGGCTCCGAGGTCCTTTCAGACTTGCCCAGTCCTGTTGAAGTCGACTTTATGGGAGACACGAAGAGAAGCTGGCCGAAAACATGGCTGCACGGATTGAGGAGAGATGCGAACACATTGATGAGAGATGTTCTGCTACAATAGAGAATACTGGCCTGGAGACAGCTGTAGAGGATAGCAGGGTCGAAAGGCATTCATGAGACATATTGAACCTCGCTGATACTAGCAGAAACCTACGGAGGGCCACCGTGGACTGGAGGAAGTTCCTCAATTCTCTGCTCCAAGAACGGGTCCAAGATCCCTGACGTCTAAAGAGAAGAGATGGCAGAGATGATAAAAACGCTCATGTTCTTGAAAGAGGTCAGATAATCCACACGACCCAAGGGGCAATTCCAAGCCATTCAGATCAAAGTGCACCAAGCCCAGGTAAGCCTTTTCCCAGGTTTGGGCCTAGCTATCAAGCACTTGCTCTTCCCTCCCCTCCACTCAGGCATCCATTTTGAGGGATCAGTACCTGAGCTGCAATGAAGCCAGTAAGAGAAGAGCAAGCCCCTCCTAGAATCAGAGTTCCTCTAGCTTCATCCTCTGTGAACAACAGGGAACCCCATAAAGGTCAAATAATCTCGTATGAAATAGATAGGAATTGAATACTTAGCTCCCACAAAGAAACGATGGCCTTCCGCTAGATTCAGCAAATGCTGGGTTTATGTCTTCTCTGGGGTGAAGGGAGTGTGGTAAGTGAGGGGAATCTTTGACTGAACTTGAATCTGTATTAGGCCTCCGTTTTTCAAGACAGTCTAGGTAAATATTCGAAGTCAGATAGTGAACGGAACTGTAAAAGTCGCCAATGACATGAAAGACACAGCTTATGTGGACCGTCTTTCAATTGAGTCAAGCCCCCGGGGGCAATCTATCATGGGTGTGCAGACTTGGTTGCTTTCAAGTGCTTTACCCAACATGATCGGATGATTAAGCGTTCTCATCACTGATAGAAGAACACCTGGTTCTCAGTAGCCTAGCATAGCTGCAGCAGGGTTCTCATAGCTATAATGCCTCTAGGTTCTTTGGATTCAAAGCTAAATGTATATATTTAGTTCGTTTCCTCTTGTATTTTCCTTGAGAGGGATGTTACACCTTGAAATGCCAACATTGAGCAGTAGGTGTCATCGGGAGTAAAGGGCACCACATGCACAAGTGAATCCAAGCTTGGGGGTTATTTCATGTTTCCATTAGTTATTTCATGGTTCCTGTTGGTTTCGGAGGCTTCAACAGTAAAGAGCTGACATGACCCCTTTAACAGTTCGGACTGCTACTTTGCATTCTATCTGTCTATGTTTTCCTTAGAGCTGACAAAATGTTACCGAAATTGACAAGTCTGGCTTCTAGGTCGATTTAGTATGTTTCAGAAACTAACTTCATTTTCGTATAACTCCCAAAACATTTCTATAAATTCTATTAAATTTTTCAAGACTGCAAATGAGATATCAACACAATGTCAAAACTGGAGTCTTCGGACAATCCCTCCCACCACGGCTGTATAGAAACAAAGAGATAAAAAAAAATCACATTTCTGTGAAATGTATCTGGAAAGTGTTGATTCATCGATGCCCAGTTGACAGAGAAGAAGTGCAACCTGCGCTCACTCGCTCCCATGAACACAGCAATGGAAACATCCACTCACCCAGCCCTTGGCACAGGACACTTGCCGAAGAGAGGTCTGTTACTTCCAAAGACAGGATGAGGCCTCAGAACACCTGGAAGCAGGAGAAGGAAAAGCAGGGAATGGATACCAGTGCATGGTCTGAGCCCTGTTGATGGAGCAGTAAAGGTGAAACTCTCTTTAACTTGGACGCACACTCTCAAGCGGACAGGAGACATGGGACTGAAGGTGATGCGCTGAGTGTTAGAAGAGTGCACAGCAGATGCTTGGCTGACAGAACTCAAAGAATCCAGTGCAAAATATCCCCACAGTTGATTCTGAGACCAAGCTCCGAGCTGCCAAATTTGAGGTAGCAGAGGCAGCGTTCAGGGAGGGATAGGGCTACGGATGGTGGCACACGCTGAGTCTCAGGGATCTGGAGTGCGTTGTGGGATGTGGTGGGTCCTATCAAGAGAGCAAACCGACCTGGGACCCCAATGAGCAAGCAAGCACCCTGGCGCGCGCAGTTGAAATTATCGATATGTCCCATGGCCACACCCAGTGCATCTGCAGGACCAGAGACCAATTTGGCATTTTGCCAATAGAGCATGTGTGGGGCTGAATCAGAGATATTGTGCATCGGGTCTGAGGGATCCAGGGGGCCTTGGGTTTGAATTCAGAATGAAAAGCCTTAGGATCTGCTACATTCATAACCTGGGCTGTGATTATGGTTTGGTTTGAGGCACAGGATGTGCAACAGCTCTGTGGTTGCCTTCGTGCACCCGTGCCACAAGGATGAGAGGACAAGGAAGTGTGGTCCAAGACCACAGCGTGAGAAGAGGAAGGATTTCCTTCAGTTTATCTCTCAAAAGCGGATGCTACATTTTGGATGGCACCGGCACGGTTCGGCAGCGAGGACACCAAGTTCGGGCTGCGGGATCATTCCAGCAGGCCCTGATGTGTGACATCCATAGATATGTTTCCACTGGTGTTTCTGTAGACAGAGAAGCTCTTGGAAGAACTGGTTTCAGTGGGACATTCCCGTGGCACTACAAAGCACAAGCGCACTCACACTCTGCCCTTCTGGAAACACTCCAAAATAACATAGAGTAGAATGCAGAGCTGAGAAGCTTTAGAAGCTCCATTTCCACCAGAGGAAGTGTCCTGTGCTCTTTCAGAATTGTGAGATAAGCGTAATCAAAATGAGGTTATCCTAATCGAAATAGAATGGTGGGTTCATCACAACACAGGCAACACCAGCAATTGGAGATAGACCAGACAACACACACAGGAACAGGACATGGCATCAATGTCTAGGAAAATTTGTCCTCACAGAAATCCCATGCAATTGTGTAGAGCCAAGTGTCTAAAGTTTTCACTTAACCAAGCCCTAGAAGTCTACATTAGATACCTGAAATTACCTGACCAGTAGAGATGAAGAAATACAGTAAAAGGAATAGGAAGTACCATTTTCAGTTCCAAAGAGATTGAAGGCCCTAAAGATAAGCTTTCAGACAACTAGACTGCAAAACGCACTCCAGACCAAGTATTGAAAATGGAGGTGAGGGAAACACTGAAGAACAACAGTGTCTCAGAATCACAAAAGGCAGAATACCAGAAAAGGGGAAGAGAAAGCCTAAAGACGAGCCAAAAAATCTCAGAAAACTCAGTGGATGAGAAAATATCAGGGCTAACATTCCGTCCTAAGCAGACGAGATATTGCAGAGGGACGCGTGAATGACTTTGAAGACAGGGGAACAGAAATCCCTCGGTCAGAAGCACACATAGGAAAGCAAGTGCAAACCAATGAAAACATTGCTGTTGAATCCTGGTTGAAGACAAGGCATGAAAGACTAAAATTCGAAAGAGTCCCAGATGGAAAAGCAAGAGATAAAGAAACAAACAATGTTTGAAAAGTTATGTGTAGAAAAATCAGACTGAAACTTGCTGAAAGCCAAGATAGAATCATCTAGGCGAATTCAGGAAGTACACAGCGTCCAAAAGAGGTGGAATCCCAATAGACTTAGCAGCAGCTGTATGATCCAAATCAACAAAGTTCATGAGCATCCCAGTGATTTAAAATGCTCCTGGAGGAAAGCAACATAGTCACAAGAGAACCTCCAGAGGGGTTTCAGCTGCTATCTCAGCAGCAATATTGCAGGACAGGGAGGAGTGCCAGGACATAGACCATAGCTTGAATGGCAAAATGCTGCCATCTAGGGTAGCCTATGCCACATGACCACCATTTCTAATAACAGCAGAGCTAGAGAATGCCACAGACCTGCAAATCTTAAAAGAATTCAGCAGTTCGAAACTTATCCTAAAAGAAAGGTTGAGAATTCTCCCCTGAAGGGATAAGCAGCAAGATGAATTGGAAAGAAGAAAACCCTTATTGGAAATGCAAGAAGAGCATGAGTGGAAAAGAAGAAACAAGGAGAAAGCAAGGAGGACATCAAAACCCTAAAGATGGGAGAGGGAAGCAGGAAATCATAGGGGATTGGAAGCACTATCTTAAGGGAGTCAGCTTATATGACTCTCTGTTGGAAGCAAACGGAGAGATGCATGGCCTGACGTGTTTGCAAAGCAAACGAGAAGCAGACCAAGAAAGAATCAAACAAACAAACAACACAAAAAGGGTAGGGTAACATGAATATTCAAAAGAAATTACTCAAGGTGATGTCAAGGATCATTCAGTACGCATCACCCAGTATCGCGGCTTGAATGTACTCAGCACACCTGTATTCGGAAATCAGAGGCGTGCATTTATATTCGTAAATATTGATTCATATGAGCATATCGTGACCTAACCCAAATGCCGATTTGGAATCCAATGGATTCCTAGTCCGTGATATAGACTTGCAAGTCTTCCAACAGGATGAATGAATGCCATATTCTACACTACGTCGAGAAGAAATGGCACAAGCCTATAACAAGGAAAAGTAGCTCCGCAAAAGTGTACTAAGATCAAAAAGACAGGCAGTAAAGTGCACATTGGGGATTGTATCAGTCCTAGGAATTTCAGCCCCCTTGAAACAAATGGATAGATGTCCCGTGCATGCGGGTGTTTCAGCAGAAATCAACCGACGGCTATGTATTGCGGGTGTGCCCATATTACAGGAACAATAGTTTCCCTTAGTGGGTCTCTGCGTACTGTGAACTGTTAGAAAGTTTAAAGACGTGTGAAACATTCAACTGAAAATGGACACACTTCCCTCCGTTGCTACAGTGCATACAGATCTGAACAAAAGGAAAGAGGGAAGAAGAAAGGCCCATGGGACGCTAGTGGGTAGAATCACTTTTACCTTAGGAACCTCTCGTCGGATGCAGCCCCTCCCCCAACACTGACAAGATGCAGCAGCCATTGGGGATGGCAGTTAGCGGTTGGATTCCAGGTGGAATGTTGGTGTGTACCGCGAGGCTTGTTGTGGCTGGTGGATCCTAGGTAACCGGGCAGAGTTCTGCGGGTGAATCAGTGCGATGGAGGGGCTGCCGCCCTCTGTGGAGCTTGGCTTAGGTCTTTGGTCCGGGAAGCTGTGTCAGTTCGAGATACTGCTGCTGCCCAAAGACCTGAGTTCACGGGTCAGTTTCCAGAACCTGAAAGGGCAGACAGTGGAAGATCTGCCTGTCTTCAGCTTACTGGAGAGGCTCCGAGGTCCTTTCAGACTTGCCCAGTCCTGTTGAAGTCGACTTTATGGGAGACACGAAGAGAAGCTGGCCGAAAACATGGCTGCACGGATTGAGGAGAGATGCGAACACATTGATGAGAGATGTTCTGCTACAATAGAGAATACTGGCCTGGAGACAGCTGTAGAGGATAGCAGGCTCGAAAGGCATTCATGAGACATATTGAACCTCGCTGATACTAGCAGAAACCTACGGAGGGCCACCGTGGACTGGAGGAAGTTCCTCAATTCTCTGCTCCAAGAACGGGTCCAAGATCCCTGACGTCTAAAGAGAAGAGATGGCAGAGATGATAAAAATGCTCATGTTCTTGAAAGAGGTCAGATAATCCACATGACCCAAGGGGCAATTCCAAGCAATTCAGATCAAAGTGCACCAAGCCCAGGTAAGCCTTTTCCCAGGTTTGGGCCTAGCTATCAAGCACTTGCTCTTCCCTCCCCTCCTCTCAGGCATCCATTTTGAGGGATCAGTACCTGAGCTGCAATGAAGCCAGTAAGAGAAGAGCAAGCCCCTCCTAGAATCAGAGTTCCTCTAGCTTCATCCTCTGTGAACAACAGGGAACCCCATAAAGGTCAAATACTCTCGTATGAAATAGATAGGAATTGAATACTTAGCTCCCACAAAGAAACGATGGCCTTCCGCTAGATTCAGCAAATGCTGGGTTTATGTCTTCTCTGGGGTGAAGGGAGTGTGGTAAGTGAGGGGAATCTTTGACTCAACTTGAATCTGTATTAGGCCTCCGTTTTTCAAGACAGTCTAGGTAAATATTCGAAGTCAGATAGTGAACGGAACTGTAAAAGTCGCCAATGACATGAAAGACACAGCTTATGTGGACCGTCTTTCAATTGAGTCAAGCCCCCGGGGGCAATCTATCATGGGGGTGCAGACTTGGTTGCATTCAAGTGCTTTACCCAACATGATCGGATGATTAAGCGTTCTCATCACTGATAGAAGAACACCTGGTTCTCAGTAGCCTAGCATAGCTGCAGCAGGGTTCTCATAGCTATAATGCCTCTAGGTTCTTTGGATTCAAAGCTAAATGTATATATTTAGTTCGTTTCCTCTTGTATTTTCCTTGAGAGGGATGTTACACCTTGAAATGCCAACATTGAGCAGTAGGTGTCATCGGGAGTAAAGGGCACCACATGCACAAGTGAATCCAAGCTTGGGGGTTATTTCATGTTTCCATTAGTTATTTCATGGTTCCTGTTGGTTTCGGAGGCTTCAACAGTAAAGAGCTGACATGACCCCTTTAACAGTTCGGACTGCTACTTTGCATTCTATCTGTCTATGTTTTCCTTAGAGCTGACAAAATGTTACCGAAATTGACAAGTCTGGCTTCTAGGTCGATTTAGTATGTTTCAGAAACTAACTTCATTTTTGTATAACTCCCAAAACATTTCTATAAATTCTATTAAATTTTTCAAGACTGCAAATGAGATATCAACACAATGTCAAAACTGGAGTCTTCGGACAATCCCTCCCACCACGGCTGTATAGAAACAAAGAGATAAAAAAAAATCACATTTCTGTGAAATGTATCTGGAAAGTGTTGATTCATCGATGCCCAGTTGACAGAGAAGCAGTGCAACCTGCGCTCACTCGCTCCCATGAACACAGCAATGGAAACATCCACTCACCCAGCCCTTGGCACAGGACACTTGCCGAAGAGAGGTCTGTTACTTCCAAAGACAGGATGAGGCCTCAGAACACCTGGAAGCAGGAGAAGGAAAAGCAGGGAATGGATACCAGTGCATGGTCTGAGCCCTGTTGATGGAGCAGTAAAGGTGAAACTCTCTTTAACTTGGACGCACACTCTCAAGCGGACAGGAGACATGGGACTGAAGGTGATGCGCTGAGTGTTAGAAGAGTGCACAGCAGATGCTTGGCTGACAGAACTCAAAGAATCCAGTGCAAAATATCCCCACAGTTGATTCTGAGACCAAGCTCCGAGCTGCCAAATTTGAGGTAGCAGAGGCAGCGTTCAGGGAGGGATAGGGCTACGAATGGTGGCACACGCTGAGTCTCAGGGATCTGGAGTGCATTGTGGGATGTGGTGGGTCCTATCAAGAGAGCAAACTGACCTGGGACCCCAATGAGCAAGCAAGCACCCTGGCGCGCGCAGTTTAAATTATCGATATGTCCCATGGCCACACCCAGTGCATCTGCAGGACCAGAGACCAATTTGGCATTTTGCCGATAGAGCATGTGTGGGGCTGAATCAGAGATATTGTGCATCGGGTCTGAGGGATCCAGGGGGCCTTGGGTTTGAATTCAGAATGAAAAGCCTTAGGATCTGCTACATTCATAACCTGGGCTGTGATTATGGTTTGGTTTGAGGCACAGGATGTGCAACAGCTCTGTGGTTGCCTTCGTGCACCCGTGCCACAAGGATGAGAGGACAAGGAAGTGTGGTCCAAGAACACAGCGTGAGAAGAGGAAGGATTTCCTTCAGTTTATCTCTCAAAAGCGGATGCTACATTTTGGATGGCACCGGCACGGTTCGGCAGCGAGGACACCAAGTTCGGGCTGCGGGATCATTCCAGCAGGCCCTGATGTGTGACATCCATAGATATGCTTCCACTGGTGTTTCTGTAGACAGAGAAGCTCTTGGAAGAACTGGTTTCAGTGGGACATTCCCGTGGCACTACAAAGCAGAAGCGCACTCACACTCTGCCCTTCTGGAAACACTCCAAAATAACATAGAGTAGAATGCAGAGCTGAAAAGCTTTAGAAGCTCCATTTCCACCAGAGGACGTGTCCTGTGCTCTTTCAGATTTGTGAGATAAGCGTAATCAAAGTGAGGTTATCTAAATTGAAATACTATGGGGTGTTCATCACAACAAAGGCACCACCAGCAATTGGAGATAGACCAGACAGCACACACAGGAACAGGACATGGCATCAATGTCTAGGAAAATTTGTCCTCACAGTAATCCCATGCAATTGTGTAGAGCCAAGAGTCTAAAGATTTCACTTAACCAAGCCCTAGAAGTCTACATTAGATACCTGAAATTACCTGACCAGTAGAGATGAAGAAATACAGTAAAAGGAAAAGGAAGTACCATTTTCAGTTCCAAAGAGATTGAAGGCCCTAAAGATAAGCTTTCAGACAACTAGACTGCAAAACGCTCTCCAGAGCAAGTATTGAAAATGGAGGTGAGGGAAACACTGAACAACAACAGTCTCTCAGAATCACAAAAGGCAGAATACCAGAAAAGGGGAAGAGAAAGCCTAAAGACGAGCCAAATAATCTCAGAAAACTCAGTGGATGAGAAAATATCAGGGCTAACATTCCGTCCTAAGCAGACGAGATATTGCAGAGGGACGCGTGAATGACTTTGAAGACAGGGGAACAGAAATCCCTCGGTCAGAAGCACACATAGGAAAGCAAGTGCAAACCAATGAAAACATTGCTGTTGAATCCTGGTTGAAGACAAGGCATGAAAGACTAAAATTCGAAAGAGTCCCAGATGGAAAAGCAAGAGATAAAGAAACAAACAATGTTTGAAAAGTTATGTGTAGAAGAATCAGACTGAAACTTGCTGAAAGCCAAGATAGAATCATCTAGGCGAATTCAGGAAGTACACAGCGTCCAAAAGAGGTGGAATCCCAATAGACTTAGCAGCAGCTGTATGATCCAAATCAACAAAGTTCATGAGCATCCCAGTGATTTAAAATGCTCCTGGAGGAAAGCAACATAGTCACAAGAGAACCTCCAGAGGGGTTTCAGCTGCTATCTCAGCAGCAATATTGCAGGACAGGGAGGAGTGCCAGGACATAGACCATAGCTTGAATGGCAAAATGCTGCCATCTAGGGTAGCCTATGCCACATGACCACCATTTCTAATAACAGCAGAGCTAGAGAATGCCACAGACCTGCAAATCTTAAAAGAATTCAGCAGTTCGAAACTTATCCTAAAAGAAAGGTTGAGAATTCTCCCCTGAAGGGATAAGCAGCAAGATGAAATGGAAAGAAGAAAACCCTTATTGGAAATGCAAGAAGAGCATGAGTGGAAAAGAAGAAACAAGAAGAAAGCAAGGAGGACATCAAAACCCTAAAGATGGGAGAGGGAAGCAGGAAATCATAGGGGATTGGAAGCACTATCTTAAGGGAGTCAGCTTATATGACTCTCTGTTGGAAGCAAACGGAGAGATGCATGGCCTGACGTGTTTGCAAAGCAAACGAGAAGCAGACCAAGAAAGAATCAAACAAACAAACAACACAAAAAGGGTAGGGTAACATGAATATTCAAAAGAAATTACTCAAGGTGATGTCAAGGATCATTCAGTACGCATCACCCAGTATCGCGGCTTGAATGTACTCAGCACACCTGTATTCGGAAATCAGAGGCGTGCATTTATATTCGTAAATATTGATTCATATGAGCATATCGTGACCTAACCCAAATGCCGATTTGGAATCCAATGGATTCCTAGTCCGTGATATAGACTTGCAAGTCTTCCAACAGGATGAATGAATGCCATATTCTACACTACGTCGAGAAGAAATGGCACAAGCCTATAACAAGGAAAAGTAGCTCCGCAAAAGTGTACTAAGATCAAAAGAGACAGGCAGTAAAGTGCACATTGGGGATTGTATCAGTCCTAGGAATTTCAGCCCCCTTGAAACAAATGGATAGATGTCCCGTGCATGCGGGTGTTTCAGCAGAAATCAACCGACGGCTATGTATTGCGGGTGTGCCCATATTACAGGAACAATAGTTTCCCTTAGTGGGTCTCTGCGTACTGTGAACTGTTAGAAAGTTTAAAGACGTGTGAAACATTCAACTGAAAATGGACACACTTCCCTCCGTTGCTACAGTGCATACAGATCTGAACAAAAGGAAAGAGGGAAGAGCAAAGGCCCATGGGACGCTAGTGGGTAGAATCACTTTTACCTTAGGAACCTCTCGTCGGATGCAGCCCCTCCCCCAACACTGACAAGATGCAGCAGCCATTGGGGATGGCAGTTAGCGGTTGGATTCCAGGTGGAATGTTGGTGTGTACCGCGAGGCTTGTTGTGGCTGGTGGATCCTAGGTAACCGGGCAGAGTTCTGCGGGTGAATCAGTGCGATGGAGGGGCTGCCGCCCTCTGTGGAGCTTGGCTTATGTCTTTGGTCCGGGAAGCTGTGTCAGTTCGAGATACTGCTGCTGCCCAAAGACCTGAGTTCACGGGTCAGTTTCCAGAACCTGAAAGGGCAGACAGTGGAAGATCTGCCTGTCTTCAGCTTACTGGAGAGGCTCCGAGGTCCTTTCAGACTTGCCCAGTCCTGTTGAAGTCGACTTTATGGGAGACACGAAGAGAAGCTGGCCGAAAACATGGCTGCACGGATTGAGGAGAGATGCGAACACATTGATGAGAGATGTTCTGCTACAATAGAGAATACTGGCCTGGAGACAGCTGTAGAGGATAGCAGGGTCGAAAGGCATTCATGAGACATATTGAACCTCGCTGATACTAGCAGAAACCTACGGAGGGCCACCGTGGACTGGAGGAAGTTCCTCAATTCTCTGCTCCAAGAACGGGTCCAAGATCCCTGACGTCTAAAGAGAAGAGATGGCAGAGATGATAAAAACGCTCATGTTCTTGAAAGAGGTCAGATAATCCACACGACCCAAGGGGCAATTCCAAGCCATTCAGATCAAAGTGCACCAAGCCCAGGTAAGCCTTTTCCCAGGTTTGGGCCTAGCTATCAAGCACTTGCTCTTCCCTCCCCTCCACTCAGGCATCCATTTTGAGGGATCAGTACCTGAGCTGCAATGAAGCCAGTAAGAGAAGAGCAAGCCCCTCCTAGAATCAGAGTTCCTCTAGCTTCATCCTCTGTGAACAACAGGGAACCCCATAAAGGTCAAATACTCTCGTATGAAATAGATAGGAATTGAATACTTAGCTCCCACAAAGAAACGATGGCCTTCCGCTAGATTCAGCAAATGCTGGGTTTATGTCTTCTCTGGGGTGAAGGGAGTGTGGTAAGTGAGGGGAATCTTTGACTGAACTTGAATCTGTATTAGGCCTCCGTTTTTCAAGACAGTCTAGGTAAATATTAGAAGTCAGATAGTGAACGGAACTGTAAAAGTCGCCAATGACATGAAAGACACAGCTTATGTGGACCGTCTTTCAATTGAGTCAAGCCCCCGGGGGCAATCTATCATGGGTGTGCAGACTTGGTTGCTTTCAAGTGCTTTACCCAACATGATCGGATGATTAAGCGTTCTCATCACTGATAGAAGAACACCTGGTTCTCAGTAGCCTAGCATAGCTGCAGCAGGGTTCTCATAGCTATAATGCCTCTAGGTTCTTTGGATTCAAAGCTAAATGTATATATTTAGTTCGTTTCCTCTTGTATTTTCCTTGAGAGGGATGTTACACCTTGAAATGCCAACATTGAGCAGTAGGTGTCATCGGGAGTAAAGGGCACCACATGCACAAGTGAATCCAAGCTTGGGGGTTATTTCATGTTTCCATTAGTTATTTCATGGTTCCTGTTGGTTTCGGAGGCTTCAACAGTAAAGAGCTGACATGACCCCTTTAACAGTTCGGACTGCTACTTTGCATTCTATCTGTCTATGTTTTCCTTAGAGCTGACAAAATGTTACCGAAATTGACAAGTCTGGCTTCTAGGTCGATTTAGTATGTTTCAGAAACTAACTTCATTTTCGTATAACTCCCAAAACATTTCTATAAATTCTATTAAATTTTTCAAGACTGCAAATGAGATATCAACACAATGTCAAAACTGGAGTCTTCGGACAATCCCTCCCACCACGGCTGTATAGAAACAAAGAGATAAAAAAAAATCACATTTCTGTGAAATGTATCTGGAAAGTGTTGATTCATCGATGCCCAGTTGACAGAGAAGCAGTGCAAACTGCGCTCACTCGCTCCCATGAACACAGCAATGGAAACATCCACTCACCCAGCCCTTGGCCCAGGACACTTGCCGAAGAGAGGTCTGTTACTTCCAAAGACAGGATGAGGCCTCAGAACACCTGGAAGCAGGAGAAGGAAAAGCAGGGAATGGATACCAGTGCATGGTCTGAGCCCTGTTGATGGAGCAGTAAAGGTGAAACTCTCTTTAACTTGGACGCACACTCTCAAGCGGACAGGAGACATGGGATTGAAGGTGATGCGCTGAGTGTTAGAAGAGTGCACAGCAGATGCTTGGCTGACAGAACTCAAAGAATCCAGTGCAAAATATCCCCACAGTTGATTCTGAGACCAAGCTCCGAGCTGCCAAATTTGAGGTAGCAGAGGCAGCGTTCAGGGAGGGATAGGGCTACGGATGGTGGCACACGCTGAGTCTCAGGGATCTGGAGTGCATTGTGGGATGTGGTGGGTCCTATCAAGAGAGCAAACCGACCTGGGACCCCAATGAGCAGGCAACCACCCTGGCGCGCGCAGTTGAAATTATCGATATGTCCCATGGCCACACCCAGTGCAACTGCAGGACCAGAGACCAATTTGGCATTTTGCCAATAGAGCATGTGTGGGGCTGAATCAGAGATATTGTGCATCGGGTCTGAGGGATCCAGGGGGCCTTGGGTTTCAATTCAGAATGAAAAGCCTTAGGATCTGCTACATTCATAACCTGGGCTGTGATTATGGTTTGGTTTGAGGCACAGGATGTGCAACAGCTCTGTGGTTGCCTTCGTGCACCCGTGCCACAAGGATGAGAGGACAAGGAAGTGTGGTCCAAGACCACAGCGTGAGAAGAGGAAGGATTTCCTTCAGTTTATCTCTCAAAAGCCGATGCTACATTTTGGATGGCACCGGCATGGTTCGGCAGCGAGGACACCAAGTTCGGGCTGCGGGATCATTCCAGCAGGCCCTGATGTGTGACATCCATAGATATGCTTCCACTGGTGTTTCTGTAGACAGAGAAGCTCTTGGAAGATCTGGTTTCAGTGGGACATTCCCGTGGCACTACAAAGCACAAGCGCACTCACACTCTGCCCTTCTGGAAACACTCCAAAATAACATAGAGTAGAATGCAGAGCTGAGAAGCTTTAGAAGCTCCATTTCCACCAGAGGAAGTCTCCTGTGCTCTTTCAGATTTGTGAGATAAGCGTAATCAAAGTGAGGTTATCTAAATCGAAATAGTATGGGTGGTTCATCACAACAAAGGCAACACCAGCAATTGGAGATAGACCAGACAACACACACAGGAAGAGGACATGGCATCAATGTCTAGGAAAATTTGTCCTCACAGAAATCCCATGCAATTGTGTAGAGCCAAGAGTCTAAAGTTTTCACTTAACCAAGCCCTAGAAGTCTACATTAGATACCTGAAATTACCTGACCAGTAGAGATGAAGAAATACAGTAAAAGGAAAAGGAAGTACCATTTTCAGTTCCAAAGAGATTGAAGGCCCTAAAGATAAGCTTTCAGACAACTAGACTGCAAAACGCTCTCCAGAGCAAGTATTGAAAATGGAGGTGAGGGAAACACTGAAGAACAACAGTGTCTCAGAATCACAAAAGGCAGAATACCAGAAAAGGGGAAGAGAAAGCCTAAAGACGAGCCAAATAATCTCAGAAAACTCAGTGGATGAGAAAATATCAGGGCTAACATTCCGTCCTAAGCAGACGAGATATTGCAGAGGGACGCGTGAATGACTTTGAAGACAGGGGAACAGAAATCCCTCGGTCAGAAGCACACATAGGAAAGCAAGTGCAAACCAATGAAAACATTGCTGTTGAATCCTGGTTGAAGACAAGGCATGAAAGACTAAAATTCGAAAGAGTCCCAGATGGAAAAGCAAGAGATAAAGAAACAAACAATGTTTGAAAAGTTATGTGTAGAAAAATCAGACTGAAACTTGCTGAAAGCCAAGATAGAATCATCTAGGCGAATTCAGGAAGTACACAGCGTCCAAAAGAGGTGGAATCCCAATAGACTTAGCAGCAGCTGTATGATCCAAATCAACAAAGTTCATGAGCATCCCAGTGATTTAAAATGCTCCTGGAGGAAAGCAACATAGTCACAAGAGAACCTCCAGAGGGGTTTCAGCTGCTATCTCAGCAGCAATATTGCAGGACAGGGAGGAGTGCCAGGACATAGACCATAGCTTGAATGGCAAAATGCTGCCATCTAGGGTAGCCTATGCCACATGACCACCATTTCTAATAACAGCAGAGCTAGAGAATGCCACAGACCTGCAAATCTTAAAAGAATTCACCAGTTCGAAACTTAAACTAAAAGAAAGGTTGAGAATTCTCCCCTGAAGGGATAAGCAGCAAGATGAAATGGAAAGAAGAAAACCCTTATTGGAAATGCAAGAAGAGCATGAGTGGAAAAGAAGAAACAAGAAGAAAGCAAGGAGGACTTCAAAACCCTAAAGATGGGAGAGGGAAGCAGGAAATCATAGGGGATTGGAAGCACTATCTTAAGGGAGTCAGCTTATATGACTCTCTGTTGGAAGCAAACGGAGAGATGCATGGCCTGACGTGTATGCAAAGCAAACGAGAAGCAGACCAAGAAAGAATCAAACAAACAAACAACACAAAAACGGTAGGGTAACATGAATATTCAAAAGAAATTACTCAAGGTGATGTCAAGGATCATTCAGTACGCATCGACCCAGTATCGCGGCTTGAATGTACTCAGCACACCTGTATTCGGAAATCAGAGGCGTGCATTTATATTCGTAAATATTGATTCATATGAGCATATCGTGACCTAACCCAAGTGCCGATTTGGAATCCAATGGATTCCTAGTCCGTGATATAGACTTGCAAGTCTTCCAACAGGATGAATGAATGCCATATTCCACACTACGTCGAGAAGAAATAGCACAAGCCTAAAACAAGGAAAAGTAGCTCCGCAAAAGTCTACTAAGATCAAAAGAGACAGGCAGTAAAGTGCACATTGGGGATTGTATCAGTCCTAGGAATTTCAGCCCCCTTGAAACAAATGGATAGATGTCCCGTGCATGCGGGTGTTTCAGCAGAAATCAACTGACGGCTATGTATTGCGGGTGTGCCCATATTACAGGAACAATAGTTTCCCTTAATTGGTCTCTGCGTACTGTGAACTGTTAGAAATTTTAAAGACGTGTGAAACATTCAACTGAAAATGGACACACTTCCCTCCGTTGCTACAGTGCATACAGATCTGAACAAAAGGAAAGAGGGAAGAACAAAGGCCCATGGGACGCTAGTGGGTAGAATCACTTTTACCTTAGGAACCTCTCGTCGGATGCAGCCCCTCCCCCAACACTGACAAGATGCAGCAGCCATTGGGGATGGCAGTTAGCGGTTGGATTCCAGGTGGAATGTTGGTGTGTACCGCGAGGCTTGTTGTGGCTGGTGGATCCTAGGTAACCGGGCAGAGTTCTGCGTTTGGATCAGTGCGATGGAGGGGCTGCCGCCCTCTGTGGAGCTTGGCTTAGGTCTTTGGTCCTGGAAGCTGTGTCATTTCCAGATACTGCTGCTGCCCAAGACCTGAGTTCACGGGTCAGTTTCCAGAACCTGAAAGGGCAGACAGTTGAAGATCTGCCTGTCTTCAGCTTACTGGAGAGGCTCCGAGGTCCTTTCAGACTTGCCCAGTCCTGTTGAAGTCGACTTTATGGGAGACACGAAGAGAAGCTGGCCGAAAACATGGCTGCACGGATTGAGGAGAGATGCGAACACATTGATGAGAGATGTTCTGCTACAATAGAGAATACTGGCCTGGAGACAGCTGTAGATGATAGCAGGCTCGAAAGGCATTCATGAGACATATTGAACCTCGCTGATACTAGCAGAAACCTACGGAGGGCCACCGTGGACTGGAGGAAGTTCCTCAATTCTCTGCTCCAAGAACGGGTCCAAGATCCCTGACGTCTAAAGAGAAGAGATGGCAGAGATGATAAAAACGCTCATGTTCTTGAAAGAGGTCAGATAATCCACACGACCCAAGGGGCAATTCCAAGCCATTCAGATCAAAGTGCACCAAGCCCAGGTAAGCCTTTACCCAGGTTTGGGCCTAGCTTTCAAGCACTTGCTCTTCCCTCCCCTCCACTCAGGCATCCATTTTGAGGGATCAGTACCTGAGCTGCAATGAAGCCAGTAAGAGAAGAGCAAGCCCCTCCTAGAATCAGAGTTCCTCTAGCTTCATCCTCTGTGAACAACAGGGAACCCCATAAAGGTCAAATACTCTCGTATGAAATAGATAGGAATTGAATACTTAGCTCCCACAAAGAAACGATGGCCTTCCGCTAGATTCAGCAAATGCTGGGTTTATGTCTTCTCTGGGGTGAAGGGAGTGTGGTAAGTGAGGGGAATCTTTGACTCAACTTGAATCTGTATTAGGCCTCCGTTTTTCAAGACAGTCTAGGTAAATATTCGAAGTCAGATAGTGAACGGAACTGTAAAAGTCGCCAATGACATGAAAGACACAGCTTATGTGGACCGTCTTTCAATTGAGTCAAGCCCCCGGGGGCAATCTATCATGGGGGTGCAGACTTGGTTGCATTCAAGTGCTTTACCCAACATGATCGGATGATTAAGCGTTCTCATCACTGATAGAAGAACACCTGGTTCTCAGTAGCCTAGCATAGCTGCAGCAGGGTTCTCATAGCTATAATGCCTCTAGGTTCTTTGGATTCAAAATAATGTATATATTTAGTTCGTTTCCTCTTGTATTTTCCTTGAGAGGGATGTTACACCTTGAAATGCCAACACTGACCAGTAGGTGTCATCGGGAGTAAAGGGCACCACATGCACAAGGGAATCCAAGCTTGGGGGTTATTTCATGTTTCCATTAGTTATTTCATGGTTCCTGTTTGTTTCGGACGCTTCAACAGTAAAGAGTTGACATGACCCCTTTAACAGTTCGGACTGCTAGTTTGCATTCTATCTGTCTTTGTTTTCCTTAGAGCTGACAAAATGTTACCGAAATTGACAAGTCTGGCTTCTAGGTCGATTTAGTATGTTTCAGAAACTAACTTCATTTTCGTATAACTCCCAAAACATTTCTATAAATTCTATTAAATTTTTCAAGACTGCAAATGAGATATCAACACAATGTCAAAACTGGAGTCTTCGGACAATCCCTCCCACCACGGCTGTATAGAAACAAAGAGATAAAAAAAAATCACATTTCTGTGAAATGTATCTGGAAAGTGTTGATTCATCGATGCCCAGTTGACAGAGAAGCAGTGCAACCTGCGCTCACTCGCTCCCATGAACACAGCAATGGAAATATCCACTCACCCAGCCCTTGGCCCAGGACACTTGCCGAAGAGAGGTCTGTTACTTCCAAAGACAGGATGAGGCCTCAGAACACCTGGAAGCAGGAGAAGGAAAAGCAGGGAATGGATACCAGTGCATGGTCTGAGCCCTGTTGATGGAGCAGTAAAGGTGAAACTCTCTTTAACTTGGACGCACACTCTCAAGCGGACAGGAGACATGGGATTGAAGGTGATGCGCTGAGTGTTAGAAGAGTGCACAGCAGATGCTTGGCTGACAGAACTCAAAGAATCCAGTGCAAAATATCCCCACAGTTGATTCTGAGACCAAGCTCCGAGCTGCCAAATTTGAAGTAGCAGAGGCAGCGTTCAGGGAGGGATAGGGCTACGGATGGTGGCACACGCTGAGTCTCAGGGATCTGGAGTGCGTTGTGGGATGTGGTGGGTCCTATCAAGAGAGCAAACCGACCTGGGACCCCAATGAGCAAGCAACCACCCTGGCGCGCGCAGTTGAAATTATCGATATGTCCCATGGCCACACCCAGTGCATCTGCAGGACCAGAGACCAATTTGGCATTTTGCCAATAGAGCATGTGTGGGGCTGAATCAGAGATATTGTGCATCGGGTCTGAGGGATCCAGGGGGCCTTGGGTTTGAATTCAGAATGAAAAGCCTTAGGATCTGCTACATTCATAACCTGGGCTGTGATTATGGTTTGGTTTGAGGCACAGGATGTGCAACAGCTCTGTGGTTGCCTTCGTGCACCCGTGCCAATAGGATGAGACGACAAGGACGTGTGGTCCAAGACCACAGCGTGAGAAGAGGAAGGATTTCCTTCAGTTTATCTCTCAAAAGCGGATGCTACATTTTGGATGGCACCGGCACGGTTCGGCAGCGAGGACACCAAGTTCGGGCTGCGGGATCATTCCAGCAGGCCCTGATGTGTGACATCCATAGATATGCTTCCACTGGTGTTTCTGTAGACAGAGAAGCTCTTGGAAGAACTGGTTTCAGTGGGACATTCCCGTGGCACTACAAAGCACAAGCGCACTCACACTCTGCCCTTCTGGAAACACTCCAAAATAACATAGAGTAGAATGCAGAGCTGAGAAGCTTTAGAAGCTCCATTTCCACCAGAGGAAGTGTCCTGTGCTCTTTCAGAATTGTGAGATAAGCGTAATCAAAATGAGGTTATCCTAATCGAAATAGAATGGTGGGTTCATCACAACACAGGCAACACCAGCAATTGGAGATAGACCAGACAACACACACAGGAACAGGACATGGCATCAATGTCTAGGAAAATTTGTCCTCACAGAAATCCCATGCAATTGTGTAGAGCCAAGAGTCTAAAATTTTCAGTTAACCAAGCCCTAGAAGTCTACATTAGATACCTGAAATTACCTGACCAGTAGAGATGAAGAAATACAGTAAAAGGAAAAGGAAGTACCATTTTCAGTTCCAAAGAGATTGAAGGCCCTAAAGATAAGCTTTCAGACAACTAGACTGCAAAACGCTCTCCAGACCAAGTATTGAAAATGGAGGTGAGGGAAACACTGAAGAACAACAGTGTCTCAGAATCACAAAAGGCAGAATACCAGAAAAGGGGAAGAGAAAGCCTAAAGACGAGCCAAAAAATCTCAGAAAACTCAGTGGATGAGAAAATATCAGGGCTAACATTCCGTCCTAAGCAGACGAGATATTGCAGAGGGACGCGTGAATGACTTTGAAGACAGGGGAACAGAAATCCCTCGGTCAGAAGCACACATAGGAAAGCAAGTGCAAACCAATGAAAACATTGCTGTTGAATCCTGGTTGAAGACAAGGCATGAAAGACTAAAATTCGAAAGAGTCCCAGATGGAAAAGCAAGAGATAAAGAAACAAACAATGTTTGAAAAGTTATGTGTAGAAAAATCAGACTGAAACTTGCTGAAAGCCAAGATAGAATCATCTAGGCGAATTCAGGAAGTACACAGCGTCCAAAAGAGGTGGAATCCCAATAGACTTAGCAGCAGCTTTATGATCCAAATCAACAAAGTTCATGAGCATCCCAGTGATTTAAAATGCTCCTGGAGGAAAGCAACATAGTCACAAGAGAACCTCCAGAGGGGTTTCAGCTGCTATCTCAGCAGCAATATTGCAGGACAGGGAGGAGTGCCAGGACATAGACCATAGCTTGAATGGCAAAATGCTGCCATCTAGGGTAGCCTATGCCACATGACCACCATTTCTAATAACAGCAGAGCTAGAGAATGCCACAGACCTGCAAATCTTAAAAGAATTCAGCAGTTCGAAACTTATCCTAAAAGAAAGGTTGAGAATTCTCCCCTGAAGGGATAAGCAGCAAGATGAAATGGAAAGAAGAAAACCCTTATTGGAAATGCAAGAAGAGCATGAGTGGAAAAGAAGAAACAAGGAGAAAGCAAGGAGGACATCAAAACCCTAAAGATGGGGGAGGGAAGCAGGAAATGATAGGGGATTGGAAGCACTATCTTAAGGGAGTCAGCTTATATGACTCTCTGTTGGAAGCAAACGGAGAGATGCATGGCCTGACGTGTATGCAAAGCAAACGAGAAGCAGACCAAGAAAGAATCAAACAAACAAACAACACAAAAACGGTAGGGTAACATGAATATTCAAAAGAAATTACTCAAGGTGATGTCAAGGATCATTCAGTACGCATTGACCCAGTATCGCGGCTTGAATGTACTCAGCACACCTGTATTCGGAAATCAGAGGCGTGCATTTATATTCGTAAGTATTGATTCATATGAGCATATCGTGACCTAACCCAAATGCCGATTTGGAATCCAATGGATTCCTAGTCCGTGATATAGACTTGCAAGTCTTCCAACAGGATGAATGAATGCCATATTCTACACTACATCGAGAAGAAATGGCACAAGCATAAAACAAGGAAAAGTAGCTCCGCAAAAGTGTACTAAGATCAAAAGAGACAGGCAGTAAAGTGCACATTGGGGATTGTATCAGTCCTAGGAATTTCAGCCCCCTTGAAACAAATGGATAGATGTCCCGTGCATGCGGGTGTTTCAGCAGAAATCAACCGACGGCTATGTATTGCGGGTGTGCCCATATTACAGGAACAATAGTTTCCCTAGGTGGGTCTCTGCGTACTGTGAACTGTTAGAAAGTTTAAAGACGTGTGAAACATTCAACTGAAAATGGACACACTTCCCTCCGTTGCTACAGTGCATACAGATCTGAACAAAAGGAAAGAGGGAAGAACAAAGGCCCATGGGACGCTAGTGGGTAGAATCACTTTTACCTTAGGAACCTCTCGTCGGATGCAGCCCCTCCCCCAACACTGACAAGATGCAGCAGCCATTGGGGATGGCAGTTAGCGGTTGGATTCCAGGTGGAATGTTGGTGTGTACCGCGAGGCTTGTTGTGGCTGGTGGATCCTAGGTAACCGGGCAGAGTTCTGTGGGTGGATCAGTGCGATGGAGGGGCTGCCGCCCTCTGTGGAGCTTGGCTTAGGTCTTTGGTCCGGGAAGCTGTGTCAGTTCGAGATACTGCTGCTGCCCAAAGACCTGAGTTCACGGGTCAGTTTCCAGAACCTGAAAGGGCAGACAGTGGAAGATCTGCCTGTCTTCAGCTTACTGGAGAGGCTCCAAGGTCCTTTCAGACTTGCCCAGTCCTGTTGAAGTCGACTTTATGGGAGACACGAAGAGAAGCTGGCCGAAAACATGGCTGCACGGATTGAGGAGAGATGCGAACACATTGATGAGAGATGTTCTGCTACAATAGAGAATACTGGCCTGGAGACAGCTGTAGAGGATAGCAGGCTCGAAAGGCATTCATGAGACATATTGAACCTCGCTGATACTAGCAGAAACCTACGGAGGGCCACCGTGGACTGGAGGAAGTTCCTCAATTCTCTGCTCCAAGAACGGGTCCAAGATCCCTGACGTCTAAAGAGAAGAGATGGCAGAGATGATAAAAACGCTCATGTTCTTGAAAGAGGTCAGATAATCCACACGACCCAAGGGGCAATTCCAAGCCATTCAGATCAAAGTGCACCAAGCCCAGGTAAGCCTTTTCCCAGGTTTGGGCCTAGCTATCAAGCACTTGCTCTTCCCTCCCCTCCACTCAGGCATCCATTTTGAGGGATCAGTACCTGAGCTGCAATGAAGCCAGTAAGAGAAGAGCAAGCCCCTCCTAGAATCAGAGTTCCTCTAGCTTCATCCTCTGTGAACAACAGGGAACCCCATAAAGGTCAAATACTCTCGTATGAAATAGATAGGAATTGAATACTTAGCTCCCACAAAGAAACGATGGCCTTCCGCTAGATTCAGCAAATGCTGGGTTTATGTCTTCTCTGGGGTGAAGGGAGTGTGGTAAGTGAGGGGAATCTTTGACTCAACTTGAATCTGTATTAGGCCTCCGTTTTTCAAGACAGTCTAGGTAAATATTCGAAGTCAGATAGTGAACGGAACTGTAAAAGTCGCCAATGACATGAAAGACACAGCTTATGTGGACCGTCTTTCAATTGAGTCAAGCCCCCGGGGGCAATCTATCATGGGGGTGCAGACTTGGTTGCATTCAAGTGCTTTACCCAACATGATCGGATGATTAAGCGTTCTCATCACTGATAGAAGAACACCTGGTTCTCAGTAGCCTAGCATAGCTGCAGCAGGGTTCTCATAGCTATAATGCCTCTAGGTTCTTTGGATTCAAAGCTAAATGTATATATTTAGTTCGTTTCCTCTTGTATTTTCCTTGAGAGGGATGTTACACCTTGAAATGCCAACATTGAGCAGTAGGTGTCATCGGGAGTAAAGGGCACCACATGCACAAGTGAATCCAAGCTTGGGGGTTAATTCATGTTTCCATTAGTTATTTCATGGTTCCTGTTGGTTTCGGAGGCTTCAACAGTAAAGAGCTGACATGACCCCTTTAACAGTTCGGACTGCTAGTTTGCATTCTATCTGTCTATGTTTTCCTTAGAGCTGACAAAATGTTACCGAAATTGACAAGTCTGGCTTCTAGGTCGATTTAGTATGTTTCAGAAACTAACTTCATTTTCGTATAACTCCCAAAACATTTCTATAAATTCTATTAAATTTTTAAAGACTGCAAATGAGATATCAACACAATGTCAAAACTGGAGTCTTCGGACAATCCCTCCCACCACGGCTGTATAGAAACAAAGAGATAAAAAAAATCACATTTCTGTGAAATGTATCTGGAAAGTGTTGATTCATCGATGCCCAGTTGACAGAGAAGCAGTGCAACCTGCGCTCACTCGCTCCCATGAACACAGCAATGGAAACATCCACTCACCCAGCCCTTGGCACAGGACACTTGCCGAAGAGAGGTCTGTTACTTCCAAAGACAGGATGAGGCCTCAGAACACCTGGAAGCAGGAGAAGGAAAAGCAGGGAATGGATACCAGTGCATGGTCTGAGCCCTGTTGATGGAGCAGTAAAGGTGAAACTCTCTTTAACTTGGACGCACACTCTCAAGTGGACAGGAGACATGGGACTGAAGGTGATGCGCTGAGTGTTAGAAGAGTGCACAGCAGATGCTTGGCTGACAGAACTCAAAGAATCCAGTGCAAAATATCCCCACAGTTGATTCTGAGACCAAGCTCCGAGCTGCCAAATTTGAGGTAGCAGAGGCAGCGTTCAGGGAGGGATAGGGCTACGGATGGTGGCACACGCTGAGTCTCAGGGATCTGGAGTGCGTTGTGGGATGTGGTGGGTCCTATCAAGAGAGCAAACCGACCTGGGACCCCAATGAGCAAGCAACCACCCTGACGCGCGCAGTTGAAATTATCGATATGTCCCATGGCCACACCCAGTGCATCTGCAGGACCAGAGACCAATTTGGCATTTTGCCAATAGAGCATGTGTGGGGCTGAATCAGAGATATTGTGCATCAGGTCTGAGGGATCCAGGGGGCCTTGGGTTTGAATTCAGAATGAAAAGCCTTAGGATCTGCTACATTCATAACCTGGGCTGTGATTATGGTTTGGTTTGAGGCACAGGATGTGCAACAGCTCTGTGGTTGCCTTCATGCACCCGTGCCAATAGGATGAGAGGACAAGGACGTGTGGTCCAAGACCACAGCGTGAGAAGAGGAAGGATTTCCTTCAGTTTATCTCTCAAAAGCGGATGCTATATTTTGGATGGCACCGGCATGGTTCGGCAGCGAGGACACCAAGTTCGGGCTGCGGGATCATTCCAGCAGGCCCTGATGTGTGACATCCATAGATATGCTTCCACTGGTGTTTCTGTAGACAGAGAAGCTCTTGGAAGAACTGGTTTCAGTGGGACATTCCCGTGGCACTACAAAGCACAAGCGCACTCACACTCTGCCCTTCTGGAAACACTCCAAAATAACATAGAGTAGAATGCAGAGCTGAGAAGCTTTAGAAGCTCCATTTCCACCAGAGGAAGTGTCCTGTGCTCTTTCAGAATTGTGAGATAAGCGTAATCAAAATGAGGTTATCCTAATCGAAATAGAATGGTGGG
Source organism: Vicugna pacos (assembly GCF_048564905.1). Lineage (NCBI taxonomy): Eukaryota > Metazoa > Chordata > Mammalia > Artiodactyla > Camelidae > Vicugna > Vicugna pacos. The sequence continues at coordinate 37,534,491 of NW_027328740.1, read as the reverse complement.
TTCATCACAACACAGGCAACACCAGCAATTGGAGATAGACCAGACAACACACACAGGAACAGGACATGGCATCAATGTCTAGGAAAATTTGTCCTCACAGAAATCCCATGCAATTGTGTAGAGCCAAGAGTCTAAAGTTTTCACTTAACCAAGCCCTAGAAGTCTACATTAGATACCTGAAATTACCTGACCAGTAGAGATGAAGAAATACAGTAAAAGGAAAAGGAAGTACCATTTTCAGTTCCAAAGAGATTGAAGGCCCTAAAGATAAGCTTTCAGACAACTAGACTGCAAAACGCTCTCCAGACCAAGTATTGAAAATGGAGGTGAGGGAAACACTGAAGAACAACAGTGTCTCAGAATCACAAAAGGCAGAATTCCAGAAAAGGGGAAGAGAAAGCCTAAAGACGAGCCAAATAATATCAGAAAACTCAGTGGATGAGAAAATATCAGGGCTAACATTCCGTCCTAAGCAGACGAGATATTGCAGAGGGACGCGTGAATGACTTTGAAGACAGGGGAACAGAAATCCCTCGGTCAGAAGCACACATAGCAAAGCAAGTGCAAACCAATGAAAACATTGCTGTTGAATCCTGGTTGAAGACAAGGCATGAAAGACTAAAATTCGAAAGAGTCCCAAATGGAAAAGCAAGAGATAAAGAAACAAACATTGTTTGTCAAGTTATGTGTAGAAAAATCAGACTGAAACTTGCTGAAAGCCAAGATAGAATCATCTAGGCGAATTCAGGAAGTACACAGCGTCCAAAAGAGGTGGAATCCCAATAGACTTAGCAGCAGCTGTATGATCCAAATCAACAAAGTTCATGAGCATCCCAGTGATTTAAAATGCGCCTGGAGGAAAGCAACATAGTCACAAGAGAACCTCCAGAGGGGTTTCAGCTGCTATCTCAGCAGCAATATTGCAGGACAGGGAGGAGTGCCAGGACATAGACCATAGCTTGAATGGCAAAATGCTGCCATCTAGGGTAGCCTATGCCACATGACCACCATTTCTAATAACAGCAGAGCTAGAGAATGCCACAGACCTGCAAATCTTAAAAGAATTCAGCAGTTCGAAACTTATCCTAAAAGAAAGGTTGAGAATTCTCCCCTGAAGGGATAAGCAGCAAGATGAAATGGAAAGAAGAAAACCCTTATAGGAAATGCAAGAAGAGCATGAGTGGAAAAGAAGAAACAAGAAGAAAGCAAGGAGGACATCAAAACCCTAAAGATGGGAGAGGGAAGCAGGAAATGATAGGAGATTGGAAGCACTATCTTAAGGGAGTCAGCTTATATGACCCTCTGTTGGAAGCAAACGGAGAGATGCATGGCCTGACGTGTTTGCAAAGCAAACGAGAAGCAGACCAAGAAAGAATCAAACAAACAAACAACATAAAAAGGGTAGGGTAACATGAATATTCAAAAGAAATTACTCAAGGTGATGTCAAGGATCATTCAGTACGCATCACCCAGTATCGCGGCTTGAATGTACTCATCACACCTGTATTCGGAAATCAGAGGCGTGCATTTATATTCGTAAATATTGATTCATATGAGCATATCGTGACCTAACCCAAATGCCGATTTGGAATCCAATGGATTCCTAGTCCGTGATATAGACTTGCAAGTCTTCCAAAAGGATGAATGAATGCCATCTTCTACACTACGTCGAGAAGAAATGGCACAAGCCTATAACAAGGAAAAGTAGCTCCGCAAAAGTGTACTAAGATCAAAAGAGACAGGCAGTAAAGTGCACATTGGGGATTGTATCAGTCCTAGGAATTTCAGCCCCCTTGAAACAAATGGATAGATGTCCCGTGCATGCGGGTGTTTCAGCAGAAATCAACCGACGGCTATGTATTGCGGGTGTGCCCATATTACAGGAACAATAGTTTCCCTTAGTGGGTCTCTGCGTACTGTGAACTGTTAGAAAGTTTAAAGACGTGTGAAACATTCAACTGAAAATGGACACACTTCCCTCCGTTGCTACAGTGCATACAGATCTGAACAAAAGGAAAGAGGGAAGAACAAAGGCCCATGGGACGCTAGTGGGTAGAATCACTTTTACATTAGGAACCTCTCGTCGGATGCAGCCCCTCCCCCAACACTGACAAGATGCAGCAGCCATTGGGGATGGCAGTTAGCGGTTGGATTCCAGGTGGAATGTTGGTGTGTACCGCGAGGCTTGTTGTGGCTGGTGGATCCTAGGTAACCGGGCAGAGTTCTGTGGGTGGATCAGTGTGATGGAGGGGCTGCCGCCCTCTGTGGAGTTTGGCTTAGGTCTTTGGTCCTGGAAGCTGTGTCAGTTCGAGATACTGCTGCTGCCCAAAGACCTGAGTTCACGGGTCAGTTTCCAGAACCTGAAAGGGCAGAGAGTGGAAGATCTGCCTGTCTTCAGCTTACTGGAGAGGCTCCGAGGTCCTTTCAGACTTGCCCAGTCCTGTTGAAGTCGACTTTATGGGAGACACGAAGAGAAGCTGGCCGAAAATATGGCTGCACGGATTGAGGTGAGATGCGAACACATTGATGAGAGTTGTTCTGCTACAATAGAGAATACTGGCCTGGAGACAGCTGTAGAGGATAGCAGGCTCGAAAGGCATTCATGAGACATATTGAACCTCGCTGATACTAGCAGAAACATACGGAGGGCCACCGTGGACTGGAGGAAGTTCCTCAATTCTCTGCCCGAAGAACGGGTCCAAGATTCCTGACGTCTAAAGAGAAGAGATGGCAGAGATGATAAAAACGCTCATGTTCTTGAAAGAGGTCAGATAATCCACACGACCCAAGGGGCAATTCCAAGCCATTCAGATCAAAGTGCACCAAGCCCAGGTAAGCCTTTTCCCAGGTTTGGGCCTAGCTATCAAGCACTTGCTCTTCCCTCCCCTCCACTCAGGCATCCATTTTGAGGGATCAGTACCTGAGCTGCAATGAAGCCAGTAAGAGAAGAGCAAGCCCCTCCTAGAATCAGAGTTCCTCTAGCTTCATCCTCTGTGAACAACAGGGAACCCCATAAAGGTCAAATACTCTCGTATGAAATAGATAGGAATTGAATACTTAGCTCCCACAAAGAAACGATGGCCTTCCGCTAGATTCAGCAAATGCTGGGTTTATGTCTTCTCTGGGGTGAAGGGAGTGTGGTAAGTGAGGGGAATCTTTGACTCAACTTGAATCTGTATTAGGCCTCCGTTTTTCAAGACAGTCTAGGTAAATATTCGAAGTCAGATAGTGAACGGAACTGTAAAAGTCGCCAATGACATGAAAGACACAGCTTATGTGGACCGTCTTTCAATTGAGTCAAGCCCCCGGGGGCAATCTATCATGGGGGTGCAGACTTGGTTGCATTCAAGTGCTTTACCCAACATGATCGGATGATTAAGCGTTCTCATCACTGATAGAAGAACACCTGGTTCTCAGTAGCCTAGCATAGCTGCAGCAGGGTTCTCATAGCTATAATGCCTCTAGGTTCTTTGGATTCAAAATAATGTATATATTTAGTTCGTTTCCTCTTGTATTTTCCTTGAGAGGGATGTTACACCTTGAAATGCCAACATTGAGCAGTAGGTGTCATCGGGAGTAAAGGGCACCACATGCACAAGTGAATCCAAGCTTGGGGGTTATTTCATGTTTCCATTAGTTATTTCATGGTTCCTGTTGGTTTCGGACGCTTCAACAGTAAAGAGTTGACATGACCCCTTTAACAGTTCGGACTGCTACTTTGCATTCTATCTGTCTATGTTTTCCTTAGAGCTGACAAAATGTTACCGAAATTGACAAGTCTGGCTTCTAGGTCGATTTAGTATGTTTCAGAAACTAACTTCATTTTCGTATAACTCCCAAAACATTTCTATAAATTCTATTAAATTTTTAAAGACTGCAAATGAGATATCAACACAATGTCAAAACTGGAGTCTTCGGACAATCCCTCCCACCACGGCTGTATAGAAACAAAGAGATAAAAAAAAATCACATTTCTGTGAAATGTATCTGGAAAGTGTTGAATCATCGATGCCCAGTTGACAGAGAAGCAGTGCAACCTGCGCTCACTCGCTCCCATGAACACAGCAATGGAAACATCCACTCACCCAGCCCTTGGCCCAGGACACTTGCCGAAGAGAGGTCTGTTACTTCCAAAGACAGGATGAGGCCTCAGAACACCTGGAAGCAGGAGAAGGAAAAGCAGGGAATGGATACCAGTGCATGGTCTGAGCCCTGTTGATGGAGCAGTAAAGGTGAAACTCTCTTTAACTTGGACGCACACTCTCAAGCGGACAGGAGACATGGGACTGAAGGTGATGCGCTGAGTGTTAGAAGAGTGCACAGCAGATGCTTGGCTGACAGAACTCAAAGAATCCAGTGCAAATATCCCCACGGTTGATTCTGAGACCAAGCTCCGAGCTGCCAAATTTGAGGTAGCAGAGGCAGCGTTCAGGGAGGGATAGGGCTACGGATGGTGGCACACGCTGAGTCTCAGGGATCTGGAGTGCGTTGTGGGATGTGGTGGGTCCTATCAAGAGAGCAAACAGTCCTGGGACCCCAATGAGCAGGCAACCACCCTGGCGCGCGCAGTTGAAATTATCGATATGTCCCATGGCCACACCCAGTGCATCTGCAGGACCAGAGACCAATTTGGCATTTTGCCAATAGAGCATGTGTGGGGCTGAATCAGAGATATTGTGCATCGGGTCTGAGGGATCCAGGGGGCCTTGGGTTTGAATTCAGAATGAAAAGCCTTAGGATCTGCTACATTCATAACCTGGGCTGTGATTATGGTTTGGTTTGAGGCACAGGATGTGCAACAGTTCTGTGGTTGCCTTCGTGCACCCGTGCCACAAGGATGAGAGGACAAGGAAGTGTGGTCCAAGACCACAGCGTGAGAAGAGGAAGGATTTCCTTCAGTTTATCTCTCAAAAGCGGATGCTACATTTTGGATGGCACCGGCACGGTTCGGCAGCGAGGACACCAAGTTCGGGCTGCGGGATCATTCCAGCAGGCCCTGATGTGTGGCATCCATAGATATGCTTCCACTGGTGTTTCTGTAGACAGAGAAGCTCTTGGAAGAACTGGTTTCAGTGGGACATTCCCGTGGCACTACAAAGCACAAGCGCACTCACACTCTGCTCTTCTGGAAACACTCCAAAATAACATAGAGTAGAATGCAGAGCTGAGAAGCTTTAGAAGATCCATTTCCACCAGAGGAAGTGTCCTGTGCTCTTTCAGATTTGTGAGATAAGCGTAATCAAAATGAAGTTATCCTAATCGAAATAGTATGGGGTGTTCATCACAACAAAGGCACCACCAGCAATTGGAGATAGACCAGACAGCACACAAAGGAACAGGACATGGCATCAATGTCTAGGAAAATTTGTCCTCACAGAAATCCCATGCAATTGTGTAGAGCCAAGAGTCTAAAGATTTCACTTAACCAAGCCCTAGAAGTCTACATTAGATACCTGAAATTACCTGACCAGTAGAGATGAAGAAATACAGTAAAAGGAAAAGGAAGTACCATTTTCAGTTCCAAAGAGATTGAAGGCCCTAAAGATAAGCTTTCAGACAACTAGACTGCAAAACGCTCTCCAGAGCAAGTATTGAAAATGGAGGTGAGGGAAACACTGAAGAACAACAGTGTCTCAGAATCACAAAAGGCAGAATACCAGAAAAGGGGAAGAGAAAGCCTAAAGACGAGCCAAATAATATCAGAAAACTCAGTGGATGAGAAAATATCAGGGCTAACATTCCGTCCTAAGCAGACGAGATATTGCAGAGGGACGCGTGAATGACTTTGAAGACAGGGGAACAGAAATCCCTCGGTCAGAAGCACACATAGGAAAGCAAGTGCAAACCAATGAAAACATTGCTGTTGAATCCTGGTTGAAGACAAGGCATGAAAGACTAAAATTCGAAAGAGTCCCAGATGGAAAAGCAAGAGATAAAGAAACAAACAATGTTTGAAAAGTTATGTGTAGAAAAATCAGACTGAAACTTGCTGAAAGCCAAGATAGAATCATCTAGGCGAATTCAGGAAGTACACAGCGTCCAAAAGAGGTGGAATCCCAATAGACTTAGCAGCAGCTGTATGATCCAAATCAACAAAGTTCAGGAGCATCCCAGTGATTTAAAATGCGCCTGGAGGAAAGCAACATAGTCACAAGAGAACCTCCAGAGGGGTTTCAGCTGCTATCTCAGCAGCAATATTGCAGGACAGGGAGGAGTGCCAGGACATAGACCATAGCTTGAATGGCAAAATGCTGCCATCTAGGGTAGCCTATGCCACAAGACCACCATTTCTAATAACAGCAGAGCTAGAGAATGCCACAGACCTGCAAATCTTAAAAGAATTCACCAGTTCGAAACTTATCCTAAAAGAAAGGTTGAGAATTCTCCCCTGAAGGGATAAGCAGCAAGATGAAATGGAAAGAAGAAAACCCTTATTGGAAATGCAAGAAGAGCATGAGTGGAAAAGAAGAAACAAGAAGAAAGCAAGGAGGACATCAAAACCCTAAAGATGGGAGAGGGAAGCAGGAAATCATAGGGGATTGGAAGCACTATCTTAAGGGAGTCAGCTTATATGACTCTCTGTTGGAAGCAAACGGAGAGATGCATGGCCTGACGTGTTTGCAAAGCAAACGAGAAGCAGACCAAGAAAGAATCAAACAAACAAACAACACCAAAAGGGTAGGGTAACATGAATATTCAAAAGAAATTACTCAAGGTGATGTCAAGGATCATTCAGTACGCATCGACCCAGTATCGCGGCTTGAATGTACTCAGCACACCTGTATTCGGAAATCAGAGGCGTGCATTTATATTCGTAAATATTGATTCATATGAGCATATCGTGACCTAACCCAAATGCCGATTTGGAATCCAATGGATTCCTAGTCCGTGATATAGACTTGCAAGTCTTCCAACAGGATGAATGAATGCCATCTTCTACACTACGTCGAGAAGAAATGGCACAAGCCTATAACAAGGAAAAGTAGCTCCGCAAAAGTGTACTAAGATCAAAAGAGACAGGCAGTAAAGTGCACATTGGGGATTGTATCATTCCTAGGAATTTCAGCCCCCTTGAAACAAATGGATAGATGTCCCGTGAATGCGGGTGTTTCAGCAGAAATCAACCGACGGCTATGTATTGCGGGTGTGCCCATATTACAGGAACAATAGTTTCCCTTAGTGGGTCTCTGCGTACTGTGAACTGTTAGAAAGTTTAAAGACGTGTGAAACATTCAACTGAAAATGGACACACTTCCCTCCGTTGCTACAGTGCATACAGATCTGAACAAAAGGAAAGAGGGAAGAACAAAGGCCCATGGGACGCTAGTGGGTAGAATCACTTTTACCTTAGGAACCTCTCGTCGGATGCAGCCCCTCCCCCAACACTGACAAGATGCAGCAGCCATTGGGGATGGCAGTTAGCGGTTGGATTCCAGGTGGAATGTTGGTGTGTACCGCGAGGCTTGTTGTGGCTGGTGGATCCTAGGTAACCGGGCAGAGTTCTGTGGGTGGATCAGTGCGATGGAGGGGCTGCCGCCCTCTGTGGAGCTTGGCTTAGGTCTTTGGTCCGGGAAGCTGTGTCAGTTCGAGATACTGCTGCTGCCCAAAGACCTGAGTTCACGGGTCAGTTTCCAGAACCTGAAAGGGCAGACAGTGGAAGATCTGCCTGTCTTCAGCTTACTGGAGAGGCTCCGAGGTCCTTTCAGACTTGCCCAGTCCTGTTGAAGTCGACTTTATGGGAGACACGAAGAGAAGCTGGCCGAAAACATGGCTGCACGGATTGAGGAGAGATGCGAACACATTGATGAGAGATGTTCTGCTACAATAGAGAATACTGGCCTGGAGACAGCTGTAGAGGATAGCAGGCTCGAAAGGCATTCATGAGACATATTGAACCTCGCTGATACTAGCAGAAACCTACGGAGGGCCACCGTGGACTGGAGGAAGTTCCTCAATTCTCTGCTCCAAGAACGGGTCCAAGATCCCTGACGTCTAAAGAGAAGAGATGGCAGAGATGATAAAAACGCTCATGTTCTTGAAAGAGGTCAGATAATCCACACGACCCAAGGGGCAATTCCAAGCCATTCAGATCAAAGTGCACCAAGCCCAGGTAAGCCTTTTCCCAGGTTTGGGCCTAGCTATCAAGCACTTGCTCTTCCCTCCCCTCCACTCAGGCATCCATTTTGAGGGATCAGTACCTGAGCTGCAATGAAGCCAGTAAGAGAAGAGCAAGCCCCTCCTAGAATCAGAGTTCCTCTAGCTTCATCCTCTGTGAACAACAGGGAACCCCATAAAGGTCAAATACTCTCGTATGAAATAGATAGGAATTGAATACTTAGCTCCCACAAAGAAACGATGGCCTTCCGCTAGATTCAGCAAATGCTGGGTTTATGTCTTCTCTGGGGTGAAGGGAGTGTGGTAAGTGAGGGGAATCTTTGACTCAACTTGAATCTGTATTAGGCCTCCGTTTTTCAAGACAGTCTAGGTAAATATTCGAAGTCAGATAGTGAACGGAACTGTAAAAGTCGCCAATGACATGAAAGACACAGCTTATGTGGACCGTCTTTCAATTGAGTCAAGCCCCCGGGGGCAATCTATCATGGGGGTGCAGACTTGGTTGCATTCAAGTGCTTTACCCAACATGATCGGATGATTAAGCGTTCTCATCACTGATAGAAGAACACCTGGTTCTCAGTAGCCTAGCATAGCTGCAGCAGGGTTCTCATAGCTATAATGCCTCTAGGTTCTTTGGATTCAAAATAATGTATATATTTAGTTCGTTTCCTCTTGTATTTTCCTTGAGAGGGATGTTACACCTTGAAATGCCAACATTGAGCAGTAGGTGTCATCGGGAGTAAAGGGCACCACATGCACAAGTGAATCCAAGCTTGGGGGTTATTTCATGTTTTCATTAGTTATTTCATGGTTCCTGTTGGTTTCGGAGGCTTCAACAGTAAAGAGCTGACATGACCCCTTTAACAGTTCGGACTGCTAGTTTGCATTCTATCTGTCTATGTTTTCCTTAGAGCTGACAAAATGTTACCGAAATTGACAAGTCTGGCTTCTAGGTCGATTTAGTATGTTTCAGAAACTAACTTCATTTTCGTATAACTCCCAAAACATTTCTATAAATTCTATTAAATTTTTCAAGACTGCAAATGAGATATCAACACAATGTCAAAACTGGGGTCTTCGGACAATCCCTCCCACCACGGCTGTATAGAAACAAAGAGATAAAAAAAAATCACATTTCTGTGAAATGTATCTGGAAAGTGTTGATTCATCGATGCCCAGTTGACAGAGAAGCAGTGCAACCTGCGCTCACTCGCTCCCATGAACACAGCAATGGAAACATCCACTCACCCAGCCCTTGGCACAGGACACTTGCCGAAGAGAGGTCTGTTACTTCCAAAGACAGGATGAGGCCTCAGAACACCTGGAAGCAGGAGAAGGAAAAGCAGGGAATGGATACCAGTGCATGGTCTGAGCCCTGTTGATGGAGCAGTAAAGGTGAAACTCTCTTTAACTTGGACGCACACTCTCAAGCGGACAGGAGACATGGGACTGAAGGTGATGCGCTGAGTGTTAGAAGAGTGCACAGCAGATGCTTGGCTGACAGAACTCAAAGAATCCAGTGCAAATATCCCCCGGTTGATTCTGAGACCAAGCTCTGAGCTGCCAAATTTGAGGTAGCAGAGGCAGCGTTCAGGGAGGGATAGGGCTACGGATGGTGGCACACGCTGAGTCTCAGGGATCTGGAGTGCGTTGTGGGATGTGGTGGGTCCTATCAAGAGAGCAAACAGTCCTGGGACCCCAATGAGCAGGCAACCACCCTGGCGCGTGCAGTTGAAATTATCGATATGTCCCATGGCCACACCCAGTGCATCTGCAGGACCAGAGACCAATTTGGCATTTTGCCAATAGAGCATGTGTGGGGCTGAATCAGAGATATTGTGCATCGGGTCTGAGGGATCCAGGGGGCCTTGGGTTTCAATTCAGAATGAAAAGCCTTAGGATCTGCTACATTCATAACCTGGGCTGTGATTATGGTTTGGTTTGAGGCACAGGATGTGCAACAGCTCTGTGGTTGCCTTCGTGCACCCGTGCCACAAGGATGAGAGGACAAGGAAGTGTGGTCCAAGACCACAGCGTGAGAAGAGGAAGGATTTCCTTCAGTTTATCTCTCAAAAGCGGATGCTACATTTTGGATGGCACCGGCACGGTTCGGCAGCGAGGACACCAAGTTCGGGCTGCGGGATCATTCCAGCAGGCCCTGATGTGTGACATCCATAGATATGCTTCCACTGGTGTTTCTGTAGACAGAGAAGCTCTTGGAAGAACTGGTTTCAGTGGGACATTCCCGTGGCACTACAAAGCACAAGCGAACTCACACTCTGCCCTTCTGGAAACACTCCAAAATAACATAGAGTAGAATGCAGAGCTGAGAAGCTTTAGAAGCTCCATTTCCACCAGAGGAAGTGTCCTGTGCTCTTTCAGATTTGTGAGATAAGCGTAATCAAAGTGAGGTTATCTAAATCGAAATAGTATGGGGTGTTCATCACAACAAAGGCACCACCAGCAATTGGAAATAGACCAGACAGCACACAAAGGAACAGGACATGGCATCAATGTCTAGGAAAATTTGTCCTCACAGAAATCCCATGCAATTGTGTAGAGCCAAGAGTCTAAAGATTTCACTTAACCAAGCCGTAGAAGTCTACATTAGATACCTGAAATTACCTGACCAGTAGAGTTGAAGAAATACAGTAAAAGGAAAAGGAAGTACCATTTTCAGTTCCAAAGAGATTGAAGGCCCTAAAGATAAGCTTTCAGACAACTAGACTGCAAAACGCTCTCCAGAGCAAGTATTGAAAATGGAGGTGAGGGAAACACTGAAGAACAACAGTGTCTCAGAATCACAAAAGGCAGAATACCAGAAAAGGGGAAGAGAAAGCCTAAAGACGAGCCAAATAATCTCAGAAAACTCAGTGGATGAGAAAATATCAGGGCTAACATTGCGTCCTAAGCAGACGAGATATTGCAGAGGGACGCGTGAATGACTTTGAAGACAGGGGAACAGAAATCCCTCGGTCAGAAGCACACATAGGAAAGCAAGTGCAAACCAATGAAAACATTGCTGTTGAATCCTGGTTGAAGACAAGGCATGAAAGACTAAAATTCGAAAGAGTCCCAGATGGAAAAGCAAGAGATAAAGAAACAAACAATGTTTGAAAAGTTATGTGTAGAAAAATCAGACTGAAATTTGCTGAAAGCCAAGATAGAATCATCTAGGCGAATTCAGGAAGTACACAGCGTCCAAAAGAGGTGGAATCCCAATAGACTTAGCAGCAGCTGTATGATCCAAATCAACAAAGTTCATGAGCATCCCAGTGATTTAAAATGCGCCTGGAGGAAAGCAACATAGTCACAAGAGAACCTCCAGAGGGGTTTCAGCTGCTATCTCAGCAGCAATATTGCAGGACAGGGAGGAGTGCCAGGACATAGACCATAGCTTGAATGGCAAAATGCTGCCATCTAGGGTAGCCTATGCCACATGACCACCATTTCTAATAACAGCAGAGCTAGAGAATGCCACAGACCTGCAAATCTTAAAAGAATTCAGCAGTTCGAAACTTATCCTAAAAGAAAGGTTGAGAATTCTCCCCTGAAGGGATAAGCAGCAAGATGAAATGGAAAGAAGAAAACCCTTATTGGAAATGCAAGAAGAGCATGAGTGGAAAAGAAGAAACAAGAAGAAAGCAAGGAGGACATCAAAACCCTAAAGATGGGAGAGGGAAGCAGGAAATCATAGGGGATTGGAAGCACTATCTTAAGGGAGTCAGCTTATATGACTCTCTGTTGGAAGCAAACGGAGAGATGCATGGCCTGACGTGTTTGCAAAGCAAACGAGAAGCAGACCAAGAAAGAATCAAACAAACAAACAACACCAAAAGGGTAGGGTAACATGAATATTCAAAAGAAATTACTCAAGGTGATGTCAAGGATCATTCAGTACGCATCGACCCAGTATCGCGGCTTGAATGTACTCAGCACACCTGTATTCGGAAATCAGAGGCGTGCATTTATATTCGTAAATATTGATCCATATGAGCATATCGTGACCTAACCCAAATGCCGATTTGGAATCCAATGGATTCCTAGTCCGTGATATAGACTTGCAAGTCTTCCAACAGGATGAATGAATGCCATCTTCTACACTATGTCGAGAAGAAATGGCACAAGCCTATAACAAGGAAAAGTAGCTCCGCAAAAGTGTACTAAGATCAAAAGAGACAGGCAGTAAAGTGCACATTGGGGATTGTATCAGTCCAAGGAATTTCAGCCCCCTTGAAACAAATGGATAGATGTCCCGTGCATGCGGGTGTTTCAGCAGAGATCAACCGACGGCTATGTATTGCGGGTGTGCCCATATTACAGGAACAATAGTTTCCCTAGGTGGGTCTCTGCGTACTGTGAACTGTTAGAAAGTTTAAAGACGTGTGAAACATTCAACTGAAAATGGACACACTTCCCTCCGTTGCTACAGTGCATACAGATCTGAACAAAAGGAAAGAGGGAAGAACAAAGGCCCATGGGACGCTAGTGGGTAGAATCACTTTTACCTTAGGAACCTCTCGTCGGATGCAGCCCCTCCCCCAACACTGACAAGATGCAGCAGCCATTGGGGATGGCAGTTAGCGGTTGGATTCCAGGTGGAATGTTGGTGTGTACCGCGAGGCTTGTTGTGGCTGGTGGATCCTAGGTAACCGGGCAGAGTTCTGTGGGTGGATCAGTGCGATGGAGGGGCTGCCGCCCTCTGTGGAGCTTGGCTTAGGTCTTTTGTCTGGGAAGCTGTGTCAGTTTGAGATACTGCTGCTGCCCAAAGACCTGAGTTCACGGGTCAGTTTCCAGAACCTGAAAGGGCAGACAGTGGAAGATCTGCCTGTCTTCAGCTTACTGGAGAGGCTCCGAGGTCCTTTCAGACTTGCCCAGTCCTGTTGAAGTCGACTTTATGGGAGACACGAAGAGAAGCTGGCCGAAAACATGGCTGCACGGATTGAGGAGAGATGCGAACACATTGATGAGAGATGTTCTGCTACAATAGAGAATACTGGCCTGGAGACAGCTGTAGAGGATAGCAGGCTCGAAAGGCATTCATGAGACATATTGAACCTCGCTGATACTAGCAGAAACCTACGGAGGGCCACCGTGGACTGGAGGAAGTTCCTCAATTCTCTGCTCCAAGAACGGGTCCAAGATCCCTGACGTCTAAAGAGAAGAGATGGCAGAGATGATAAAAACGCTCATGTTCTTGAAAGAGGTCAGATAATCCACACGACCCAAGGGGCAATTCCAAGCCATTCAGATCAAAGTGCACCAAGCCCAGGTAAGCCTTTTCCCAGGTTTGGGCCTAGCTATCAAGCACTTGCTCTTCCCTCCCCTCCACTCAGGCATCCATTTTGAGGGATCAGTACCTGAGCTGCAATGAAGCCAGTAAGAGAAGAGCAAGCCCCTCCTAGAATCAGAGTTCCTCTAGCTTCATCCTCTGTGAACAACAGGGAACCCCATAAAGGTCAAATACTCTCGTATGAAATAGATAGGAATTGAATACTTAGCTCCCACAAAGAAACGATGGCCTTCCGCTAGATTCAGCAAATGCTGGGTTTATGTCTTCTCTGGGGTGAAGGGAGTGTGGTAAGTGAGGGGAATCTTTGACTCAACTTGAATCTGTATTAGGCCTCCGTTTTTCAAGACAGTCTAGGTAAATATTCGAAGTCAGATAGTGAACGGAACTGTAAAAGTCGCCAATGACATGAAAGACACAGCTTATGTGGACCGTCTTTCAATTGAGTCAAGCCCCCGGGGGCAATCTATCATGGGGGTGCAGACTTGGTTGCATTCAAGTGCTTTACCCAACATGATCGGATGATTAAGCGTTCTCATCACTGATAGAAGAACACCTGGTTCTCAGTAGCCTAGCATAGCTGCAGCAGGGTTCTCATAGCTATAATGCCTCTAGGTTCTTTGGATTCAAAGCTAAATGTATATATTTAGTTCGTTTCCTCTTGTATTTTCCTTGAGAGGGATGTTACACCTTGAAATGCCAACATTGAGCAGTAGGTGTCATCGGGAGTAAAGGGCACCACATGCACAAGTGAATCCAAGCTTGGGGGTTATTTCATGTTTCCATTAGTTATTTCATGGTTCCTGTTGGTTTCGGAGGCTTCAACAGTAAAGAGCTGACATGACCCCTTTAACAGTTCGGACTGCTAGTTTGCATTCTATCTGTCTATGTTTTCCTTAGAGCTGACAAAATGTTACCGAAATTGACAAGTCTGGCTTCTAGGTCGATTTAGTATGTTTCAGAAACTAACTTCATTTTCGTATAACTCCCAAAACATTTCTATAAATTCTATTAAATTTTTAAAGACTGCAAATGAGATATCAACACAATGTCAAAACTGGAGTCTTCGGACAATCCCTCCCACCACGGCTGTATAGAAACAAAGAGATAAAAAAAAATCACATTTCTGTGAAATGTATCTGGAAAGTGTTGATTCATCGATGCCCAGTTGACAGAGAAGCAGTGCAACCTGCGCTCACTCGCTCCCATGAACACAGCAATGGAAACATCCACTCACCCAGCCCTTGGCCCAGGACACTTGCCGAAGAGAGGTCTGTTACTTCCAAAGACAGGATGAGGCCTCAGAACACCTGGAAGCAGGAGAAGGAAAAGCAGGGAATTTATACCAGTGCATGGTCTGAGCCCTGTTGATGGAGCAGTAAAGGTGAAACTCTCTTTAACTTGGACGCACACTCTCAAGCGGACAGGAGACATGGGACTGAAGGTGATGCGCTGAGTGTTAGAAGAGTGCACAGCAGATGCTTGGCTGACAGAACTCAAAGAATCCAGTGCAAAATATCCCCACAGTTGATTCTGAGACCAAGCTCCGAGCTGCCAAATTTGAGGAAGCAGAGGCAGCGTTCAGGGAGGGATAGGGCTACGGATGGTGGCACACGCTGAGTCTCAGGGATCTGGAGTGTGTTGTGGGATGTGGTCGGTCCTATCAAGAGAGCAAACCGACCTGGGACCCCAATGAGCAAGCAACCACCCTGGCGCGCGCAGTTGAAATTATCGATATGTCCCATGGCCACACCCAGTGCATCTGCAGGACCAGAGACCAATTTGGCATTTTGCCAATAGAGCATGTGGGGGCTGAATCAGAGATATTGTGCATCGGGTCTGAGGGATCCAGGGGGCCTTGGGTTTGAATTCAGAATGAAAAGCCTTAGGATCTGCTACATTCATAACCTGGGCTGTGATTATGGTTTGGTTTGAGGCACAGGATGTGCAACAGCTCTGTGGTTGCCTTCGTGCACCCGTGCCACAAGGATGAGAGGACAAGGAAGTGTGGTCCAAGACCACAGCGTGAGAAGAGGAAGGATTTCCTTCAGTTTATCTCTCAAAAGCGGATGCTACATTTTGGATGGCACCGGCACGGTTCGGCAGCGAGGACACCAAGTTCGGGCTGCGGGATCATTCCAGCAGGCCCTGATGTGTGACATCCATAGATATGCTTCCACTGGTGTTTCTGTAGACAGAGAAGCTCTTGGAAGAACTGGTTTCATTGGGACATTCCCGTGGCACTACAAAGCACAAGCGAACTCACACTCTGCCCTTCTGGAAACACTCCAAAATAACATAGAGTAGAATGCAGAGCTGAGAAGCTTTAGAAGCTCCATTTCCACCAGAGGAAGTGTCCTGTGCTCTTTCAGATTTGTGAGATAAGCGTAATCAAAGTGAGGTTATCTAAATCGAAATAGTATGGGGTGTTCATCACAACAAAGGCACCACAAGCAATTGGAAATAGACCAGACAGCACACAAAGGAACAGGACATGGCATCAATGTCTAGGAAAATTTGTCCTCACAGAAATCCCATGCAATTGTGTAGAGCCAAGAGTCTAAAGATTTCACTTAACCAAGCCGTAGAAGTCTACATTAGATACCTGAAATTACCTGACCAGTAGAGTTGAAGAAATACAGTAAAAGGAAAAGGAAGTACCATTTTCAGTTCCAAAGAGATTGAAGGCCCTAAAGATAAGCTTTCAGACAACTAGACTGCAAAACGCTCTCCAGAGCAAGTATTGAAAATGGAGGTGAGGGAAACACTGAAGAACAACAGTGTCTCAGAATCACAAAAGGCAGAATACCAGAAAAGGGGAAGAGAAAGCCTAAAGACGAGCCAAATAATCTCAGAAAACTCAGTGGATGAGAAAATATCAGGGCTAACATTCCGTCCTAAGCAGACGAGATATTGCAGAGGGACGCGTGAATGACTTTGAAGACAGGGGAACAGAAATCCCTCGGTCAGAAGCACACATAGCAAAGCAAGTGCAAACCAATGAAAACATTGCTGTTGAATCCTGGTTGAAGACAAGGCATGAAAGACTAAAATTCGAAAGAGTCCCAGATGGAAAAGCAAGAGATAAAGAAACAAACAATGTTTGAAAAGTTATGTGTAGAAAAATCAGACTGAAACTTGCTGAAAGCCAAGATAGAATCATCTAGGCGAATTCAGGAAGTACACAGCGTCCAAAAGAGGTGGAATCCCAATAGACTTAGCAGCAGCTGTATGATCCAAATCAACAAAGTTCATGAGCATCCCAGTGATTTAAAATGCGCCTGGAGGAAAGCAACATAGTCACAAGAGAACCTCCAGAGGGGTTTCAGCTGCTATCTCAGCAGCAATATTGCAGGACAGGGAGGAGTGCCAGGACATAGACCATAGCTTGAATGGCAAAATGCTGCCATCTAGGGTAGCCTATGCCACATGACCACCATTTCTAATAACAGCAGAGCTAGAGAATGCCACAGACCTGCAAATCTTAAAAGAATTCAGCAGTTCGAAACTTATCCTAAAAGAAAGGTTGAGAATTCTCCCCTGAAGGGATAAGCAGCAAGATGAAATGGAAAGAAGAAAACCCTTATTGGAAATGCAAGAAGAGCATGAGTGGAAAAGAAGAAACAAGAAGAAAGCAAGGAGGACATCAAAACCCTAAAGATGGGAGAGGGAAGCAGGAAATCATAGGGGATTGGAAGCACTATCTTAAGGGAGTCAGCTTATATGACTCTCTGTTGGAAGCAAACGGAGAGATGCATGGCCTGACGTGTTTGCAAAGCAAACGAGAAGCAGACCAAGAAAGAATCAAACAAACAAACAACACCAAAAGGGTAGGGTAACATGAATATTCAAAAGAAATTACTCAAGGTGATGTCAAGGATCATTCAGTACGCATCGACCCAGTATCGCGGCTTGAATGTACTCAGCACACCTGTATTCGGAAATCAGAGGCGTGCATTTATATTCGTAAATATTGATTCATATGAGCATATCGTGACCTAACCCAAATGCCGATTTGGAATCCAATGGATTCCTAGTCCGTGATATAGACTTGCAAGTCTTCCAACAGGATGAATGAATGCCATCTTCTACACTATGTCGAGAAGAAATGGCACAAGCCTATAACAAGGAAAAGTAGCTCCGCAAAAGTGTACTAAGATCAAAAGAGACAGGCAGTAAAGTGCACATTGGGGATTGTATCAGTCCTAGGAATTTCAGCCCCCTTGAAACAAATGGATAGATGTCCCGTGCATGCGGGTGTTTCAGCAGAGATCAACCGACGGCTATGTATTGCGGGTGTGCCCATATTACAGGAACAATAGTTTCCCTAGGTGGGTCTCTGCGTACTGTGAACTGTTAGAAAGTTTAAAGACGTGTGAAACATTCAACTGAAAATGGACACACTTCCCTCCGTTGCTACAGTGCATACAGATCTGAACAAAAGGAAAGAGGGAAGAACAAAGGCCCATGGGACGCTAGTGGGTAGAATCACTTTTACCTTAGGAACCTCTCGTCGGATGCAGCCCCTCCCCCAACACTGACAAGATGCAGCAGCCATTGGGGATGGCAGTTAGCGGTTGGATTCCAGGTGGAATGTTGGTGTGTACCGCGAGGCTTGTTGTGGCTGGTGGATCCTAGGTAACCGGGCAGAGTTCTGTGGGTGGATGAGTGCGATGGAGGGGCTGCCGCCCTCTGTGGAGCTTGGCTTAGGTCTTTGGTCCGGGAAGCTGTGTCAGTTTGAGATACTGCTGCTGCCCAAAGACCTGAGTTCACGGGTCAGTTTCCAGAAACTGAAAGGGCAGACAGTGGAAGATCTGCCTGTCTTCAGCTTACTGGAGAGGCTCCGAGGTCCTTTCAGACTTGCCCAGTCCTGTTGAAGTCGACTTTATGGGAGACACGAAGAGAAGCTGGCCGAAAACATGGCTGCACGGATTGAGGAGAGATGCGAACACATTGATGAGAGATGTTCTGCTACAATAGAGAATACTGGCCTGGAGACAGCTGTAGAGGATAGCAGGCTCGAAAGGCATTCATGAGACATATTGAACCTCGCTGATACTAGCAGAAACCTACGGAGGGCCACCGTGGACTGGAGGAAGTTCCTCAATTCTCTGCTCCAAGAACGGGTCCAAGATCCCTGACGTCTAAAGAGAAGAGATGGCAGAGACGATAAAAACGCTCATGTTCTTGAAAGAGGTCAGATAATCCACACGACCCAAGGGGCAATTCCAAGCCATTCAGATCAAAGTGCACCAAGCCCAGGTAAGCCTTTTCCCAGGTTTGGGCCTAGCTATCAAGCACTTGCTCTTCCCTCCCCTCCACTCAGGCATCCATTTTGAGGGATCAGTACCTGAGCTGCAATGAAGCCAGTAAGAGAAGAGCAAGCCCCTCCTAGAATCAGAGTTCCTCTAGCTTCATCCTCTGTGAACAACAGGGAACCCCATAAAGGTCAAATACTCTCGTATGAAATAGATAGGAATTGAATACTTAGCTCCCACAAAGAAACGATGGCCTTCCGCTAGATTCAGCAAATGCTGGGTTTATGTCTTCTCTGGGGTGAAGGGAGTGTGGTAAGTGAGGGGAATCTTTGACTCAACTTGAATCTGTATTAGGCCTCCGTTTTTCAAGACAGTCTAGGTAAATATTAGAAGTCAGATAGTGAACGGAACTGTAAAAGTCGCCAATGACATGAAAGACACAGCTTATGTGGACCGTCTTTCAATTGAGTCAAGCCCCCGGGGGCAATCTATCATGGGGGTGCAGACTTGGTTGCATTCAAGTGCTTTACCCAACATGATCGGATGATTAAGCGTTCTCATCACTGATAGAAGAACACCTGGTTCTCAGTAGCCTAGCATAGCTGCAGCAGGGTTCTCATAGCTATAATGCCTCTAGGTTCTTTGGATTCAAAGCTAAATGTATATATTTAGTTCGTTTCCTCTTGTATTTTCCTTGAGAGGGATGTTACACCTTGAAATGCCAACATTGAGCAGTAGGTGTCATCGGGAGTAAAGGGCACCACATGCACAAGTGAATCCAAGCTTGGGGGTTATTTCATGTTTCCATTAGTTATTTCATGGTTCCTGTTGGTTTCGGAGGCTTCAACAGTAAAGAGCTGACATGACCCCTTTAACAGTTCGGACTGCTAGTTTGCATTCTATCTGTCTATGTTTTCCTTAGAGCTGACAAAATGTTACCGAAATTGACAAGTCTGGCTTCTAGGTCGATTTAGTATGTTTCAGAAACTAACTTCATTTTCGTATAACTCCCAAAACATTTCTATAAATTCTATTAAATTTTTCAAGACTGCAAATGAGATATCAACACAATGTCAAAACTGGAGTCTTCGGACAATCCCTCCCACCACGGCTGTATAGAAACAAAGAGATAAAAAAAAATCACATTTCTGTGAAATGTATCTGGAAAGTGTTGATTCATCGATGCCCAGTTGACAGAGAAACAGTGCAACCTGCGCTCACTCGCTCCCATGAACACAGCAATGGAAACATCCACTCACCCAGCCCTTGGCCCAGGACACTTGCCGAAGAGAGGTCTGTTACTTCCAAAGACAGGATGAGGCCTCAGAACACCTGGAAGCAGGAGAAGGAAAAGCAGGGAATGGATACCAGTGCATGGTCTGAGCCCTGTTGATGGAGCAGTAAAGGTGAAACTCTCTTTAACTTGGACGCACACTCTCAAGCGGACAGGAGACATGGGACTGAAGGTGATGCGCTGAGTGTTAGAAGAGTGCACAGCAGATGCTTGGCTGACAGAACTCAAAGAATCCAGTGCAAAATATCCCCACAGTTGATTCTGAGACCAAGCTCCGAGCTGCCAAATTTGAGGAAGCAGAGGCAGCGTTCAGGGAGGGATAGGGCTACGGATGGTGGCACACGCTGAGTCTCAGGGATCTGGAGTGCGTTGTGGGATGTGGTCGGTCCTATCAAGAGAGCAAACCGACCTGGGACCCCAATGAGCAAGCAACCACCCTGGCGCGCGCAGTTGAAATTATCGATATGTCCCATGGCCACACCCAGTGCATCTGCAGGACCAGAGACCAATTTGGCATTTTGCCAATAGAGCATGTGGGGGCTGAATCAGAGATATTGTGCATCGGGTCTGAGGGATCCAGGGGGCCTTGGGTTTGAATTCAGAATGAAAAGCCTTAGGATCTGCTACATTCATAACCTGGGCTGTGATTATGGTTTGGTTTGAGGCACAGGATGTGCAACAGCTCTGTGGTTGCCTTCGTGCACCCGTGCCACAAGGATGAGAGGACAAGGAAGTGTGGTCCAAGACCACAGCGTGAGAAGAGGAAGGATTTCCTTCAGTTTATCTCTCAAAAGCGGATGCTACATTTTGGATGGCACCGGCACGGTTCGGCAGCGAGGACACCAAGTTCGGGCTGCGGGATCATTCCAGCAGGCCCTGATGTGTGACATCCATAGATATGCTTCCACTGGTGTTTCTGTAGACAGAGAAGCTCTTGGAAGAACTGGTTTCATTGGGACATTCCCGTGGCACTACAAAGCACAAGCGAACTCACACTCTGCCCTTCTGGAAACACTCCAAAATAACATAGAGTAGAATGCAGAGCTGAGAAGCTTTAGAAGCTCCATTTCCACCAGAGGAAGTGTCCTGTGCTCTTTCAGATTTGTGAGATAAGCGTAATCAAAGTGAGGTTATCTAAATCGAAATAGTATGGGGTGTTCATCACAACAAAGGCACCACAAGCAATTGGAAATAGACCAGACAGCACACAAAGGAACAGGACATGGCATCAATGTCTAGGAAAATTTGTCCTCACAGAAATCCCATGCAATTGTGTAGAGCCAAGAGTCTAAAGATTTCACTTAACCAAGCCGTAGAAGTCTACATTAGATACCTGAAATTACCTGACCAGTAGAGTTGAAGAAATACAGTAAAAGGAAAAGGAAGTACCATTTTCAGTTCCAAAGAGATTGAAGGCCCTAAAGATAAGCTTTCAGACAACTAGACTGCAAAACGCTCTCCAGAGCAAGTATTGAAAATGGAGGTGAGGGAAACACTGAAGAACAACAGTGTCTCAGAATCACAAAAGGCAGAATACCAGAAAAGGGGAAGAGAAAGCCTAAAGACGAGCCAAATAATCTCAGAAAACTCAGTGGATGAGAAAATATCAGGGCTAACATTCCGTCCTAAGCAGACGAGATATTGCAGAGGGACGCGTGAATGACTTTGAAGACAGGGGAACAGAAATCCCTCGGTCAGAAGCACACATAGCAAAGCAAGTGCAAACCAATGAAAACATTGCTGTTGAATCCTGGTTGAAGACAAGGCATGAAAGACTAAAATTCGAAAGAGTCCCAGATGGAAAAGCAAGAGATAAAGAAACAAACAATGTTTGAAAAGTTATGTGTAGAAAAATCAGACTGAAACTTGCTGAAAGCCAAGATAGAATCATCTAGGCGAATTCAGGAAGTACACAGCGTCCAAAAGAGGTGGAATCCCAATAGACTTAGCAGCAGCTGTATGATCCAAATCAACAAAGTTCATGAGCATCCCAGTGATTTAAAATGCGCCTGGAGGAAAGCAACATAGTCACAAGAGAACCTCCAGAGGGGTTTCAGCTGCTATCTCAGCAGCAATATTGCAGGACAGGGAGGAGTGCCAGGACATAGACCATAGCTTGAATGGCAAAATGCTGCCATCTAGGGTAGCCTATGCCACATGACCACCATTTCTAATAACAGCAGAGCTAGAGAATGCCACAGACCTGCAAATCTTAAAAGAATTCAGCAGTTCGAAACTTATCCTAAAAGAAAGGTTGAGAATTCTCCCCTGAAGGGATAAGCAGCAAGATGAAATGGAAAGAAGAAAACCCTTATTGGAAATGCAAGAAGAGCATGAGTGGAAAAGAAGAAACAAGAAGAAAGCAAGGAGGACATCAAAACCCTAAAGATGGGAGAGGGAAGCAGGAAATCATAGGGGATTGGAAGCACTATCTTAAGGGAGTCAGCTTATATGACTCTCTGTTGGAAGCAAACGGAGAGATGCATGGCCTGACGTGTTTGCAAAGCAAACGAGAAGCAGACCAAGAAAGAATCAAACAAACAAACAACACCAAAAGGGTAGGGTAACATGAATATTCAAAAGAAATTACTCAAGGTGATGTCAAGGATCATTCAGTACGCATCGACCCAGTATCGCGGCTTGAATGTACTCAGCACACCTGTATTCGGAAATCAGAGGCGTGCATTTATATTCGTAAATATTGATTCATATGAGCATATCGTGACCTAACCCAAATGCCGATTTGGAATCCAATGGATTCCTAGTCCGTGATATAGACTTGCAAGTCTTCCAACAGGATGAATGAATGCCATCTTCTACACTATGTCGAGAAGAAATGGCACAAGCCTATAACAAGGAAAAGTAGCTCCGCAAAAGTGTACTAAGATCAAAAGAGACAGGCAGTAAAGTGCACATTGGGGATTGTATCAGTCCTAGGAATTTCAGCCCCCTTGAAACAAATGGATAGATGTCCCGTGCATGCGGGTGTTTCAGCAGAGATCAACCGACGGCTATGTATTGCGGGTGTGCCCATATTACAGGAACAATAGTTTCCCTAGGTGGGTCTCTGCGTACTGTGAACTGTTAGAAAGTTTAAAGACGTGTGAAACATTCAACTGAAAATGGACACACTTCCCTCCGTTGCTACAGTGCATACAGATCTGAACAAAAGGAAAGAGGGAAGAACAAAGGCCCATGGGACGCTAGTGGGTAGAATCACTTTTACCTTAGGAACCTCTCGTCGGATGCAGCCCCTCCCCCAACACTGACAAGATGCAGCAGCCATTGGGGATGGCAGTTAGCGGTTGGATTCCAGGTGGAATGTTGGTGTGTACCGCGAGGCTTGTTGTGGCTGGTGGATCCTAGGTAACCGGGCAGAGTTCTGTGGGTGGATGAGTGCGATGGAGGGGCTGCCGCCCTCTGTGGAGCTTGGCTTAGGTCTTTGGTCCGGGAAGCTGTGTCAGTTTGAGATACTGCTGCTGCCCAAAGACCTGAGTTCACGGGTCAGTTTCCAGAAACTGAAAGGGCAGACAGTGGAAGATCTGCCTGTCTTCAGCTTACTGGAGAGGCTCCGAGGTCCTTTCAGACTTGCCCAGTCCTGTTGAAGTCGACTTTATGGGAGACACGAAGAGAAGCTGGCCGAAAACATGGCTGCACGGATTGAGGAGAGATGCGAACACATTGATGAGAGATGTTCTGCTACAATAGAGAATACTGGCCTGGAGACAGCTGTAGAGGATAGCAGGCTCGAAAGGCATTCATGAGACATATTGAACCTCGCTGATACTAGCAGAAACCTACGGAGGGCCACCGTGGACTGGAGGAAGTTCCTCAATTCTCTGCTCCAAGAACGGGTCCAAGATCCCTGACGTCTAAAGAGAAGAGATGGCAGAGACGATAAAAACGCTCATGTTCTTGAAAGAGGTCAGATAATCCACACGACCCAAGGGGCAATTCCAAGCCAATCAGATCATAGTGCACCAAGCCCAGGTAAGCCTTTTCCCAGGTTTGGGCCTAGCTATCAAGCACTTGCTCTTCCCTCCCCTCCACTCAGGCATCCATTTTGAGGGATCAGTACCTGAGCTGCAATGAAGCCAGTAAGAGAAGAGCAAGCCCCTCCTAGAATCAGAGTTCCTCTAGCTTCATCCTCTGTGAACAACAGGGAACCCCATAAAGGTCAAATACTCTCGTATGAAATAGATAGGAATTGAATACTTAGCTCCCACAAAGAAACGATGGCCTTCCGCTAGATTCAGCAAATGCTGGGTTTATGTCTTCTCTGGGGTGAAGGGAGTGTGGTAAGTGAGGGGAATCTTTGACTCAACTTGAATCTGTATTAGGCCTCCATTTTTCAAGACAGTCTAGGTAAATATTCGAAGTCAGATAGTGAACGGAACTGTAAAAGTCTCCAATGACATGAAAGACACAGCTTATGTGGACCGTCTTTCAATTGAGTCAAGCCCCCGGGGGCAATCTATCATGGGGGTGCAGACTTGGTTGCATTCAAGTGCTTTACCCAACATGATCGGATGATTAAGCGTTCTCATCACTGATAGAAGAACACCTGGTTCTCAGTAGCCTAGCATAGCTGCAGCAGGGTTCTCATAGCTATAATGCCTCTAGGTTCTTTGGATTCAAAGCTAAATGTATATATTTAGTTCGATTTCTCTTTTATTTTCCTTGAGAGGGATGTTACACCTTGAAATGCCAACATTGAGCAGTAGGTGTCATCGGGAGTAAAGGGCACCACATGCACAAGGGAATCCAAGCTTGGGGGTTATTTCATGTTTCCATTAGTTATTTCATGGTTCCTGTTGGTTTCGGACGCTTCAACAGTAAAGAGTTGACATGACCCCTTTAACAGTTCGGACTGCTACTTTGCATTCTATCTGTCTATGTTTTCCTTAGAGCTGACAAAATGTTACCGAAATTGACAAGTCTGGCTTCTAGGTCGATTTAGTATGTTTCAGAAACTAACTTCATTTTCGTATAACTCCCAAAACATTTCTATAAATTCTATTAAATTTTTAAAGACTGCAAATGAGATATCAACACAATGTCAAAACTGGAGTCTTCGGACAAACCCTCCCACCACGGCTGTATAGAAACAAAGAGATAAAAAAAAATCACATTTCTGTGAAATGTATCTGGAAAGTGTTGATTCATCGATGCCCAGTTGACAAAGAAGCAGTGCAAACTGCGCTCACTCGCTCCCATGAACACAGCAATGGAAACATCCACTCACCCAGCCCTTGGCACAGGACACTTGCCGAAGAGAGGTCTGTTACTTCCAAAGACAGGATGAGGCCTCAGAACACCTGGAAGCAGGAGAAGGAAAAGCAGGGAATATATACCAGTGCATGGTCTGAGCCCGGTTGATGGAGCAGTAAAGGTGAAACTCTCTTTAACTTGGACGCACACTCTCAAGCGGACAGGAGACATGGGACTGAAGGTGATGTGCTGAGTGTTAGAAGAGTGCACAGCAGATGCTTGGCTGACAGAACTCAAAGAATCCAGTGCAAAATATCCCCACAGTTGATTCTGAGACCAAGCTCCGAGCTGCCAAATTTGAGGTAGCAGAGGCAGCGTTCAGGGAGGGATTGGGCTACGGATGGTGGCACACGCTGAGTCTCAGGGATCTGGAGTGCGTTGTGGGATGTGGTGGGTCCTATCAAGAGAGCAAACCGACCTGGGACCCCAATGAGCAAGCAACCACCCTGGCGCGCGCAGTTGAAATTCTCGATATGTCCCATGGTCACACCCAGTGCATCTGCAGGACCAGAGACCAATTTGGCATTTTGCCAATAGAGCATGTGTGGGGCTGAATCAGAGATATTGTGCATCGGGTCTGAGGGATCCAGGGGGCCTTGGGTTTGAATTCAGAATGAAAAGCCTTAGGATCTGCTACATTCATAACCTGGGCTGTGATTATGGTTTGGTTTGAGGCACAGGATGTGCAACTGTTCTGTGGTTGCCTTCGTGCACCCGTGCCACAAGGATGAGAGGACAAGGAAGTGTGGTCCAAGACCACAGCGTGAGAAGAGGAAGGATTTCCTTCAGTTTATCTCTCAAAAGCGGATGCTACATTTTGGATGGCACCGGCAAGGTTCGGCAGCGAGGACACCAAGTTCAGACTGCGGGATCATTCCAGCAGGCCCTGATGTGTGGCATCCATAGATATGCTTCCACTGGTGTTTCTGTAGACAGAGAATCTCTTGGAAGAACTGGTTTCAGTGGGACATTCCCGTGGCACTACAAAGCACAAGCGCACTCACACTCTGCTCTTCTGGAAACACTCCAAAATAACATAGAGTAGAATGCAGAGCTGAGAAGCTTTAGAAGCTCCATTTCCACCAGAGGAAGTGTCCTGTGCTCTTTCAGATTTGTGAGATAAGCGTAATAAAAGTGAGGTTATCTAAATCGAAATAGTATGGGGTGTTCATCACAACAAAGGCACCATCAGCAATTGGAAATAGACCAGACAGCACACAAAGGAAAAGGACATGGCATCAATGTCTAGGAAAATTTGTCCTCACAGAAATCCCATGCAATTGTGTAGAGCCAAGAGTCTAAAGATTTCACTTAACCAAGCCCTAGAAGTCTACATTAGATACCTGAAATTACCTGACCAGTAGAGATGAAGAAATACAGTAAAAGGAAAAGGAAGTACCATTTTCAGTTCCAAAGAGATTGAAGGCCCTAAAGATAAGCTTTCAGACAACTAGACTGCAAAACGCTCTCCAGAGCAAGTATTGAAAATGGAGGTGAGGGAAACACTGAAGAACAACAGTGTCTCAGAATCACAAAAGGCAGAATACCAGAAAAGGGGAAGAGAAAGCCTAAAGACGAGCCAAATAATCTCAGAAAACTCAGTGGATGAGAAAATATCAGGGCTAACATTCCGTCCTAAGCAGACGAGATATTGCAGAGGGACGCGTGAATGACTTTGAAGACAGGGGAACAGAAATCCCTCGGTCAGAAGCACACATAGCAAAGCAAGTGCAAACCAATGAAAACATTGCTGTTGAATCCTGGTTGAAGACAAGGCATGAAAGACTAAAATTCGAAAGAGTCCCAGATGGAAAAGCAAGAGATAAAGAAACAAACAATGTTTGAAAAGTTATGTGTAGAAAAATCAGACTGAAACTTGCTGAAAGCCAAGATAGAATCATCTAGGCGAATTCAGGAAGTACACAGCGTCCAAAAGAGGTGGAATCCCAATAGACTTAGCAGCAGCTGTATGATCCAAATCAACAAAGTTCATGAGCATCCCAGTGATTTAAAATGCGCCTGGAGGAAAGCAACATAGTCACAAGAGAACCTCCAGAGGGGTTTCAGCTGCTATCTCAGCAGCAATATTGCAGGACAGGGAGGAGTGCCAGGACATAGACCATAGCTTGAATGGCAAAATGCTGCCATCTAGGGTAGCCTATGCCACATGACCACCATTTCTAATAACAGCAGATCTAGAGAATGCCACAGACCTGCAAATCTTAAAAGAATTCACCAGTTCGAAACTTAACCTAAAAGAAAGGTTGAGAATTCTCCCCTGAAGGGATAAGCAGCAAGATGAAATGGAAAGAAGAAAACCCTTATTGGAAATGCAAGAAGAGCATGAGTGGAAAAGAAGAAACAAGAAGAAAGCAAGGAGGACATCAAAACCCTAAAGATGGGAGAGGGAAGCAGGAAATCATAGGGGATTGGAAGCACTATCTTAAGGGAGTCAGCTTATATGACTCTCTGTTGGAAGCAAACGGAGAGATGCATGGCCTGACGTGTTTGCAAAGCAAACGAGAAGCAGACCAAGAAAGAATCAAACAAACAAACAACACCAAAAGGGTAGGGTAACATGAATATTCAAAAGAAATTACTCAAGGTGATGTCAAGGATCATTCAGTACGCATCGACCCAGTATCGCGGCTTGAATGTACTCAGCACACCTGTATTCGGAAATCAGAGGCGTGCATTTATATTCGTAAATATTGATTCATATGAGCATATCGTGACCTAACCCAAATGCCGATTTGGAATCCAATGGATTCCTAGTCCGTGATATAGACTTGCAAGTCTTCCAACAGGATGAATGAATGCCATCTTCTACACTACGTCGAGAAGAAATGGCACAAGCCTATAACAAGGAATAGTAGCTCCGCAAAAGTGTACTAAGATCAAAAGAGACAGGCATTAAAGTGCACATTGGGGATTGTATCATTCCTAGGAATTTCAGCCCCCTTGAAACAAATGGATAGATGTCCCGTGAATGCGGGTGTTTCAGCAGAAATCAACCGACGGCTATGTATTGCGGGTGTGCCCATATTACAGGAACAATAGTTTCCCTTAGTGGGTCTCTGCGTACTGTGAACTGTTAGAAAGTTTAAAGACGTGTGAAACATTCAACTGAAAATGGACACACTTCCCTCCGTTGCTACAGTGCATACAGATCTGAACAAAAGGAAAGAGGGAAGAACAAAGGCCCATGGGACGCTAGTGGGTAGAATCACTTTTACCTTAGGAACCTCTCGTCGGATGCAGCCCCTCCCCCAACACTGACAAGATGCAGCAGCCATTGGGGATGGCAGTTAGCGGTTGGATTCCAGGTGGAATGTTGGTGTGTACCGCGAGGCTTGTTGTGGCTGGTGGATCCTAGGTAACCGGGCAGAGTTCTGTGGGTGGATCAGTGCGATGGAGGGGCTGCCGCCCTCTGTGGAGCTTGGCTTTGGTCTTTGGTCCGGGAAGCTGTGTCAGTTCGAGATACTGCTGCTGCCCAAAGACCTGAGTTCACGGGTCAGTTTCCAGAACCTGAAAGGGCAGACAGTGGAAGATCTGCCTGTCTTCAGCTTACTGGAGTGGCTCCGAGGTCCTTTCAGACTTGCCCAGTCCTGTTGAAGTCGACTTTATGGGAGACACGAAGAGAAGCTGGCCGAAAACATGGCTGCACGGATTGAGGAGAGATGCGAACACATTGATGAGAGATGTTCTGCTACAATAGAGAATACTGGCCTGGAGACAGCTGTAGAGGATAGCAGGCTCGAAAGGCATTCATGAGACATATTGAACCTCGCTGATACTAGCAGAAACCTACGGAGGGCCACCGTGGACTGGAGGAAGTTCCTCAATTCTCTGCTCCAAGAACGGGTCCAAGATCCCTGACGTCTAAAGAGAAGAGATGGCAGAGATGATAAAAACGCTCATGTTCTTGAAAGAGGTCAGATAATCCACACGACCCAAGGGGCAATTCCAAGCCATTCAGATCAAAGTGCACCAAGCCCAGGTAAGCCTTTTCCCAGGTTTGGGCCTAGCTATCAAGCACTTGCTCTTCCCTCCCCTCCACTCAGGCATCCATTTTGAGGGATCAGTACCTGAGCTGCAATGAAGCCAGTAAGAGAAGAGCAAGCCCCTCCTAGAATCAGAGTTCCTCTAGCTTCATCCTCTGTGAACAACAGGGAACCCCATAAAGGTCAAATACTCTCGTATGAAATAGATAGGAATTGAATACTTAGCTCCCACAAAGAAACGATGGCCTTCCGCTAGATTCAGCAAATGCTGGGTTTATGTCTTCTCTGGGGTGAAGGGAGTGTGGTAAGTGAGGGGAATCTTTGACTCAACTTGAATCTGTATTAGGCCTCCGTTTTTCAAGACAGTCTAGGTAAATATTCGAAGTCAGATAGTGAACGGAACTGTAAAAGTCGCCAATGACATGAAAGACACAGCTTATGTGGACCGTCTTTCAATTGAGTCAAGCCCCCGGGGGCAATCTATCATGGGGGTGCAGACTTGGTTGCATTCAAGTGCTTTACCCAACATGATCGGATGATTAAGCGTTCTCATCACTGATAGAAGAACACCTGGTTCTCAGTAGCCTAGCATAGCTGCAGCAGGGTTCTCATAGCTATAATGCTTCTAGGTTCTTTGGATTCAAAGCTAAATGTATATATTTAGTTCGTTTCCTCTTGTATTTTCCTTGAGAGGGATGTTACACCTTGAAATGCCAACATTGAGCAGTAGGTGTCATCGGGAGTAAAGGGCACCACATGCACAAGGGAATCCAAGCTTGGGGGTTATTTCTTGTTTTCATTAGTTATTTCATGGTTCCTGTTGGTTTCGGAGGCTTCAACAGTAAAGAGCTGACATGACCCCTTTAACAGTTCGGACTGCTACTTTGCATTCTATCTGTCTATGTTTTCCTTAGAGCTGACAAAATGTTACCGAAATTGACAAGTCTGGCTTCTAGGTCGATTTAGTATGTTTCAGAAACTAACTTCATTTTCGTATAACTCCCAAAACATTTCTATAAATTCTATTAAAATTTTAAAGACTGCAAATGAGATATCAACACAATGTCAAAACTGGTGTCTTCGGACAATCCCTCCCACCACGGCTGTATAGAAACAAAGAGATAAAAAAAAATCACATTTCTGTGAAATGTATCTGGAAAGTGTTGATTCATCGATGCCCAGTTGACAGAGAAGCAGTGCAACCTGCGCTCACTCGCTCCCATGAACACAGCAATGGAAACATCCACTCACCCAGCCCTTGGCCCAGGACACTTGCCGAAGAGAGGTCTGTTACTTCCAAAGACAGGATGAGGCCTCAGAACACCTGGAAGCAGGAGGAGGAAAAGCAGGGAATGGATACCAGTGCATGGTCTGAGCCCTGTTGATGGAGCAGTAAAGGTGAAACTCTCTTTAACTTGGACGCACACTCTCAAGCGGACAGGAGACATGGGACTGAAGGTGATGCGCTGAGTGTTAGAAGAGTGCACAGCAGATGCTTGGCTGACAGAACTCAAAGAATCCAGTGCAAATATCCCCACGGTTGATTCTGAGACCAAGCTCCGAGCTGCCAAATTTGAGGTAGCAGAGGCAGCGTTCAGGGAGGGATAGGGCTACGGATGGTGGCACACGCTGAGTCTCAGGGATCTGGAGTGCGTTGTGGGATGTGGTGGGTCCTATCAAGAGAGCAAACAGTCCTGGGACCCCAATGAGCAGGCAACCACCCTGGCGCGCGCAGTTGAAATTATCGATATGTCCCATGGCCACACCCAGTGCATCTGCAGGACCAGAGACCAATTTGGCATTTTGCCAATAGAGCATGTGTGGGGCTGAATCAGAGATATTGTGCATCGGGTCTGAGGGATCCAGGGGGCCTTGGGTTTGAATTCAGAATGAAAAGCCTTAGGATCTGCTACATTCATAACCTGGGCTGTGATTATGGTTTGGTTTGAGGCACAGGATGTGCAGCAATTCTGTGGTTGCCTTCGTGCACCCGTGCCACAAGGATGAGAGGACAAGGAAGTGTGGTCCAAGACCACAGCGTGAGAAGAGGAAGGATTTCCTTCAGTTTATCTCTCAAAAGCGGATGCTACATTTTGGATGGCACCGGCACGGTTCGGCAGCGAGGACACCAAGTTCGGGCTGCGGGATCATTCCAGCAGGCCCTGATGTGTGGCATCCATAGATATGCTTCCACTGGTGTTTCTGTAGACAGAGAAGCTCTTGGAAGAACTGGTTTCATTGGGACATTCCCGTGGCAATACAAAGCACAAGCGCACTCACACTCTGCTCTTCTGGAAACACTCCAAAATAACATAGAGTAGAATGCAGAGCTGAGAACCTTTAGAAGCTCCATTTCCACCAGAGGAAGTGTCCTGTGCTCTTTCAGATTTGTGAGATAAGCGTAATCAAAGTGAGGTTATCTAAATCGAAATAGTATGGGGTGTTCATCACAACAAAGGCACCACCAGCAATTGGAAATAGACCAGACAGCACACAAAGGAACAGGACATGGCATCAATGTCTAGGAAAATTTGTCCTCACAGAAATCCCATGCAATTGTGTAGAGCCAAGAGTCTAAAGATTTCACTTAACCAAGCCCTAGAAGTCTACATTAGATACCTGAAATTACCTGACCAGTAGAGATGAAGAAATACAGTAAAAGGAAAAGGAAGTACCATTTTCAGTTCCAAAGAGATTGAAGGCCCTAAAGATAAGCTTTCAGACAACTAGACTGCAAAACGCTCTCCAGAGCAAGTATTGAAAATGGAGGTGAGGGAAACACTGAACAACAACAGTCTCTCAGAATCACAAAAGGCAGAATACCAGAAAAGGGGAAGAGAAAGCCTAAAGACGAGCCAAATAATCTCAGAAAACTCAGTGGATGAGAAAATATCAGGGCTAACATTCCGTCCTAAGCAGACGAGATATTGCAGAGGGACGCGTGAATGACTTTGAAGACAGGGGAACAGAAATCCCTCGGTCAGAAGCACACATAGCAAAGCAAGTGCAAACCAATGAAAACATTGCTGTTGAATCCTGGTTGAAGACAAGGCATGAAAGACTAAAATTCGAAAGAGTCCCAGATGGAAAAGCAAGAGATAAAGAAACAAACAATGTTTGAAAAGTTATGTGTAGAAAAATCAGACTGAAACTTGCTGAAAGCCAAGATAGAATCATCTAGGCGAATTCAGGAAGTACACAGCGTCCAAAAGAGGTGGAATCCCAATAGACTTAGCAGCAGCTGTATGATCCAAATCAACAAAGTTCATGAGCATCCCAGTGATTTAAAATGCGCCTGGAGGAAAGCAACATAGTCACAAGAGAACCTCCAGAGGGGTTTCAGCTGCTATCTCAGCAGCAATATTGCAGGACAGGGAGGAGTGCCAGGACATAGACCATAGCTTGAATGGCAAAATGCTGCCATCTAGGGTAGCCTATGCCACAAGACCACCATTTCTAATAACAGCAGAGCTAGAGAATGCCACAGACCTGCAAATCTTAAAAGAATTCACCAGTTCGAAACTTATCCTAAAAGAAAGGTTGAGAATTCTCCCCTGAAGGGATAAGCAGCAAGATGAAATGGAAAGAAGAAAACCCTTATTGGAAATGCAAGAAGAGCATGAGTGGAAAAGAAGAAACAAGAAGAAAGCAAGGAGGACATCAAAACCCTAAAGATGGGAGAGGGAAGCAGGAAATCATAGGGGATTGGAAGCACTATCTTAAGGGAGTCAGCTTATATGACTCTCTGTTGGAAGCAAACGGAGAGATGCATGGCCTGACGTGTTTGCAAAGCAAACGAGAAGCAGACCAAGAAAGAATCAAACAAACAAACAACACCAAAAGGGTAGGGTAACATGAATATTCAAAAGAAATTACTCAAGGTGATGTCAAGGATCATTCAGTACGCATCGACCCAGTATCGCGGCTTGAATGTACTCAGCACACCTGTATTCGGAAATCAGAGGCGTGCATTTATATTCGTAAATATTGATTCATATGAGCATATCGTGACCTAACCCAAATGCCGATTTGGAATCCAATGGATTCCTAGTCCGTGATATAGACTTGCAAGTCTTCCAACAGGATGAATGAATGCCATCTTCTACACTACGTCGAGAAGAAATGGCACAAGCCTATAACAAGGAAAAGTAGCTCCGCAAAAGTGTACTAAGATCAAAAGAGACAGGCAGTAAAGTGCACATTGGGGATTGTATCATTCCTAGGAATTTCAGCCCCCTTGAAACAAATGGATAGATGTCCCGTGAATGCGGGTGTTTCAGCAGAAATCAACCGACGGCTATGTATTGCGGGTGTGCCCATATTACAGGAACAATAGTTTCCCTTAGTGGGTCTCTGCGTACTGTGAACTGTTAGAAAGTTTAAAGACGTGTGAAACATTCAACTGAAAATGGACACACTTCCCTCCGTTGCTACAGTGCATACAGATCTGAACAAAAGGAAAGAGGGAAGAACAAAGGCCCATGGGACGCTAGTGGGTAGAATCACTTTTACCTTAGGAACCTCTCGTCGGATGCAGCCCCTCCCCCAACACTGACAAGATGCAGCAGCCATTGGGGATGGCAGTTAGCGGTTGGATTCCAGGTGGAATGTTGGTGTGTACCGCGAGGCTTGTTGTGGCTGGTGGATCCTAGGTAACCGGGCAGAGTTCTGTGGGTGGATCAGTGCGATGGAGGGGCTGCCGCCCTCTGTGGAGCTTGGCTTAGGTCTTTGGTCCGGGAAGCTGTGTCAGTTCGAGATACTGCTGCTGCCCAAAGACCTGAGTTCACGGGTCAGTTTCCAGAACCTGAAAGGGCAGACAGTGGAAGATCTGCCTGTCTTCAGCTTACTGGAGAGGCTCCGAGGTCCTTTCAGACTTGCCCAGTCCTGTTGAAGTCGACTTTATGGGAGACACGAAGAGAAGCTGGCCGAAAACATGGCTGCACGGATTGAGGAGAGATGCGAACACATTGATGAGAGATGTTCTGCTACAATAGAGAATACTGGCCTGGAGACAGCTGTAGAGGATAGCAGGCTCGAAAGGCATTCATGAGACATATTGAACCTCGCTGATACTAGCAGAAACCTACGGAGGGCCACCGTGGACTGGAGGAAGTTCCTCAATTCTCTGCTCCAAGAACGGGTCCAAGATCCCTGACGTCTAAAGAGAAGAGATGGCAGAGATGATAAAAACGCTCATGTTCTTGAAAGAGGTCAGATAATCCACACGACCCAAGGGGCAATTCCAAGCCATTCAGATCAAAGTGCACCAAGCCCAGGTAAGCCTTTTCCCAGGTTTGGGCCTAGCTATCAAGCACTTGCTCTTCCCTCCCCTCCACTCAGGCATCCATTTTGAGGGATCAGTACCTGAGCTGCAATGAAGCCAGTAAGAGAAGAGCAAGCCCCTCCTAGAATCAGAGTTCCTCTAGCTTCATCCTCTGTGAACAACAGGGAACCCCATAAAGGTCAAATACTCTCGTATGAAATAGATAGGAATTGAATACTTAGCTCCCACAAAGAAACGATGGCCTTCCGCTAGATTCAGCAAATGCTGGGTTTATGTCTTCTCTGGGGTGAAGGGAGTGTGGTAAGTGAGGGGAATCTTTGACTGAACTTGAATCTGTATTAGGCCTCCGTTTTTCAAGACAGTCTAGGTAAATATTCGAAGTCAGATAGTGAACGGAACTGTAAAAGTCGCCAATGACATGAAAGACACAGCTTATGTGGACCGTCTTTCAATTGAGTCAAGCCCCCGGGGGCAATCTATCATGGGGGTGCAGACTTGGTTGCATTCAAGTGCTTTACCCAACATGATCGGATGATTAAGCGTTCTCATCACTGATAGAAGAACACCTGGTTCTCAGTAGCCTAGCATAGCTGCAGCAGGGTTCTCATAGCTATAATGCCTCTAGGTTCTTTGGATTCAAAGCTAAATGTATATATTTAGTTCGTTTCCTCTTGTATTTTCCTTGAGAGGGATGTTACACCTTGAAATGCCAACATTGAGCAGTAGGTGTCATCGGGAGTAAAGGGCACCACATGCACAAGTGAATCCAAGCTTGGGGGTTATTTCATGTTTTCATTAGTTATTTCATGGTTCCTGTTGGTTTCGGAGGCTTCAACAGTAAAGAGCTGACATGACCCCTTTAACAGTTCGGACTGCTACTTTGCATTCTATCTGTCTATGTTTTCCTTAGAGCTGACAAAATGTTACCAAAATTGACAAGTCTGGCTTCTAGGTCGATTTAGTATGTTTCAGAAACTAACTTCATTTTCGTATAACTCCCAAAACATTTCTATAAATTCTATTAAATTTTTCAAGACTGCAAATGAGATATCAACACAATGTCAAAACTGGAGTCTTCGGACAATCCCTCCCACCACGGCTGTATAGAAACAAAGAGATAAAAAAAAATCACATTTCTGTGAAATGTATCTGGAAAGTGTTGATTCATCGATGCCCAGTTGACAGAGAAGCAGTGCAACCTGCGCTCACTCGCTCCCATGAACACAGCAATGGAAACATCCACTCACCCAGCCCTTGGCACAGGACACTTGCCGAAGAGAGGTCTGTTACTTCCAAAGACAGGATGAGGCCTCAGAACACCTGGAAGCAGGAGAAGGAAAAGCAGGGAATGGATACCAGTGCATGGTCTGAGCCCTGTTGATGGAGCAGTAAAGGTGAAACTCTCTTTACCTTGGACGCACACTCTCAAGCGGACAGGAGACATGGGACTGAAGGTGATGTGCTGACTGTTAGAAGAGTGCACAGCAGATGCTTGGCTGACAGAACTCAAAGAATCCAGTGCAAATATCCCCACGGTTGATTCTGAGACCAAGCTCCGAGCTGCCAAATTTGAGGTAGCAGAGGCAGCGTTCAGGGAGGGATAGGGCTACGGATGGTGGCACACGCTGAGTCTCAGGGATCTGGAGTGCGTTGTGGGATGTGGTGGGTCCTATCAAGAGAGCAAACAGTCCTGGGACCCCAATGAGCAGGCAACCACCCTGGCGCGCGCAGTTGAAATTATCGATATGTCCCATGGCCACACCCAGTGCATCTGCAGGACCAGAGACCAATTTGGCATTTTGCCAATAGAGCATGTGTGGGGCTGAATCAGAGATATTGTGCATCGGGTCTGAGGGATCCAGGGGGCCTTGGGTTTGAATTCAGAATGAAAAGCCTTAGGATCTGCTACATTCATAACCTGGGCTGTGATTATGGTTTGGTTTGAGGCACAGGATGTGCAACAGCTCTGTGGTTGCCTTCGTGCACCCGTGCCACAAGGATGAGAGGACAAGGAAGTGTGGTCCAAGACCACAGCGTGAGAAGAGGAAGGATATCCTTCAGTTTATCTCTCAAAAGCGGATGCTACATTTTGGATGGCACCGGCACGGTTCGGCAGCGAGGACACCAAGTTCGGGCTGCGGGATCATTCCAGCAGGCCCTGATGTGTGACATCCATAGATATGCTTCCACTGGTGTTTCTGTAGACAGAGAAGCTCTTGGAAGAACTGGTTTCAGTGGGACATTCCCGTGGCACTACAAAGCACAAGCGCACTCACACTCTGCTCTTCTGGAAACACTCCAAAATAACATAGAGTAGAATGCAGAGCTGAGAAGCTTTAGAAGCTCCATTTCCACCAGAGGAAGTGTCCTGTGCTCTTTCAGATTTGTGAGATAAGCGTAATCAAAGTGAGGTTATCTAAATCGAAATAGTATGGGGTGTTCATCACAACAAAGGCACCACCAGCAATTGGAAATAGACCAGACAGCACACAAAGGAACAGGACATGGCATCAATGTCTAGGAAAATTTGTCCTCACAGAAATCCCATGCAATTGTGTAGAGCCAAGAGTCTAAAGATTTCACTTAACAAAGCCCTAGAAGTCTACATTAGATACCTGAAATTACCTGACCAGTAGAGATGAAGAAATACAGTAAAAGGAAAAGGAAGTACCATTTTCAGTTCCAAAGAGATTGAAGGCCCTAAAGATAAGCTTTCAGACAACTAGACTGCAAAACGCTCTCCAGAGCAAGTATTGAAAATGGAGGTGAGGGAAACACTGAAGAACAACAGTGTCTCAGAATCACAAAAGGCAGAATACCAGAAAAGGGGAAGAGAAAGCCTAAAGACGAGCCAAATAATATCAGAAAACTCAGTGGATGAGAAAATATCAGGGCTAACATTCCGTCCTAAGCAGACGAGATATTGCAGAGGGACGCGTGAATGACTTTGAAGACAGGGGAACAGAAATCCCTCGGTCAGAAGCACACATAGCAAAGCAAGTGCAAACCAATGAAAACATTGCTGTTGAATCCTGGTTGAAGACAAGGCATGAAAGACTAAAATTCGAAAGAGTCCCAGATGGAAAAGCAAGAGATAAAGAAACAAACAATGTTTGAAAAGTTATGTGTAGAAAAATCAGACTGAAACTTGCTGAAAGCCAAGATAGAATCATCTAGGCGAATTCAGGAAGTACACAGCGTCCAAAAGAGGTGGAATCCCAATAGACTTAGCAGCAGCTGTATGATCCAAATCAACAAAGTTCATGAGCATCCCAGTGATTTAAAATGCGCCTGGAGGAAAGCAACATAGTCACAAGAGAACCTCCAGAGGGGTTTCAGCTGCTATCTCAGCAGCAATATTGCAGGACAGGGAGGAGTGCCAGGACATAGACCATAGCTTGAATGGCAAAATGCTGCCATCTAGGGTAGCCTATGCCACATGACCACCATTTCTAATAACAGCAGAGCTAGAGAATGCCACAGACCTGCAAATCTTAAAAGAATTCAGCAGTTCGAAACTTATCCTAAAAGAAAGGTTGAGAATTCTCCCCTGAAGGGATAAGCAGCAAGATGAAATGGAAAGAAGAAAACCCTTATTGGAAATGCAAGAAGAGCATGAGTGGAAAAGAAGAAACAAGAAGAAAGCAAGGAGGACATCAAAACCCTAAAGATGGGAGAGGGAAGCAGGAAATCATAGGGGATTGGAAGCACTATCTTAAGGGAGTCAGCTTATATGACTCTCTGTTGGAAGCAAACGGAGAGATGCATGGCCTGACGTGTTTGCAAAGCAAACGAGAAGCAGACCAAGAAAGAATCAAACAAACAAACAACACCAAAAGGGTAGGGTAACATGAATATTCAAAAGAAATTACTCAAGGTGATGTCAAGGATCATTCAGTACGCATCGACCCAGTATCGCGGCTTGAATGTACTCAGCACACCTGTATTCGGAAATCAGAGGCGTGCATTTATATTCGTAAATATTGATTCATATGAGCATATCGTGACCTAACCCAAATGCCGATTTGGAATCCAATGGATTCCTAGTCCGTGATATAGACTTGCAAGTCTTCCAACAGGATGAATGAATGCCATCTTCTACACTACGTCGAGAAGAAATGGCACAAGCCTATAACAAGGAAAAGTAGCTCCGCAAAAGTGTACTAAGATCAAAAGAGACAGGCAGTAAAGTGCACATTGGGGATTGTATCATTCCTAGGAATTTCAGCCCCCTTGAAACAAATGGATAGATGTCCCGTGAATGCGGGTGTTTCAGCAGAAATCAACCGACGGCTATGTATTGCGGGTGTGCCCATATTACAGGAACAATAGTTTCCCTTAGTGGGTCTCTGCGTACTGTGAACTGTTAGAAAGTTTAAAGACGTGTGAAACATTCAACTGAAAATGGACACACTTCCCTCCGTTGCTACAGTGCATACAGATCTGAACAAAAGGAAAGAGGGAAGAACAAAGGCCCATGGGACGCTAGTGGGTAGAATCACTTTTACCTTAGGAACCTCTCGTCGGATGCAGCCCCTCCCCCAACACTGACAAGATGCAGCAGCCATTGGGGATGGCAGTTAGCGGTTGGATTCCAGGTGGAATGTTGGTGTGTACCGCGAGGCTTGTTGTGGCTGGTGGATCCTAGGTAACCGGGCAGAGTTCTGTGGGTGGATCAGTGCGATGGAGGGGCTGCCGCCCTCTGTGGAGCTTGGCTTAGGTCTTTGGTCCGGGAAGCTGTGTCAGTTCGAGATACTGCTGCTGCCCAAAGACCTGAGTTCACGGGTCAGTTTCCAGAACCTGAAAGGGCAGACAGTGGAAGATCTGCCTGTCTTCAGCTTACTGGAGAGGCTCCGAGGTCCTTTCAGACTTGCCCAGTCCTGTTGAAGTCGACTTTATGGGAGACACGAAGAGAAGCTGGCCGAAAACATGGCTGCACGGATTGAGGAGAGATGCGAACACATTGATGAGAGATGTTCTGCTACAATAGAGAATACTGGCCTGGAGACAGCTGTAGAGGATAGCAGGCTCGAAAGGCATTCATGAGACATATTGAACCTCGCTGATACTAGCAGAAACCTACGGAGGGCCACCGTGGACTGGAGGAAGTTCCTCAATTCTCTGCTCCAAGAACGGGTCCAAGATCCCTGACGTCTAAAGAGAAGAGATGGCAGAGATGATAAAAACGCTCATGTTCTTGAAAGAGGTCAGATAATCCACACGACCCAAGGGGCAATTCCAAGCCATTCAGATCAAAGTGCACCAAGCCCAGGTAAGCCTTTTCCCAGGTTTGGGCCTAGCTATCAAGCACTTGCTCTTCCCTCCCCTCCACTCAGGCATCCATTTTGAGGGATCAGTACCTGAGCTGCAATGAAGCCAGTAAGAGAAGAGCAAGCCCCTCCTAGAATCAGAGTTCCTCTAGCTTCATCCTCTGTGAACAACAGGGAACCCCATAAAGGTCAAATACTCTCGTATGAAATAGATAGGAATTGAATACTTAGCTCCCACAAAGAAACGATGGCCTTCCGCTAGATTCAGCAAATGCTGGGTTTATGTCTTCTCTGGGGTGAAGGGAGTGTGGTAAGTGAGGGGAATCTTTGACTCAACTTGAATCTGTATTAGGCCTCCGTTTTTCAAGACAGTCTAGGTAAATATTCGAAGTCAGATAGTGAACGGAACTGTAAAAGTCGCCAATGACATGAAAGACACAGCTTATGTGGACCGTCTTTCAATTGAGTCAAGCCCCCGGGGGCAATCTATCATGGGGGTGCAGACTTGGTTGCATTCAAGTGCTTTACCCAACATGATCGGATGATTAAGCGTTCTCATCACTGATAGAAGAACACCTGGTTCTCAGTAGCCTAGCATAGCTGCAGCAGGGTTCTCATAGCTATAATGCCTCTAGGTTCTTTGGATTCAAAGCTAAATGTATATATTTAGTTCGTTTCCTCTTGTATTTTCCTTGAGAGGGATGTTACACCTTGAAATGCCAACATTGAGCAGTAGGTGTCATCGGGAGTAAAGGGCACCACATGCACAAGTGAATCCAAGCTTGGGGGTTATTTCATGTTTTCATTAGTTATTTCATGGTTCCTGTTGGTTTCGGAGGCTTCAACAGTAAAGAGCTGACATGACCCCTTTAACAGTTCGGACTGCTACTTTGCATTCTATCTGTCTATGTTTTCCTTAGAGCTGACAAAATGTTACCAAAATTGACAAGTCTGGCTTCTAGGTCGATTTAGTATGTTTCAGAAACTAACTTCATTTTCGTATAACTCCCAAAACATTTCTATAAATTCTATTAAATTTTTCAAGACTGCAAATGAGATATCAACACAATGTCAAAACTGGAGTCTTCGGACAATCCCTCCCACCACGGCTGTATAGAAACAAAGAGATAAAAAAAAATCACATTTCTGTGAAATGTATCTGGAAAGTGTTGATTCATCGATGCCCAGTTGACAGAGAAGCAGTGCAACCTGCGCTCACTCGCTCCCATGAACACAGCAATGGAAACATCCACTCACCCAGCCCTTGGCACAGGACACTTGCCGAAGAGAGGTCTGTTACTTCCAAAGACAGGATGAGGCCTCAGAACACCTGGAAGCAGGAGAAGGAAAAGCAGGGAATGGATACCAGTGCATGGTCTGAGCCCTGTTGATGGAGCAGTAAAGGTGAAACTCTCTTTACCTTGGACGCACACTCTCAAGCGGACAGGAGACATGGGACTGAAGGTGATGTGCTGAGTGTTAGAAGAGTGCACAGCAGATGCTTGGCTGACAGAACTCAAAGAATCCAGTGCAAATATCCCCACGGTTGATTCTGAGACCAAGCTCCGAGCTGCCAAATTTGAGGTAGCAGAGGCAGCGTTCAGGGAGGGATAGGGCTACGGATGGTGGCACACGCTGAGTCTCAGGGATCTGGAGTGCGTTGTGGGATGTGGTGGGTCCTATCAAGAGAGCAAACAGTCCTGGGACCCCAATGAGCAGGCAACCACCCTGGCGCGCGCAGTTGAAATTATCGATATGTCCCATGGCCACACCCAGTGCATCTGCAGGACCAGAGACCAATTTGGCATTTTGCCAATAGAGCATGTGTGGGGCTGAATCAGAGATATTGTGCATCGGGTCTGAGGGATCCAGGGGGCCTTGGGTTTGAATTCAGAATGAAAAGCCTTAGGATCTGCTACATTCATAACCTGGGCTGTGATTATGGTTTGGTTTGAGGCACAGGATGTGCAACAGCTCTGTGGTTGCCTTCGTGCACCCGTGCCACAAGGATGAGAGGACAAGGAAGTGTGGTCCAAGACCACAGCGTGAGAAGAGGAAGGATTTCCTTCAGTTTATCTCTCAAAAGCGGATGCTACATTTTGGATGGCACCGGCACGGTTCGGCAGCGAGGACACCAAGTTCGGGCTGCGGGATCATTCCAGCAGGCCCTGATGTGTGACATCCATAGATATGCTTCCACTGGTGTTTCTGTAGACAGAGAAGCTCTTGGAAGAACTGGTTTCAGTGGGACATTCCCGTGGCACTACAAAGCACAAGCGCACTCACACTCTGCTCTTCTGGAAACACTCCAAAATAACATAGAGTAGAATGCAGAGCTGAGAACCTTTAGAAGCTCCATTTCCACCAGAGGAAGTGTCCTGTGCTCTTTCAGATTTGTGAGATAAGCGTAATCAAAGTGAGGTTATCTAAATCGAAATAGTATGGGGTGTTCATCACAACAAAGGCACCACCAGCAATTGGAAATAGACCAGACAGCACACAAAGGAACAGGACATGGCATCAATGTCTAGGAAAATTTGTCCTCACAGAAATCCCATGCAATTGTGTAGAGCCAAGAGTCTAAAGATTTCACTTAACAAAGCCCTAGAAGTCTACATTAGATACCTGAAATTACCTGACCAGTAGAGATGAAGAAATACAGTAAAAGGAAAAGGAAGTACCATTTTCAGTTCCAAAGAGATTGAAGGCCCTAAAGATAAGCTTTCAGACAACTAGACTGCAAAACGCTCTCCAGAGCAAGTATTGAAAATGGAGGTGAGGGAAACACTGAAGAACAACAGTGTCTCAGAATCACAAAAGGCAGAATACCAGAAAAGGGGAAGAGAAAGCCTAAAGACGAGCCAAATAATATCAGAAAACTCAGTGGATGAGAAAATATCAGGGCTAACATTCCGTCCTAAGCAGACGAGATATTGCAGAGGGACGCGTGAATGACTTTGAAGACAGGGGAACAGAAATCCCTCGGTCAGAAGCACACATAGCAAAGCAAGTGCAAACCAATGAAAACATTGCTGTTGAATCCTGGTTGAAGACAAGGCATGAAAGACTAAAATTCGAAAGAGTCCCA
The DNA here is from genome assembly GCF_048564905.1 of Vicugna pacos. Classification (NCBI taxonomy): domain Eukaryota; kingdom Metazoa; phylum Chordata; class Mammalia; order Artiodactyla; family Camelidae; genus Vicugna; species Vicugna pacos. The sequence continues at coordinate 37,491,617 of NW_027328740.1, read as the reverse complement.
GATGGAAAAGCAAGAGATAAAGAAACAAACAATGTTTGAAAAGTTATGTGTAGAAAAATCAGACTGAAACTTGCTGAAAGCCAAGATAGAATCATCTAGGCGAATTCAGGAAGTACACAGCGTCCAAAAGAGGTGGAATCCCAATAGACTTAGCAGCAGCTGTATGATCCAAATCAACAAAGTTCATGAGCATCCCAGTGATTTAAAATGCGCCTGGAGGAAAGCAACATAGTCACAAGAGAACCTCCAGAGGGGTTTCAGCTGCTATCTCAGCAGCAATATTGCAGGACAGGGAGGAGTGCCAGGACATAGACCATAGCTTGAATGGCAAAATGCTGCCATCTAGGGTAGCCTATGCCACATGACCACCATTTCTAATAACAGCAGAGCTAGAGAATGCCACAGACCTGCAAATCTTAAAAGAATTCAGCAGTTCGAAACTTATCCTAAAAGAAAGGTTGAGAATTCTCCCCTGAAGGGATAAGCAGCAAGATGAAATGGAAAGAAGAAAACCCTTATTGGAAATGCAAGAAGAGCATGAGTGGAAAAGAAGAAACAAGAAGAAAGCAAGGAGGACATCAAAACCCTAAAGATGGGAGAGGGAAGCAGGAAATCATAGGGGATTGGAAGCACTATCTTAAGGGAGTCAGCTTATATGACTCTCTGTTGGAAGCAAACGGAGAGATGCATGGCCTGACGTGTTTGCAAAGCAAACGAGAAGCAGACCAAGAAAGAATCAAACAAACAAACAACACCAAAAGGGTAGGGTAACATGAATATTCAAAAGAAATTACTCAAGGTGATGTCAAGGATCATTCAGTACGCATCGACCCAGTATCGCGGCTAGAATGTACTCAGCACACCTGTATTCGGAAATCAGAGGCGTGCATTTATATTCGTAAATATTGATTCATATGAGCATATCGTGACCTAACCCAAATGCCGATTTGGAATCCAATGGATTCCTAGTCCGTGATATAGACTTGCAAGTCTTCCAACAGGATGAATGAATGCCATCTTCTACACTACGTCGAGAAGAAATGGCACAAGCCTATAACAAGGAAAAGTAGCTCCGCAAAAGTGTACTAAGATCAAAAGAGACAGGCAGTAAAGTGCACATTGGGGATTGTATCATTCCTAGGAATTTCAGCCCCCTTGAAACAAATGGATAGATGTCCCGTGAATGCGGGTGTTTCAGCAGAAATCAACCGACGGCTATGTATTGCGGGTGTGCCCATATTACAGGAACAATAGTTTCCCTTAGTGGGTCTCTGCGTACTGTGAACTGTTAGAAAGTTTAAAGACGTGTGAAACATTCAACTGAAAATGGACACACTTCCCTCTGTTGCTACAGTGCATACAGACCTGAACAAAAGGAAAGAGGGAAGAACAAAGGCCCATGGGACGCTAGTGGGTAGAATCACTTTTACCTTAGGAACCTCTCGTCGGATGCAGCCCCTCCCCCAACACTGACAAGATGCAGCAGCCATTGGGGATGGCAGTTAGCGGTTGGATTCCAGGTGGAATGTTGGTGTGTACCGCGAGGCTTGTTGTGGCTGGTGGATCCTAGGTAACCGGGCAGAGTTCTGTGGGTGGATGAGTGCGATGGCGGGGCTGCCGCCCACTGTGGAGCTTGGCTTAGGTCTTTGGTCCGGGAAGCTGTGTCAGTTCGAGATACTGCTGCTGCCCAAAGACCTGAGTTCACGGGTCAGTTTCCAGAACCTGAAAGGGCAGACAGTGGAAGATCTGCCTGTCTTCAGCTTACTGGAGAGGCTCCGAGGTCCTTTCAGACTTGCCCAGTCCTGTTGAAGTCGACTTTATGGGAGACACGAAGAGAAGCTGGCCGAAAACATGGCTGCACGGATTGAGGAGAGATGCGAACACATTGATGAGAGATGTTCTGCTACAATAGAGAATACTGGCCTGGAGACAGCTGTAGAGGATAGCAGGCTCGAAAGGCATTCATGAGACATATTGAACCTCGCTGATACTAGCAGAAACCTACGGAGGGCCACCGTGGACTGGAGGAAGTTCCTCAATTCTCTGCTCCAAGAACGGGTCCAAGATCCCTGACGTCTAAAGAGAAGAGATGGCAGAGATGATAAAAACGCTCATGTTCTTGAAGGAGGTCAGATAATCCACACGACCCAAGGGGCAATTCCAAGCCATTCAGATCAAAGTGCACCAAGCCCAGGTAAGCCTTTTCCCAGGTTTGGGCCTAGCTATCAAGCACTTGCTCTTCCCTCCCCTCCACTCAGGCATCCATTTTGAGGGATCAGTACCTGAGCTGCAATGAAGCCAGTAAGAGAAGAGCAAGCCCCTCCTAGAATCAGAGTTCCTCTAGCTTCATCCTCTGTGAACAACAGGGAACCCCATAAAGGTCAAATACTCTCGTATGAAATAGATAGGAATTGAATACTTAGCTCCCACAAAGAAAAGATGGCCTTCCGCTAGATTCAGCAAATGCTGGGTTTATGTCTTCTCTGGGGTGAAGGGAGTGTGGTAAGTGAGGGGAATCTTTGACTCAACTTGAATCTGTATTAGGCCTCCGTTTTTCAAGACAGTCTAGGTAAATATTCGAAGTCAGATAGTGAACGGAACTGTAAAAGTCGCCAATGACATGAAAGACACAGCTTATGTGGACCGTCTTTCAATTGAGTCAAGCCCCCGGGGGCAATCTATCATGGGGGTGCAGACTTGGTTGCATTCAAGTGCTTTACCCAACATGATCGGATGATTAAGCGTTCTCATCACTGATAGAAGAACACCTGGTTCTCAGTAGCCTAGCATAGCTGTAGCAGGGTTCTCATAGCTATAATGCCTCTAGGTTCTTTGGATTCAAAGCTAAATGTATATATTTAGTTCGTTTCCTCTTGTATTTTCCTTGAGAGGGATGTTACACCTTGAAATGCCAACATTGAGCAGTTGGTGTCATCGGGAGTAAAGGGCACCACATGCACAAGTGAATCCAAGCTTGGGGGTTATTTCATGTTTCCATTAGTTATTTCATGGTTCCTGTTGGTTTCGGAGGCTTCAACAGTAAAGAGCTGACATGACCCCTTTAACAGTTCGGACTGCTAGTTTGCATTCTATCTGTCTATGTTTTCCTTAGAGCTGACAAAATGTTACCGAAATTGACAAGTCTGGCTTCTAGGTCGATTTAGTATGTTTCAGAAACTAACTTCATTTTCGTATAACTCCCAAAACATTTCTATAAATTCTATTAAATTTTTCAAGACTGCAAATGAGATATCAACACAATGTCAAAACTGGAGTCTTCGGACAATCCCTCCCACCACGGCTGTATAGAAACAAAGAGATAAAAAAAAATCACATTTCTGTGAAATGTATCTGGAAAGTGTTGATTCATCGATGCCCAGTTGACAGAGAAGCAGTGCAACCTGCGCTCACTCGCTCCCATGAACACAGCAATGGAAACATCCACTCACCCAGCCCTTGGCCCAGGACACTTGCCGAAGAGAGGTCTGTTACTTCCAAAGACAGGATGAGGCCTCAGAACACCTGGAAGCAGGAGAAGGAAAAGCAGGGAATGGATACCAGTGCATGGTCTGAGCCCTGTTGATGGAGCAGTAAAGGTGAAACTCTCTTTAACTTGGACGCACACTCTCAAGCGGACAGGAGACATGGGATTGAAGGTGATGCGCTGAGTGTTAGAAGAGTGCACAGCAGATGCTTGGCTGACAGAACTCAAAGAATCCAGTGCAAATATCCCCACAGTTGATTCTGAGACCAAGCTCCGAGCTGCCAAATTTGAGGTAGCAGAGGCAGCGTTCAGGGAGGGATAGGGCTACGGATGGTGGCACACGCTGAGTCTCAGGGATCTGGAGTGCGTTGTGGGATGTGGTGGGTCCTATCAAGAGAGCAAACCGACCTGGGACCCCAATGAGCAGGCAACCACCCTGGCGCGCGCAGTTGAAATTATCGATATGTCCCATGGCCACACCCAGTGCATCTGCAGGACCAGAGACCAATTTGGCATTTTGCCAATAGAGCATGTGTGGGGCTGAATCAGAGATATTGTGCATCAGGTCTGAGGGATCCAGGGGGCCTTGGGTTTGAATTCAGAATGAAAAGCCTTAGGATCTGCTACATTCATAACCTGGGCTGTGATTATGGTTTGGTTTGAGGCACAGGATGTGCAACAGCTCTGTGGTTGCCTTCGTGCACCCGTGCCACAAGGATGAGAGGACAAGGAAGTGTGGTCCAAGACCACAGCGTGAGAAGAGGAAGGATTTCCTTCAGTTTATCTCTCAAAAGCGGATGCTACATTTTGGATGGCACCGGCACGGTTCGGCAGCGAGGACACCAAGTTAGGGCTGCGGGATCATTCCAGCAGGCCCTGATGTGTGGCATCCATAGATATGCTTCCACTGGTGTTTCTGTAGACAGAGAAGCTCTTGGAAGAACTGGTTTCAGTGGGACATTCCCGTGGCACTACAAAGCACAAGCGCACTCACACTCTGCTCTTCTGGAAACACTCCAAAATAACATAGAGTAGAATGCAGAGCTGAGAAGCTTTAGAAGCTCCATTTCCACCAGAGGAAGTGTCCTGTGCTCTTTCAGATTTGTGAGATAAGCGTAATCAAAGTGAGGTTATCTAAATCGAAATAGTATGGGGGGTTCATCACAACAAAGGCAACACCAGCAATTGGAGATAGACCAGACAGCACACACAGGAACAGGACATGGCATCAATGTCTGGGAAAATTTGTCCTCACAGAAATCCCATGCAATTGTGTAGAGCCAAGAGTCTAAAGTTTTCACTTAAGCAAGCCCTAGAAGTCTACATTAGATACCTGAAATTACCTGACCAGTAGAGATGAAGAAATACAGTAAAAGGAAAAGGAAGTACCATTTTCAGTTCCAAAGAGATTGAAGGCCCTAAAGATAAGCTTTCAGACAACTAGACTGCAAAACGCTCTCCAGAGCAAGTATTGAAAATGGAGGTGAGGGAAACACTGAAGAACAGCAGTGTCTCAGAATCACAAAAGGCAGAATACCAGAAAAGGGGAAGAGAAAGCCTAAAGACGAGCCAAATAATATCAGGAAACTCAGTGGATGAGAAAATATCAGGGCTAACATTCCGTCCTAAGCAGACGAGATATTGCAGAGGGACGCGTGAAAGACTTTGAAGACAGGGGAACAGAAATCCCTCGGTCAGAAGCACACATATTAAAGCAAGTGCAAACCAATGAAAACATTGCTGTTGAATCCTGGTTGAAGACAAGGCATGAAAGACTAAAATTCGAAAGAGTCCCAGATGGAAAAGCAAGAGATAAAGAAACAAACAATGTTTGAAAAGTTATGTGTAGAAAAATCAGACTGAAACTTGCTGAAAGCCAAGATAGAATCATCTAGGTGAATTCAGGAAGTACACAGCGTCCAAAAGAGGTGGAATCCCAATAGACTTAGCAGCAGCTGTATGATCCAAATCAACAAAGTTCATGAGCATCCCAGTGATTTAAAATGCGCCTGGAGGAAAGCAACATAGTCACAAGAGAACCTCCAGAGGGGTTTCAGCTGCTATCTCAGCAGCAATATTGCAGGACAGGGAGGAGTGCCAGGACATAGACCATAGCTTGAATGGCAAAATGCTGCCATCTAGGGTAGCCTATGCCACATGACCACCATTTCTAATAACAGCAGAACTAGAGAATGCCACAGACCTGCAAATCTTAAAAGAATTCAGCAGTTCGAAACTTATCCTAAAAGAAAGGTTGAGAATTCTCCCCTGAAGGGATAAGCAGCAAGATGAAATGGAAAGAAGAAAACCCTTATTGGAAATGCAAGAAGAGCATGAGTGGAAAAGAAGAAACAAGAAGAAAGCAAGGAGGACATCAAAACCCTAAAGATGGGAGAGGGAAGCAGGAAATCATAGGGGATTGGAAGCACTATCTTAAGGGAGTCAGCTTATATGACTCTCTGTTGGAAGCAAACGGAGAGATGCATGGCCTGACGTGTTTGCAAAGCAAACGAGAAGCAGACCAAGAAAGAATCAAACAAACAAACAACACCAAAAGGGTAGGGTAACATGAATATTCAAAAGAAATTACTCAAGGTGATGTCAAGGATCATTCAGTACGCATCGACCCAGTATCACGGCTTGAATGTACTCAGCACACCTGTATTCGGAAATCAGAGGCGTGCATTTATATTCGTAAATATTGATTCATATGAGCATATCGTGACCTAACCCAAATGCCGATTTGGAATCCAATGGATTCCTAGTCCGTGATATAGACTTGCAAGTCTTCCAACAGGATGAATGAATGCCATCTTCTACACTACGTCGAGAAGAAATGGCACAAGCCTATAACAAGGAAAAGTAGCTCCGCAAAAGTGTACTAAGATCAAAAGAGACAGGCAGTAAAGTGCACATTGGGGATTGTATCATTCCTAGGAATTTCAGCCCCCTTGAAACAAATGGATAGATGTCCCGTGAATGCGGGTGTTTCAGCAGAAATCAACCGACGGCTATGTATTGCGGGTGTGCCCATATTACAGGAACAATAGTTTCCCTTAGTGGGTCTCTGCGTACTGTGAACTGTTAGAAAGTTTAAAGACGTGTGAAACATTCAACTGAAAATGGACACACTTCCCTCCGTTGCTACAGTGCATACAGATCTGAACAAAAGGAAAGAGGGAAGAACAAAGGCCCATGGGACGCTAGTGGGTAGAATCACTTTTACCTTAGGAACCTCTCGTCGGATGCAGCCCCTCCCCCAACACTGACAAGATGCAGCAGCCATTGGGGATGGCAGTTAGCGGTTGGATTCCAGGTGGAATGTTGGTGTGTACCGCGAGGCTTGTTGTGGCTGGTGGATCCTAGGTAACCGGGCAGAGTTCTGTGGGTGGATCAGTGCGATGGAGGGGCTGCCGCCCTCTGTGGAGCTTGGCTTAGGTCTTTGGTACGGGAAGCTGTGTCAGTTCGAGATACTGCTGCTGCCCAAAGACCTGAGTTCACGGGTCAGTTTCCAGAACCTGAAAGGGCAGACAGTGGAAGATCTGCCTGTCTTCAGCTTACTGGAGAGGCTCCGAGGTCCTTTCAGACTTGCCCAGTCCTGTTGAAGTCGACTTTATGGGAGACACGAAGAGAAGCTGGCCGAAAACATGGCTGCACGGATTGAGGAGAGATGCGAACACATTGATGAGAGATGTTCTGCTACAATAGAGAATACTGGCCTGGAGACAGCTGTAGAGGATAGCAGGCTCGAAAGGCATTCATGAGACATATTGAACCTCGCTGATACTAGCAGAAACCTACGGAGGGCCACCGTGGACTGGAGGAAGTTCCTCAATTCTCTGCTCCAAGAACGGGTCCAAGATCCCTGACGACTAAAGAGAAGAGATGGCAGAGATGATAAAAACGCTCATGTTCTTGAAAGAGGTCAGATAATCCACACGACCCAAGGGGCAATTCCAAGCCATTCAGATCAAAGTGCACCAAGCCCAGGTAAGCCTTTTCCCTGGTTTGGGCCTAGCTATCAAGCACTTGCTCTTCCCTCCCCTCCACTCAGGCATCCATTTTGAGGGATCAGTACCTGAGCTGCAATGAAGCCAGTAAGAGAAGAGCAAGCCCCTCCTAGAATCAGAGTTCCTCTAGCTTCATCCTCTGTGAACAACAGGGAACCCCATAAAGGTCAAATACTCTCGTATGAAATAGATAGGAATTGAATACTTAGCTCCCACAAAGAAACGATGGCCTTCCGCTAGATTCAGCAAATGCTGGGTTTATGTCTTCTCTGGGGTGAAGGGAGTGTGGTAAGTGAGGGGAATCTTTGACTCAACTTGAATCTGTATTAGGCCTCCGTTTTTCAAGACAGTCTAGGTAAATATTAGAAGTCAGATAGTGAACGGAACAGTAAAAGTCGCCAATGACATGAAAGACACAGCTTATGTGGACCGTCTTTCAATTGAGTCAAGCCCCCGGGGGCAATCTATCATGGGGGTGCAGACTTGGTTGCATTCAAGTGCTTTACCCAACATGATCGGATGATTAAGCGTTCTCATCACTGATAGAAGAACACCTGGTTCTCAGTAGCCTAGCATAGCTGCAGCAGGGTTCTCATAGCTATAATGCCTCTAGGTTCTTTGGATTCAAAGCTAAATGTATATATTTAGTTCGTTTCCTCTTGTATTTTCCTTGAGAGGGATGTTACACCTTGAAATGCCAACATTGAGCAGTAGGTGTCATCGGGAGTAAAGGGCACCACATGCACAAGTGAATCCAAGCTTGGGGGTTATTTCATGTTTCCATTAGTTATTTCATGGTTCCTGTTGGTTTCGGAGGCTTCAACAGTAAAGAGCTGACATGACCCCTTTAACAGTTCGGACTGCTAGTTTGCATTCTATCTGTCTATGTTTCCCTTAGAGCTGACAAAATGTTACCGAAATTGACAAGTCTGGCTTCTAGGTCGATTTAGTATGTTTCAGAAACTAACTTCATTTTCGTATAACTCCCAAAACATTTCTATAAATTCTATTAAATTTTTCAAGACTGCAAATGAGATATCAACACAATGTCAAAACTGGAGTCTTCGGACAATCCCTCCCACCACGGCTGTATAGAAACAAAGAGATAAAAAAAAATCACATTTCTGTGAAATGTATCTGGAAAGTGTTGATTCATTGATGCCCAGTTGACAGAGAAGCAGTGCAACCTGCGCTCACTCGCTCCCATGAACACAGCAATGGAAACATCCACTCACCCAGCCCTTGGCACAGGACACTTGCCGAAGAGAGGTCTGTTACTTCCAAAGACAGGATGAGGCCTCAGAACACCTGGAAGCAGGAGAAGGAAAAGCAGGGAATGGATACCAGTGCATGGTCTGAGCCCTGTTGATGGAGCAGTAAGGGTGAAACTCTCTTTACCTTGGACGCACACTCTCAAGCGGACAGGAGACATGGGACTGAAGGTGATGCGCTGAGTGTTAGAAGAGTGCACAGCAGATGCTTGGCTGACAGAACTCAAAGAATCCAGTGCAAATATCCCCACGGTTGATTCTGAGACCAAGCTCCGAGCTGCCAAATTTGAGGTAGCAGAGGCAGCGTTCAGGGAGGGATAGGGCTACGGATGGTGGCACACGCTGAGTCTCAGGGATCTGGAGTGCGTTGTGGGATGTGGTGGGTCCTATCAAGAGAGCAAACAGTCCTGGGACCCCAATGAGCAGGCAACCACCCTGGCGCGCGCAGTTGAAATTATCGATATGTCCCATGGCCACACCCAGTGCATCTGCAGGACCAGAGACCAATTTGGCATTTTGCCAATAGAGCATGTGTGGGGCTGAATCAGAGATATTGTGCATCGGGTCTGAGGGATCCAGGGGGCCTTGGGTTTGAATTCAGAATGAAAAGCCTTAGGATCTGCTACATTCATAACCTGGGCTGTGATTATGGTTTGGTTTGAGGCACAGGATGTGCAACAGCTCTGTGGTTGCCTTCGTGCACCCGTGCCACAAGGATGAGAGGACAAGGAAGTGTGGTCCAAGACCACAGCGTGAGAAGAGGAAGGATTTCCTTCAGTTTATCTCTCAAAAGCGGATGCTACATTTTGGATGGCACCGGCACGGTTCGGCAGCGAGGACACCAAGTTCGGGCTGCGGGATCATTCCAGCAGGCCCTGATGTGTGACATCCATAGATATGCTTCCACTGGTGTTTCTGTAGACAGAGAAGCTCTTGGAAGAACTGGTTTCAGTGGGACATTCCCGTGGCACTACAAAGCACAAGCGCACTCACACTCTGCCCTTCTGGAAACACTCCAAAATAACATAGAGTAGAATGCAGAGCTGAGAACCTTTAGAAGCTCCATTTCCACCAGAGGAAGTGTCCTGTGCTCTTTCAGATTTGTGAGATAAGCGTAATCAAAGTGAGGTTATCTAAATCGAAATAGTATGGGGTGTTCATCACAACAAAGGCACCACCAGCAATTGGAAATAGACCAGACAGCACACAAAGGAACAGGACATGGCATCAATGTCTAGGAAAATTTGTCCTCACAGAAATCCCATGCAATTGTGTAGAGCCAAGAGTCTAAAGATTTCACTTAAGCAAGCCCTAGAAGTCTACATTAGATACCTGAAATTACCTGACCAGTAGAGATGAAGAAATACAGTAAAAGGAAAAGGAAGTACCATTTTCAGTTCCAAAGAGATTGAAGGCCCTAAAGATAAGCTTTCAGACAACTAGACTGCAAAACGCTCTCCAGAGCAAGTATTGAAAATGGAGGTGAGGGAAACACTGAAGAACAACAGTGTCTCAGAATCACAAAAGGCAGAATACCAGAAAAGGGGAAGAGAAAGCCTAAAGACGAGCCAAATAATATCAGAAAACTCAGTGGATGAGAAAATATCAGGGCTAACATTCCGTCCTAAGCAGACGAGATATTGCAGAGGGACGCGTGAATGACTTTGAAGACAGGGGAACAGAAATCCCTCGGTCAGAAGCACACATAGCAAAGCAAGTGCAAACCAATGAAAACATTGCTGTTGAATCCTGGTTGAAGACAAGGCATGAAAGACTAAAATTCGAAAGAGTCCCAGATGGAAAAGCAAGAGATAAAGAAACAAACAATGTTTGAAAAGTTATGTGTAGAAAAATCAGACTGAAACTTGCTGAAAGCCAAGATAGAATCATCTAGGCGAATTCAGGAAGTACACAGCGTCCAAAAGAGGTGGAATCCCAATAGACTTAGCAGCAGCTGTATGATCCAAATCAACAAAGTTCATGAGCATCCCAGTGATTTAAAATGCGCCTGGAGGAAAGCAACATAGTCACAAGAGAACCTCCAGAGGGGTTTCAGCTGCTATCTCAGCAGCAATATTGCAGGACAGGGAGGAGTGCCAGGACATAGACCATAGCTTGAATGGCAAAATGCTGCCATCTAGGGTAGCCTATGCCACATGACCACCATTTCTAATAACAGCAGAACTAGAGAATGCCACAGACCTGCAAATCTTAAAAGAATTCAGCAGTTCGAAACTTATCCTAAAAGAAAGGTTGAGAATTCTCCCCTGAAGGGATAAGCAGCAAGATGAAATGGAAAGAAGAAAACCCTTATTGGAAATGCAAGAAGAGCATGAGTGGAAAAGAAGAAACAAGAAGAAAGCAAGGAGGACATCAAAACCCTAAAGATGGGAGAGGGAAGCAGGAAATCATAGGGGATTGGAAGCACTATCTTAAGGGAGTCAGCTTATATGACTCTCTGTTGGAAGCAAACGGAGAGATGCATGGCCTGACGTGTTTGCAAAGCAAACGAGAAGCAGACCAAGAAAGAATCAAACAAACAAACAACACCAAAAGGGTAGGGTAACATGAATATTCAAAAGAAATTACTCAAGGTGATGTCAAGGATCATTCAGTACGCATCGACCCAGTATCGCGGCTTGAATGTACTCAGCACACCTGTATTCGGAAATCAGAGGCGTGCATTTATATTCGTAAATATTGATTCATATGAGCATATCGTGACCTAACCCAAATGCCGATTTGGAATCCAATGGATTCCTAGTCCGTGATATAGACTTGCAAGTCTTCCAACAGGATGAATGAATGCCATCTTCTACACTACGTCGAGAAGAAATGGCACAAGCCTATAACAAGGAAAAGTAGCTCCGCAAAAGTGTACTAAGATCAAAAGAGACAGGCAGTAAAGTGCACATTGGGGATTGTATCATTCCTAGGAATTTCAGCCCCCTTGAAACAAATGGATAGATGTCCCGTGAATGCGGGTGTTTCAGCAGAAATCAACCGACGGATATGTATTGCGGGTGTGCCCATATTACAGGAACAATAGTTTCCCTTAGTGGGTCTCTGCGTACTGTGAACTGTTAGAAAGTTTAAAGACGTGTGAAACATTCAACTGAAAATGGACACACTTCCCTCCGTTGCTACAGTGCATACAGATCTGAACAAAAGGAAAGAGGGAAGAACAAAGGCCCATGGGACGCTAGTGGGTAGAATCACTTTTACCTTAGGAACCTCTCGTCGGATGCAGCCCCTCCCCCAACACTGACAAGATGCAGCAGCCATTGGGGATGGCAGTTAGCGGTTGGATTCCAGGTGGAATGTTGGTGTGTACCGCGAGGCTTGTTGTGGCTGGTGGATCCTAGGTAACCGGGCAGAGTTCTGTGGGTGGATCAGTGCGATGGAGGGGCTGCCGCCCTCTGTGGAGCTTGGCTTAGGTCTTTGGTCCGGGAAGCTGTGTCAGTTCGAGATACTGCTGCTGCCCAAAGACCTGAGTTCACGGGTCAGTTTCCAGAACCTGAAAGGGCAGACAGTGGAAGATCTGCCTGTCTTCAGCTTACTGGAGAGGCTCCGAGGTCCTTTCAGACTTGCCCAGTCCTGTTGAAGTCGACTTTATGGGAGACACGAAGAGAAGCTGGCCGAAAACATGGCTGCACGGATTGAGGAGAGATGCGAACACATTGATGAGAGATGTTCTGCTACAATAGAGAATACTGGCCTGGAGACAGCTGTAGAGGATAGCAGGCTCGAAAGGCATTCATGAGACATATTGAACCTCGCTGATACTAGCAGAAACCTACGGAGGGCCACCGTGGACTGGAGGAAGTTCCTCAATTCTCTGCTCCAAGAACGGGTCCAAGATCCCTGACGTCTAAAGAGAAGAGATGGCAGAGATGATAAAAACGCTCATGTTCTTGAAGGAGGTCAGATAATCCACACGACCCAAGGGGCAATTCCAAGCCATTCAGATCAAAGTGCACCAAGCCCAGGTAAGCCTTTTCCCAGGTTTGGGCCTAGCTATCAAGCACTTGCTCTTCCCTCCCCTCCACTCAGGCATCCATTTTGAGGGATCAGTACCTGAGCTGCAATGAAGCCAGTAAGAGAAGAGCAAGCCCCTCCTAGAATCAGAGTTCCTCTAGCTTCATCCTCTGTGAACAACAGGGAACCCCATAAAGGTCAAATACTCTCGTATTAAATAGATAGGAACTGAATACTTAGCTCCCAAAAAGAAAAGATGGCCTTCCGCTAGATTCAGCAAATGCTGGGTTTATGTCTTCTCTGGGGTGAAGGGAGTGTGGTAAGTGAGGGGAATCTTTGACTCAACTTGAATCTGTATTAGGCCTCCGTTTTTCAAGACAGTCTAGGTAAATATTCGAAGTCAGATAGTGAACGGAACTGTAAAAGTCGCCAATGACATGAAAGACACAGCTTATGTGGACCGTCTTTCAATTGAGTCAAGCCCCCGGGGGCAATCTATCATGGGGGTGCAGACTTGGTTGCATTCAAGTGCTTTACCCAACATGATCGGATGATTAAGCGTTCTCATCACTGATAGAAGAACACCTGGTTCTCAGTAGCCTAGCATAGCTGCAGCAGGGTTCTCATAGCTATAATGCCTCTAGGTTCTTTGGATTCAAAGCTAAATGTATATATTTAGTTCGTTTCCTCTTGTATTTTCCTTGAGAGGGATGTTACACCTTGAAATGCCAACATTGAGCAGTAGGTGTCATCGGGAGTAAAGGGCACCACATGCACAAGTGAATCCAAGCTTGGGGGTTATTTCATGTTTCCATTAGTTATTTCATGGTTCCTGTTGGTTTCGGAGGCTTCAACAGTAAAGAGCTGACATGACCCCTTTAACAGTTCGGACTGCTAGTTTGCATTCTATCTGTCTATGTTTCCCTTAGAGCTGACAAAATGTTACCGAAATTGACAAGTCTGGCTTCTAGGTCGATTTAGTATGTTTCAGAAACTAACTTCATTTTCGTATAACTCCCAAAACATTTCTATAAATTCTATTAAATTTTTCAAGACTGCAAATGAGATATCAACACAATGTCAAAACTGGAGTCTTCGGACAATCCCTCCCACCACGGCTGTATAGAAACAAAGAGATAAAAAAAAATCACATTTCTGTGAAATGTATCTGGAAAGTGTTGATTCATTGATGCCCAGTTGACAGAGAAGCAGTGCAACCTGCGCTCACTCGCTCCCATGAACACAGCAATGGAAACATCCACTCACCCAGCCCTTGGCACAGGACACTTGCCGAAGAGAGGTCTGTTACTTCCAAAGACAGGATGAGGCCTCAGAACACCTGGAAGCAGGAGAAGGAAAAGCAGGGAATGGATACCAGTGCATGGTCTGAGCCCTGTTGATGGAGCAGTAAGGGTGAAACTCTCTTTACCTTGGACGCACACTCTCAAGCGGACAGGAGACATGGGACTGAAGGTGATGCGCTGAGTGTTAGAAGAGTGCACAGCAGATGCTTGGCTGACAGAACTCAAAGAATCCAGTGCAAATATCCCCACGGTTGATTCTGAGACCAAGCTCCGAGCTGCCAAATTTGAGGTAGCAGAGGCAGCGTTCAGGGAGGGATAGGGCTACGGATGGTGGCACACGCTGAGTCTCAGGGATCTGGAGTGCGTTGTGGGATGTGGTGGGTCCTATCAAGAGAGCAAACAGTCCTGGGACCCCAATGAGCAGGCAACCACCCTGGCGCGCGCAGTTGAAATTATCGATATGTCCCATGGCCACACCCAGTGCATCTGCAGGACCAGAGACCAATTTGGCATTTTGCCAATAGAGCATGTGTGGGGCTGAATCAGAGATATTGTGCATCGGGTCTGAGGGATCCAGGGGGCCTTGGGTTTGAATTCAGAATGAAAAGCCTTAGGATCTGCTACATTCATAACCTGGGCTGTGATTATGGTTTGGTTTGAGGCACAGGATGTGCAACAGCTCTGTGGTTGCCTTCGTGCACCCGTGCCACAAGGATGAGAGGACAAGGAAGTGTGGTCCAAGACCACAGCGTGAGAAGAGGAAGGATTTCCTTCAGTTTATCTCTCAAAAGCGGATGCTACATTTTGGATGGCACCGGCACGGTTCGGCAGCGAGGACACCAAGTTCGGGCTGCGGGATCATTCCAGCAGGCCCTGATGTGTGACATCCATAGATATGCTTCCACTGGTGTTTCTGTAGACAGAGAAGCTCTTGGAAGAACTGGTTTCAGTGGGACATTCCCGTGGCACTACAAAGCACAAGCGCACTCACACTCTGCCCTTCTGGAAACACTCCAAAATAACATAGAGTAGAATGCAGAGCTGAGAACCTTTAGAAGCTCCATTTCCACCAGAGGAAGTGTCCTGTGCTCTTTCAGATTTGTGAGATAAGCGTAATCAAAGTGAGGTTATCTAAATCGAAATAGTATGGGGTGTTCATCACAACAAAGGCACCACCAGCAATTGGAAATAGACCAGACAGCACACAAAGGAACAGGACATGGCATCAATGTCTAGGAAAATTTGTCCTCACAGAAATCCCATGCAATTGTGTAGAGCCAAGAGTCTAAAGATTTCACTTAAGCAAGCCCTAGAAGTCTACATTAGATACCTGAAATTACCTGACCAGTAGAGATGAAGAAATACAGTAAAAGGAAAAGGAAGTACCATTTTCAGTTCCAAAGAGATTGAAGGCCCTAAAGATAAGCTTTCAGACAACTAGACTGCAAAACGCTCTCCAGAGCAAGTATTGAAAATGGAGGTGAGGGAAACACTGAAGAACAACAGTGTCTCAGAATCACAAAAGGCAGAATACCAGAAAAGGGGAAGAGAAAGCCTAAAGACGAGCCAAATAATATCAGAAAACTCAGTGGATGAGAAAATATCAGGGCTAACATTCCGTCCTAAGCAGACGAGATATTGCAGAGGGACGCGTGAATGACTTTGAAGACAGGGGAACAGAAATCCCTCGGTCAGAAGCACACATAGCAAAGCAAGTGCAAACCAATGAAAACATTGCTGTTGAATCCTGGTTGAAGACAAGGCATGAAAGACTAAAATTCGAAAGAGTCCCAGATGGAAAAGCAAGAGATAAAGAAACAAACAATGTTTGAAAAGTTATGTGTAGAAAAATCAGACTGAAACTTGCTGAAAGCCAAGATAGAATCATCTAGGCGAATTCAGGAAGTACACAGCGTCCAAAAGAGGTGGAATCCCAATAGACTTAGCAGCAGCTGTATGATCCAAATCAACAAAGTTCATGAGCATCCCAGTGATTTAAAATGCGCCTGGAGGAAAGCAACATAGTCACAAGAGAACCTCCAGAGGGGTTTCAGCTGCTATCTCAGCAGCAATATTGCAGGACAGGGAGGAGTGCCAGGACATAGACCATAGCTTGAATGGCAAAATGCTGCCATCTAGGGTAGCCTATGCCACATGACCACCATTTCTAATAACAGCAGAACTAGAGAATGCCACAGACCTGCAAATCTTAAAAGAATTCAGCAGTTCGAAACTTATCCTAAAAGAAAGGTTGAGAATTCTCCCCTGAAGGGATAAGCAGCAAGATGAAATGGAAAGAAGAAAACCCTTATTGGAAATGCAAGAAGAGCATGAGTGGAAAAGAAGAAACAAGAAGAAAGCAAGGAGGACATCAAAACCCTAAAGATGGGAGAGGGAAGCAGGAAATCATAGGGGATTGGAAGCACTATCTTAAGGGAGTCAGCTTATATGACTCTCTGTTGGAAGCAAACGGAGAGATGCATGGCCTGACGTGTTTGCAAAGCAAACGAGAAGCAGACCAAGAAAGAATCAAACAAACAAACAACACCAAAAGGGTAGGGTAACATGAATATTCAAAAGAAATTACTCAAGGTGATGTCAAGGATCATTCAGTACGCATCGACCCAGTATCGCGGCTTGAATGTACTCAGCACACCTGTATTCGGAAATCAGAGGCGTGCATTTATATTCGTAAATATTGATTCATATGAGCATATCGTGACCTAACCCAAATGCCGATTTGGAATCCAATGGATTCCTAGTCCGTGATATAGACTTGCAAGTCTTCCAACAGGATGAATGAATGCCATCTTCTACACTACGTCGAGAAGAAATGGCACAAGCCTATAACAAGGAAAAGTAGCTCCGCAAAAGTGTACTAAGATCAAAAGAGACAGGCAGTAAAGTGCACATTGGGGATTGTATCATTCCTAGGAATTTCAGCCCCCTTGAAACAAATGGATAGATGTCCCGTGAATGCGGGTGTTTCAGCAGAAATCAACCGACGGCTATGTATTGCGGGTGTGCCCATATTACAGGAACAATAGTTTCCCTTAGTGGGTCTCTGCGTACTGTGAACTGTTAGAAAGTTTAAAGACGTGTGAAACATTCAACTGAAAATGGACACACTTCCCTCCGTTGCTACAGTGCATACAGATCTGAACAAAAGGAAAGAGGGAAGAACAAAGGCCCATGGGACGCTAGTGGGTAGAATCACTTTTACCTTAGGAACCTCTCGTCGGATGCAGCCCCTCCCCCAACACTGACAAGATGCAGCAGCCATTGGGGATGGCAGTTAGCGGTTGGATTCCAGGTGGAATGTTGGTGTGTACCGCGAGGCTTGTTGTGGCTGGTGGATCCTAGGTAACCGGGCAGAGTTCTGTGGGTGGATCAGTGCGATGGAGGGGCTGCCGCCCTCTGTGGAGCTTGGCTTAGGTCTTTGGTCCGGGAAGCTGTGTCAGTTCGAGATACTGCTGCTGCCCAAAGACCTGAGTTCACGGGTCAGTTTCCAGAACCTGAAAGGGCAGACAGTGGAAGATCTGCCTGTCTTCAGCTTACTGGAGAGGCTCCGAGGTCCTTTCAGACTTGCCCAGTCCTGTTGAAGTCGACTTTATGGGAGACACGAAGAGAAGCTGGCCGAAAACATGGCTGCACGGATTGAGGAGAGATGCGAACACATTGATGAGAGATGTTCTGCTACAATAGAGAATACTGGCCTGGAGACAGCTGTAGAGGATAGCAGGCTCGAAAGGCATTCATGAGACATATTGAACCTCGCTGATACTAGCAGAAACCTACGGAGGGCCACCGTGGACTGGAGGAAGTTCCTCAATTCTCTGCTCCAAGAACGGGTCCAAGATCCCTGACGTCTAAAGAGAAGAGATGGCAGAGATGATAAAAACGCTCATGTTCTTGAAGGAGGTCAGATAATCCACACGACCCAAGGGGCAATTCCAAGCCATTCAGATCAAAGTGCACCAAGCCCAGGTAAGCCTTTTCCCAGGTTTGGGCCTAGCTATCAAGCACTTGCTCTTCCCTCCCCTCCACTCAGGCATCCATTTTGAGGGATCAGTACCTGAGCTGCAATGAAGCCAGTAAGAGAAGAGCAAGCCCCTCCTAGAATCAGAGTTCCTCTAGCTTCATCCTCTGTGAACAACAGGGAACCCCATAAAGGTCAAATACTCTCGTATTAAATAGATAGGAACTGAATACTTAGCTCCCACAAAGAAACGATGGCCTTCCGCTAGATTCAGCAAATGCTGGGTTTATGTCTTCTCTGGGGTGAAGGGAGTGTGGTAAGTGAGGGGAATCTTTGACTCAACTTGAATCTGTATTAGGCCTCCGTTTTTCAAGACAGTCTAGGTAAATATTCGAAGTCAGATAGTGAACGGAACTGTAAAAGTCGCCAATGACATGAAAGACACAGCTTATGTGGACCGTCTTTCAATTGAGTCAAGCCCCCGGGGGCAATCTATCATGGGGGTGCAGACTTGGTTGCATTCAAGTGCTTTACCCAACATGATCGGATGATTAAGCGTTCTCATCACTGATAGAAGAACACCTGGTTCTCAGTAGCCTAGCATAGCTGCAGCAGGGTTCTCATAGCTATAATGCCTCTAGGTTCTTTGGATTCAAAGCTAAATGTATATATTTAGTTCGTTTCCTCTTGTATTTTCCTTGAGAGGGATGTTACACCTTGAAATGCCAACATTGAGCAGTAGGTGTCATCGGGAGTAAAGGGCACCACATGCACAAGTGAATCCAAGCTTGGGGGTTATTTCATGTTTCCATTAGTTATTTCATGGTTCCTGTTGGTTTCGGAGGCTTCAACAGTAAAGAGCTGACATGACCCCTTTAACAGTTCGGACTGCTAGTTTGCATTCTATCTGTCTATGTTTTCCTTAGAGCTGACAAAATGTTACCGAAATTGACAAGTCTGGCTTCTAGGTCGATTTAGTATGTTTCAGAAACTAACTTCATTTTCGTATAACTCCCAAAACATTTCTATAAATTCTATTAAATTTTTAAAGACTGCAAATGAGATATCAACACAATGTCAAAACTGGAGTCTTCGGACAATCCCTCCCACCACGGCTGTATAGAAACAAAGAGATAAAAAAAAATCACATTTCTGTGAAATGTATCTGGAAAGTGTTGATTCATCGATGCCCAGTTGACAGAGAAGCAGTGCAACCTGCGCTCACTCGCTCCCATGAACACAGCAATGGAAACATCCACTCACCCAGCCCTTGGCACAGGACACTTGCCGAAGAGAGGTCTGTTACTTCCAAAGACAGGATGAGGCCTCAGAACACCTGGAAGCAGGAGAAGGAAAAGCAGGGAATGGATACCAGTGCATGGTCTGAGCCCTGTTGATGGAGCAGTAAAGGTGAAACTCTCTTTAACTTGGACGCACACTCTCAAGCGGACAGGAGACATGGGATTGAAGGTGATGCGCTGAGTGTTAGAAGAGTGCACAGCAGATGCTTGGCTGACAGAACTCAAAGAATCCAGTGCAAATATCCCCACAGTTGATTCTGAGACCAAGCTCCGAGCTGCCAAATTTGAGGTAGCAGAGGCAGCGTTCAGGGAGGGATAGGGCTACGGATGGTGGCACACGCTGAGTCTCAGGGATCTGGAGTGCGTTGTGGGATGTGGTGGGTCCTATCAAGAGAGCAAACCGACCTGGGACCCCAATGAGCAGGCAACCACCCTGGCGCGCGCAGTTGAAATTATCGATATGTCCCATGGCCACACCCAGTGCATCTGCAGGACCAGAGACCAATTTGGCATTTTGCCAATAGAGCATGTGTGGGGCTGAATCAGAGATATTGTGCATCAGGTCTGAGGGATCCAGGGGGCCTTGGGTTTGAATTCAGAATGAAAAGCCTTAGGATCTGCTACATTCATAACCTGGGCTGTGATTATGGTTTGGTTTGAGGCACAGGATGTGCAACAGCTCTGTGGTTGCCTTCGTGCACCCGTGCCACAAGGATGAGAGGACAAGGAAGTGTGGTCCAAGACCACAGCGTGAGAAGAGGAAGGATTTCCTTCAGTTTATCTCTCAAAAGCGGATGCTACATTTTGGATGGCACCGGCACGGTTCGGCAGCGAGGACACCAAGTTCGGGCTGCGGGATCATTCCAGCAGGCCCTGATGTGTGGCATCCATAGATATGCTTCCACTGGTGTTTCTGTAGACAGAGAAGCTCTTGGAAGAACTGGTTTCAGTGGGACATTCCCGTGGCACTACAAAGCACAAGCGCACTCACACTCTGCTCTTCTGGAAACACTCCAAAATAACATAGAGTAGAATGCAGAGCTGAGAAGCTTTAGAAGCTCCATTTCCACCAGAGGAAGTGTCCTGTGCTCTTTCAGATTTGTGAGATAAGCGTAATCAAAGTGAGGTTATCTAAATCGAAATAGTATGGGGGGTTCATCACAACAAAGGCAACACCAGCAATTGGAGATAGACCAGACAGCACACACAGGAACAGGACATGGCATCAATGTCTGGGAAAATTTGTCCTCACAGAAATCCCATGCAATTGTGTAGAGCCAAGAGTCTAAAGATTTCACTTAAGCAAGCCCTAGAAGTCTACATTAGATACCTGAAATTACCTGACCAGTAGAGATGAAGAAATACAGTAAAAGGAAAAGGAAGTACCATTTTCAGTTCCAAAGAGATTGAAGGCCCTAAAGATAAGCTTTCAGACAACTAGACTGCAAAACGCTCTCCAGAGCAAGTATTGAAAATGGAGTTGAGGGAAACACTGAAGAACAACAGTGTCTCAGAATCACAAAAGGCAGAATACCAGAAAAGGGGAAGAGAAAGCCTAAAGACGAGCCAAATAATATCAGAAAACTCAGTGGATGAGAAAATATCAGGGCTAACATTCCGTCCTAAGCAGACGAGATATTGCAGAGGGACGCGTGAATGACTATGAAGACAGGGGAACAGAAATCCCTCGGTCAGAAGCACACATAGGAAAGCAAGTGCAAACCAATGAAAACATTGCTGTTGAATCCTGGTTGAAGACAAGGCATGAAAGACTAAAATTCGAAAGAGTCCCAGATGGAAAAGCACGAGATAAAGAAACAAACAATGTTTGAAAAGTTATGTGTAGAAAAATCAGACTGAAACTTGCTGAAAGCCAAGATAGAATCATCTAGGCGAATTCAGGAAGTACACAGCGTCCAAAAGAGGTGGAATCCCAATAGACTTAGCAGCAGCTGTATGATCCAAATCAACAAAGTTCATGAGCATCCCAGTGATTTAAAATGCTCCTGGAGGAAAGCAACATAGTCACAAGAGAACCTCCAGAGGGGTTTCAGCTGCTATCTCAGCAGCAATATTGCAGGACAGGGAGGAGTGCCAGGACATAGACCATAGCTTGAATGGCAAAATGCTGCCATCTAGGGTAGCCTATGCCACATGACCACCATTTCTAATAACAGCAGAGCTAGAGAATGCCACAGACCTGCAAATCTTAAAAGAATTCACCAGTTCGAAACTTATCCTAAAAGAAAGGTTGAGAATTCTCCCCTGAAGGGATAAGCAGCAAGATGTAATGGAAAGAAGAAAACCCTTATTGGAAATGCAAGAAGAGCATGAGTGGAAAAGAAGAAACAAGAAGAAAGCAAGGAGGACATCAAAACCCTAAAGATGGGAGAGGGAAGCAGGAAATCATAGGGGATTGGAAGCACTATCTTAAGGGAGTCAGCTTATATGACTCTCTGTTGGAAGCAAACGGAGAGATGCATGGCCTGACGTGTTTGCAAAGCAATGGAGAAGCAGACCAAGAAAGAATCAAACAAACAAACAACACAAAAAGTGTAGGGTAACATGAATATTCAAAAGAAATTACTCAAGGTGATGTCAAGGATCATTCAGTACGCATTGACCCAGTATCGCGGCTTGAATGTACTCAGCACACCTGTATTCGGAAATCAGAGGCGTGCATTTATATTCGTAAATATTGATTCATATGAGCATATCGTGACCTAACCCAAATGCCGATTTGGAATCCAATGGATTCCTAGTCCGTGATATAGACTTGCAAGTCTTCCAACAGGATGAATGAATGCCATCTTCTACACTACGTCGAGAAGAAATGGCACAAGCCTATAACAAGGAAAAGAAGCTCCACAAAAGTGTACTAAGATCAAAAGAGACAGGCAGTAAAGTGCACATTGGGGATTGTTTCATTCCTAGGAATTTCAGCCCCCTTGAAACAAATAGATAGATGTCCCGTGAATGCGGGTGTTTCAGCAGAAATCAACCGACGGCTATGTATTGCGGGTGTGCCCATATTACAGGAACAATAGTTTCCCTTAGTGGGTCTCTGCGTACTGTGAACTGTTAGAAAGTTTAAAGACGTGTGAAACATTCAACTGAAAATGGACACACTTCCCTCCGTTGCTACAGTGCATGCAGATCTGAACAAAAGGAAAGAGGGAAGAACAAAGGCCCATGGGACCCTAGTGTGTAGAATCACATTTAACTTAGGAACCTCTCGTCGGATGCAGCCCCTCCCCCAACACTGACAAGATGCAGCAGCCATTGGGGATGGCAGTTAGCCGTTGGATTCCAGGTGGAATGTTGGTGTGTACCGCGAGGCTTGTTGTGGCTGGTGGATCCTAGGTAACCGGGCAGAGTTCTGTTTGTGGATGAGTGCGATGGAGGGGCTGCCGCCCTCTGTGGAGCTTGGCTTATGTCTTTGGTCGGGGAAGCTTTGTCAGTTCGAGATACTGCTGCTGCCCAAAGACCTGAGTTCACGGGTCAGTTTCCAGAACCTGAAAGGGCAGACAGTGGAAGACCTGCCTGTCTTCAGCTTACTGGAGAGGTTCCGAGGTCCTTTCAGACTTGCCCAGTCCTGTTGAAGTCGACTTTATGGGAGACACGAAGAGAAGCTGGCCGAAAACATGGCTGCACGGATTGAGGAGAGATGCGAACACCTTGATGAGAGATGTTCTGCTACAATAGAGAATACTGGCCTGGAGACAGCTGTAGAGGATAGCAGGCTCGAAAGGCATTCATGAGACATATTGAACCTCGCTGATACTAGCAGAAACCTACGGAGGGCCACCGTGGACTGGAGGAAGTTCCTCAATTCTCTGCTCCAAGAACGGGTCCAAGATCCCTGACGTCTAAAGAGAAGAGATGGCAGAGATGATAAAAACGCTCATGTTCTTGAAAGAGGTCAGATAATCCACACGACCCAAGGGGCAATTCCAAGCCATTCAGATCAAAGTGCACCAAGCCCAGGTAAGCCTTTTCCCAGGTTTGGGCCTAGCTATCAAGCACTTGCTCTTCCCTCCCCTCCACTCAGGCATCCATTTTGAGGGATCAGTACCTGAGCTGCAATGAAGCCAGTAAGAGAAGAGCAAGCCCCTCCTAGAATCAGAGTTCCTCTAGCTTCATCCTCTGTGAACAACAGGGAACCCCATAAAGGTCAAATACTCTCGTATTAAATAGATAGGAACTGAATACTTAGCTCCCACAAAGAAAAGATGGCCTTCCGCTAGATTCAGCAAATGCTGGGTTTATGTCTTCTCTGGGGTGAAGGGAGTGTGGTAAGTGAGGGGAATCTTTGACTCAACTTGAATCTGTATTAGGCCTCCGTTTTTCAAGACAGTCTAGGTAAATATTCGAAGTCAGATAGTGAACGGAACTGTAAAAGTCGCCAATGACATGAAAGACACAGCTTATGTGGACCGTCTTTCAATTGAGTCAAGCCCCCGGGGGCAATCTATCATGGGGGTGCAGACTTGGTTGCATTCAAGTGCTTTACCCAACATGATCGGATGATTAAGCGTTCTCATCACTGATAGAAGAACACCTGGTTCTCAGTAGCCTAGCATAGCTGCAGCAGGGTTCTCATAGCTATAATGCCTCTAGGTTCTTTGGATTCAAAGCTAAATGTATATATTTAGTTCGTTTCCTCTTGTATTTTCCTTGAGAGGGATGTTACACCTTGAAATGCCAACATTGAGCAGTAGGTGTCATCGGGAGTAAAGGGCACCACATGCACAAGTGAATCCAAGCTTGGGGGTTATTTCATGTTTCCATTAGTTATTTCATGGTTCCTGTTGGTTTCGGAGGCTTCAACAGTAAAGAGCTGACATGACCCCTTTAACAGTTCGGACTGCTAGTTTGCATTCTATCTGTCTATGTTTTCCTTAGAGCTGACAAAATGTTACCGAAATTGACAAGTCTGGCTTCTAGGTCGATTTAGTATGTTTCAGAAACTAACTTCATTTTCGTATAACTCCCAAAACATTTCTATAAATTCTATTAAATTTTTAAAGACTGCAAATGAGATATCAACACAATGTCAAAACTGGAGTCTTCGGACAATCCCTCCCACCACGGCTGTATAGAAACAAAGAGATAAAAAAAAATCACATTTCTGTGAAATGTATCTGGAAAGTGTTGATTCATCGATGCCCAGTTGACAGAGAAGCAGTGCAACCTGCGCTCACTCGCTCCCATGAACACAGCAATGGAAACATCCACTCACCCAGCCCTTGGCACAGGACACTTGCCGAAGAGAGGTCTGTTACTTCCAAAGACAGGATGAGGCCTCAGAACACCTGGAAGCAGGAGAAGGAAAAGCAGGGAATGGATACCAGTGCATGGTCTGAGCCCTGTTGATGGAGCAGTAAAGGTGAAACTCTCTTTAACTTGGACGCACACTCTCAAGCGGACAGGAGACATGGGATTGAAGGTGATGCGCTGAGTGTTAGAAGAGTGCACAGCAGATGCTTGGCTGACAGAACTCAAAGAATCCAGTGCAAATATCCCCACAGTTGATTCTGAGACCAAGCTCCGAGCTGCCAAATTTGAGGTAGCAGAGGCAGCGTTCAGGGAGGGATAGGGCTACGGATGGTGGCACACGCTGAGTCTCAGGGATCTGGAGTGCGTTGTGGGATGTGGTGGGTCCTATCAAGAGAGCAAACCGACCTGGGACCCCAATGAGCAGGCAACCACCCTGGCGCGCGCAGTTGAAATTATCGATATGTCCCATGGCCACACCCAGTGCATCTGCAGGACCAGAGACCAATTTGGCATTTTGCCAATAGAGCATGTGTGGGGCTGAATCAGAGATATTGTGCATCAGGTCTGAGGGATCCAGGGGGCCTTGGGTTTGAATTCAGAATGAAAAGCCTTAGGATCTGCTACATTCATAACCTGGGCTGTGATTATGGTTTGGTTTGAGGCACAGGATGTGCAACAGCTCTGTGGTTGCCTTCGTGCACCCGTGCCACAAGGATGAGAGGACAAGGAAGTGTGGTCCAAGACCACAGCGTGAGAAGAGGAAGGATTTCCTTCAGTTTATCTCTCAAAAGCGGATGCTACATTTTGGATGGCACCGGCACGGTTCGGCAGCGAGGACACCAAGTTCGGGCTGCGGGATCATTCCAGCAGGCCCTGATGTGTGGCATCCATAGATATGCTTCCACTGGTGTTTCTGTAGACAGAGAAGCTCTTGGAAGAACTGGTTTCAGTGGGACATTCCCGTGGCACTACAAAGCACAAGCGCACTCACACTCTGCTCTTCTGGAAACACTCCAAAATAACATAGAGTAGAATGCAGAGCTGAGAAGCTTTAGAAGCTCCATTTCCACCAGAGGAAGTGTCCTGTGCTCTTTCAGATTTGTGAGATAAGCGTAATCAAAGTGAGGTTATCTAAATCGAAATAGTATGGGGGGTTCATCACAACAAAGGCAACACCAGCAATTGGAGATAGACCAGACAGCACACACAGGAACAGGACATGGCATCAATGTCTGGGAAAATTTGTCCTCACAGAAATCCCATGCAATTGTGTAGAGCCAAGAGTCTAAAGATTTCACTTAAGCAAGCCCTAGAAGTCTACATTAGATACCTGAAATTACCTGACCAGTAGAGATGAAGAAATACAGTAAAAGGAAAAGGAAGTACCATTTTCAGTTCCAAAGAGATTGAAGGCCCTAAAGATAAGCTTTCAGACAACTAGACTGCAAAACGCTCTCCAGAGCAAGTATTGAAAATGGAGTTGAGGGAAACACTGAAGAACAACAGTGTCTCAGAATCACAAAAGGCAGAATACCAGAAAAGGGGAAGAGAAAGCCTAAAGACGAGCCAAATAATATCAGAAAACTCAGTGGATGAGAAAATATCAGGGCTAACATTCCGTCCTAAGCAGACGAGATATTGCAGAGGGACGCGTGAATGACTATGAAGACAGGGGAACAGAAATCCCTCGGTCAGAAGCACACATAGGAAAGCAAGTGCAAACCAATGAAAACATTGCTGTTGAATCCTGGTTGAAGACAAGGCATGAAAGACTAAAATTCGAAAGAGTCCCAGATGGAAAAGCACGAGATAAAGAAACAAACAATGTTTGAAAAGTTATGTGTAGAAAAATCAGACTGAAACTTGCTGAAAGCCAAGATAGAATCATCTAGGCGAATTCAGGAAGTACACAGCGTCCAAAAGAGGTGGAATCCCAATGGACTTAGCAGCAGCTGTATGATCCAAATCAACAAAGTTCATGAGCATCCCAGTGATTTAAAATGCTCCTGGAGGAAAGCAACATAGTCACAAGAGAACCTCCAGAGGGGTTTCAGCTGCTATCTCAGCAGCAATATTGCAGGACAGGGAGGAGTGCCAGGACATAGACCATAGCTTGAATGGCAAAATGCTGCCATCTAGGGTAGCCTATGCCACATGACCACCATTTCTAATAACAGCAGAGCTAGAGAATGCCACAGACCTGCAAATCTTAAAAGAATTCACCAGTTCGAAACTTATCCTAAAAGAAAGGTTGAGAATTCTCCCCTGAAGGGATAAGCAGCAAGATGTAATGGAAAGAAGAAAACCCTTATTGGAAATGCAAGAAGAGCATGAGTGGAAAAGAAGAAACAAGAAGAAAGCAAGGAGGACATCAAAACCCTAAAGATGGGAGAGGGAAGCAGGAAATCATAGGGGATTGGAAGCACTATCTTAAGGGAGTCAGCTTATATGACTCTCTGTTGGAAGCAAACGGAGAGATGCATGGCCTGACGTGTTTGCAAAGCAATGGAGAAGCAGACCAAGAAAGAATCAAACAAACAAACAACACAAAAAGGGTAGGGTAACATGAATATTCAAAAGAAATTACTCAAGGTGATGTCAAGGATCATTCAGTACGCATTGACCCAGTATCGCGGCTTGAATGTACTCAGCACACCTGTATTCGGAAATCAGAGGCGTGCATTTATATTCGTAAATATTGATTCATATGAGCATATCGTGACCTAACCCAAATGCCGATTTGGAATCCAATGGATTCCTAGTCCGTGATATAGACTTGCAAGTCTTCCAACAGGATGAATGAATGCCATCTTCTACACTACGTCGAGAAGAAATGGCACAAGCCTATAACAAGGAAAAGTAGCTCCACAAAAGTGTACTAAGATCAGAAGAGACAGGCAGTAAAGTGCACATTGGGGATTGTTTCATTCCTAGGAATTTCAGCCCCCTTGAAACAAATAGATAGATGTCCCGTGAATGCGGGTGTTTCAGCAGAAATCAACCGACGGCTATGTATTGCGGGTGTGCCCATATTACAGGAACAATAGTTTCCCTTAGTGGGTCTCTGCGTACTGTGAACTGTTAGAAAGTTTAAAGACGTGTGAAACATTCAACTGAAAATGGACACACTTCCCTCCGTTGCTACAGTGCATGCAGATCTGAACAAAAGGAAAGAGGGAAGAACAAAGGCCCATGGGACCCTAGTGTGTAGAATCACATTTAACTTAGGAACCTCTCGTCGGATGCAGCCCCTCCCCCAACACTGACAAGATGCAGCAGCCATTGGGGATGGCAGTTAGCCGTTGGATTCCAGGTGGAATGTTGGTGTGTACCGCGAGGCTTGTTGTGGCTGGTGGATCCTAGGTAACCGGGCAGAGTTCTGTTTGTGGATGAGTGCGATGGAGGGGCTGCCGCCCTCTGTGGAGCTTGGCTTATGTCTTTGGTCGGGGAAGCTTTGTCAGTTCGAGATACTGCTGCTGCCCAAAGACCTGAGTTCACGGGTCAGTTTCCAGAACCTGAAAGGGCAGACAGTGGAAGACCTGCCTGTCTTCAGCTTACTGGAGAGGTTCCGAGGTCCTTTCAGACTTGCCCAGTCCTGTTGAAGTCGACTTTATGGGAGACACGAAGAGAAGCTGGCCGAAAACATGGCTGCACGGATTGAGGAGAGATGCGAACACCTTGATGAGAGATGTTCTGCTACAATAGAGAATACTGGCCTGGAGACAGCTGTAGAGGATAGCAGGCTCGAAAGGCATTCATGAGACATATTGAACCTCGCTGATACTAGCAGAAACCTACGGAGGGCCACCGTGGACTGGAGGAAGTTCCTCAATTCTCTGCTCCAAGAACGGGTCCAAGATCCCTGACGTCTAAAGAGAAGAGATGGCAGAGATGATAAAAACGCTCATGTTCTTGAAAGAGGTCAGATAATCCACACGACCCAAGGGGCAATTCCAAGCCATTCAGATCAAAGTGCACCAAGCCCAGGTAAGCCTTTTCCCAGGTTTGGGCCTAGCTATCAAGCACTTGCTCTTCCCTCCCTTCCACTCAGGCATCCATTTTGAGGGATCAGTACCTGAGCTGCAATGAAGCCAGTAAGAGAAGAGCAAGCCCCTCCTAGAATCAGAGTTCCTCTAGCTTCATCCTCTGTGAACAACAGGGAACCCCATAAAGGTCAAATACTCTCGTATGAAATAGATAGGAATTGAATACTTAGCTCCCACAAAGAAAAGATGGCCTTCCGCTAGATTCAGCAAATGCTGGGTTTATGTCTTCTCTGGGGTGAAGGGAGTGTGGTAAGTGAGGGGAATCTTTGACTCAACTTGAATCTGTATTAGGCCTCCGTTTTTCAAGACAGTCTAGGTAAATATTCGAAGTCAGATAGTGAACGGAACTGTAAAAGTCGCCAATGACATGAAAGACACAGCTTATGTGGACCGTCTTTCAATTGAGTCAAGCCCCCGGGGGCAATCTATCATGGGGGTGCAGACTTGGTTGCATTCAAGTGCTTTACCCAACATGATCGGATGATTAAGCGTTCTCATCACTGATAGAAGAACACCTGGTTCTCAGTAGCCTAGCATAGCTGCAGCAGGGTTCTCATAGCTATAATGCCTCTAGGTTCTTTGGATTCAAAGCTAAATGTATATATTTAGTTCGTTTCCTCTTGTATTTTCCTTGAGAGGGATGTTACACCTTGAAATGCCAACATTGAGCAGTAGGTGTCATCGGGAGTAAAGGCACCACATGCACAAGTGAATCCTAGCTTGGGGGTTATTTCATGTTTCCATTAGTTATTTCATGGTTCCTGTTGGTTTCGGAGGCTTCAACAGTAAAGAGCTGACATGACCCCTTTAACAGTTCGGACTGCTAGTTTGCATTCTATCTGTCTATGTTTTCCTTAGAGCTGACAAAATGTTACCGAAATTGACAAGTCTGGCTTCTAGGTCGATTTAGTATGTTTCAGAAACTAACTTCATTTTCGTATAACTCCCAAAACATTTCTATAAATTCTATTAAATTTTTCAAGACTGCAAATGAGATATCAACACAATGTCAAAACTGGAGTCTTCGGACAATCCCTCCCACCACGGCTGTATAGAAACAAAGAGATAAAAAAAAATCACATTTCTGTGAAATGTATCTGGAAAGTGTTGATTCATCGATGCCCAGTTGACAGAGAAGCAGTGCAACCTGCGCTCACTCGCTCCCATGAACACAGCAATGGAAACATCCACTCACCCAGCCCTTGGCCCAGGACACTTGCCGAAGAGAGGTCTGTTACTTCCAAAGACAGGATGAGGCCTCAGAACACCTGGAAGCAGGAGAAGGAAAAGCAGGGAATGGATACCAGTGCATGGTCTGAGCCCTGTTGATGGAGCAGTAAAGGTGAAACTCTCTTTAACTTGGACGCACACTCTCAAGCGGACAGGAGACATGGGACTGAAGGTGATGCGCTGAGTGTTAGAAGAGTGCACAGCAGATGCTTGGCTGACAGAACTCAAAGAATCCAGTGCAAAATATCCCCACAGTTGATTCTGAGACCAAGCTCCGAGCTGCCAAATTTGAGGTAGCAGAGGCAGCGTTCAGGGAGGGATAGGGCTACGGATGGTGGCACACGCTGAGTCTCAGGGATCTGGAGTGCGTTGTGGGATGTGGTCGGTCCTATCAAGAGAGCAAACAGACCTGGGACCCCAATGAGCAGGCAACCACCCTGGCGCGCGCAGTTGAAATTATCGATATGTCCCATGGCCACACCCAGTGCATCTGCAGGACCAGAGACCAATTTGGCATTTTGCCAATAGAGCATGTGTGGGGCTGAATCAGAGATATTGTGCATCGGGTCTGAGGGATCCAGGGGGCCTTGGGTTTGAATTCAGAATGAAAAGCCTTAGGATCTGCTACATTCATAACCTGGGCTGTGATTATGGTATGGTTTGAGGCACAGGATGTGCAACAGCTCTGTGGTTGCCTTCGTGCACCCGTGCCACAAGGATGAGAGGACAAGGAAGTGTGGTCCAAGACCACAGCGTGAGAAGAGGAAGGATTTCCTTCAGTTTATCTCTCAAAAGCGGATGCTACATTTTGGATGGCACCGGCATGGTTCGGCAGCGAGGACACCAAGTTCGGGCTGCGGGATCATTCCAGCAGGCCCTGATGTGTGACATCCATAGATATGCTTCCACTGGTGTTTCTGTAGACAGAGAAGCTCTTGGAAGAACTGGTTTCAGTGGGACATTCCCGTGGCACTACAAAGCACAAGCGCACTCACACTCTGCTCTTCTGGAAACACTCCAAAATAACATAGAGTAGAATGCAGAGCTGAGAACCTTTAGAAGCTCCATTTCCACCAGAGGAAGTGTCCTGTGCTCTTTCAGATTTGTGAGATAAGCGTAATCAAAGTGAGGTTATCCTAATCGAAATAGTATGGGGTGTTCATCACAACAAAGGCACCACCAGCAATTGGAGATAGACCAGACAACACACACAGGAACAGGACATGGCATCAATGTCTAAGAAAATTTGTCCTCACAGAAATCCCATGCAATTGTGTAGAGCCAAGAGTCTAAAGTTTTCACTTAAGCAAGCCCTAGAAGTCTACATTAGATACCTGAAATTACCTGACCAGTAGAGATGAAGAAATACAGTAAAAGGAAAAGGAAGTACCATTTTCAGTTCCAAAGAGATTGAAGGCCCTAAAGATAAGCTTTCAGACAACTAGACTGCAAAACGCTCTCCAGAGCAAGTATTGAAAATGGAGGTGAGGGAAACACTGAAGAACAGCAGTGTCTCAGAATCACAAAAGGCAGAATACCAGAAAAGGGGAAGAGAAAGCCTAAAGACGAGCCAAATAATATCAGGAAACTCAGTGGATGAGAAAATATCAGGGCTAACATTCCGTCCTAAGCAGACGAGATATTGCAGAGGGACGCGTGAAAGACTTTGAAGACAGGGGAACAGAAATCCCTCGGTCAGAAGCACACATATTAAAGCAAGTGCAAACCAATGAAAACATTGCTGTTGAATCCTGGTTGAAGACAAGGCATGAAAGACTAAAATTCGAAAGAGTCCCAGATGGAAAAGCAAGAGATAAAGAAACAAACAATGTTTGAAAAGTTATGTGTAGAAAAATCAGACTGAAACTTGCTGAAAGCCAAGATAGAATCATCTAGGCGAATTCAGGAAGTACACAGCGTCCAAAAGAGGTGGAATCCCAATAGACTTAGCAGCAGCTGTATGATCCAAATCAACAAAGTTCATGAGCATCCCAGTGATTTAAAATGCGCCTGGAGGAAAGCAACATAGTCACAAGAGAACCTCCAGAGGGGTTTCAGCTGCTATCTCAGCAGCAATATTGCAGGACAGGGAGGAGTGCCAGGACAGAGACCATAGCTTGAATGGCAAAATGCTGCCATCTAGGGTAGCCTATGCCACATGACCACCATTTCTAATAACAGCAGAGCTAGAGAATGCCACAGACCTGCAAATCTTAAAAGAATTCAGCAGTTCGAAACTTATCCTAAAAGAAAGGTTGAGAATTCTCCCCTGAAGGGATAAGCAGCAAGATGAAATGGAAAGAAGAAAACCCTTATTGGAAATGCAAGAAGAGCATGAGTGGAAAAGAAGAAACAAGAAGAAGGCAAGGAGGACATCAAAACCCTAAAGATGGGAGAGGGAAGCAGGAAATCATAGGGGATTGGAAGCACAATCTTAAGGGAGTCAGCTTATATGACTCTCTGTTGGAAGCAAACGGAGAGATGCATGGCCTGACGTGTTTGCAAAGCAAACGAGAAGCAGACCAAGAAAGAATCAAACAAACAAACAACACAAAAAGGGTAGGGTAACATGAATATTCAAAAGAAATTACTCAAGGTGATGTCAAGGATCATTCAGTACGCATTGACCCAGTATCGCGGCTTGAATGTACTCAGCACACCTGTATTCGGAAATCAGAGGCGTGCATTTATATTCGTAAATATTGATTCATATGAGCATATCGTGACCTAACCCAAATGCCGATTTGGAATCCAATGGATTCCTAGTCCGTGATATAGACATGCAAGTCTTCCAACAGGATGAATGAATGCCATATTCTACACTACGTCGAGATGAAATGGCACTAGCCTATAACAAGGAAAAGTAGCTCCACAAAAGTGTACTAAGATCAAAAGAGACAGGCAGCAAAGTGCACATTGGGGATTGTATCATTCCTAGGAATTTCAGCCCCCTTGAAACAAATGGATAGATGTACCGTGCATGCGGGTGTTTCAGCAGAAATCAACCGACGGCTATGTATTGCGGGTGTGCCCATTTTACAGGAACAATAGTTTCCCTTAGTGGGTCTCTGTGTACTGTGAACTGTTAGAAAGTTTAAAGACGTGTGAAACATTCAACTGAAAATGGACACACTTCCCTCCGTTGCTACAGTGCATACAGATCTGAACAAAAGGAAAGAGGGAAGAACAAAGGCCCATGGGACGCTAGTGGGTAGAATCACATTTACCTTAGGAACCTCTCGTCGGATGCAGCCCCTCCCCCAACACTGACAAGATGCAGCAGCCATTGGGGATGGCAGTTAGCCGTTGGATTCCAGGTGGAATGTTGGTGTGTACCGCGAGGCTTGTTGTGGCTGGTGGATCCTAGGTAACCGGGCAGAGTTCTGTTTGTGGATGAGTGCGATGGAGGGGCTGCCGCCCTCTGTGGAGCTTGGCTTAGGTCTTTGGTCCGGAAAGCTGTGTCAGTTCGAGATACTGCTGCTGCCCAAAGACCTGAGTTCACGGGTCAGTTTCCAGAACCTGAAAGGGCAGACAGTGGAAGACCTGCCTGTCTTCAGCTTACTGGAGAGGCTCCGAGGTCCTTTCAGACTTGCCCAGTCCTGTTGAAGTCGACTTTATGGGAGACACGAAGAGAAGCTGGCCGAAAACATGGCTGCACGGATTGAGGAGAGATGCGAACACATTGATGAGAGATGTTCTGCTACAATAGAGAATACTGGCCTGGAGACAGCTGTAGAGGATAGCAGGCTCGAAAGGCATTCATGAGACATATTGAACCTCGCTGATACTAGCAGAAACCTACTGAGGGCCACCGTGGACTGGAGGAAGTTCCTCAATTCTCTGCTCCAAGAACGGGTCCAAGATCCCTGACGTCTAAAGAGAAGAGATGGCAGAGATGATAAAAACGCTCATGTTCTTGAAAGAGGTCAGATAATCCACACGACCCAAGGGGCAATTCCAAGCCATTCAGATCAAAGTGCACCAAGCCCAGGTAAGCCTTTTCCCAGGTTTGGGCCTAGCTATCAAGCACTTGCTCTTCCCTCCCCTCCACTCAGGCATCCATTTTGAGGGATCAGTACCTGAGCTGCAATGAAGCCAGTAAGAGAAGAGCAAGCCCCTCCTAGAATCAGAGTTCCTCTAGCTTCCATCCTCTGTGAACAACAGGGAACCCCATAAAAGTCAAATACTCTCGTATGAAATAGATAGGAATTGAATACTTAGCTCCCACAAAGAAACGATGGCCTTCCGCTAGATTCAGCAAATGCTGGGTTTATGTCTTCTCTGGGGTGAAGGGAGTGTGGTAAGTGAGGGGAATCTTTGACTGAACTTGAATCTGTATTAGGCCTCCGTTTTTCAAGACAGTCTAGGTAAATATTAGAAGTCAGATAGTGAACGGAACTGTAAAAGTCGCCAATGACATGAAAGACACAGCTTATGTGGACCGTCTTTCAATTGAGTCAAGCCCCCGGGGGCAATCTATCATGGGGGTGCAGACTTGGTTGCATTCAAGTGCTTTACCCAACATGATCGGATGATTAAGCGTTCTCATCACTGATAGAAGAACACCTGGTTCTCAGTAGCCTAGCATAGCTTCAGCAGGGTTCTCATAGCTATAATGCCTCTAGGTTCTTTGGATTCAAAGCTAAATGTATATATTTAGTTCGTTTCCTCTTGTATTTTCCTTGAGAGGGATGTTACACCTTGAAATGCCAACATTGAGCAGTAGGTGTCATCGGGAGTAAAGGGCACCACATGCACAAGTGAATCCAAGCTTGGGGGTTATTTCATGTTTCCATTAGTTATTTCATGGTTCCTGTTGGTTTCGGAGGCTTCAACAGTAAAGAGCTGACATGACTCCTTTAACAGTTCGGACTGCTAGTTTGCATTCTATCTGTCTATGTTTTCCTTAGAGCTGACAAAATGTTACCGAAATTGACAAGTCTGGCTTCTAGGTCGATTTAGTATGTTTCAGAAACTAACTTCATTTTCGTATAACTCCCAAAACATTTCTATAAATTCTATTAAATTTTTCAAGACTGCAAATGAGATATCAACACAATGTCAAAACTGGAGTCTTCGGACAATCCCTCCCACCACGGCTGTATAGAAACAAAGAGATAAAAAAAAATCACATTTCTGTGAAATGTATCTGGAAAGTGTTGATTCATCGATGCCCAGTTGACAGAGAAGCAGTGCAACCTGCGCTCACTCGCTCCCATGAACACAGCAATGGAAACATCCACTCACCCAGCCCTTGGCCCAGGACACTTGCCGAAGAGAGGTCTGTTACTTCCAAAGACAGGATGAGGCCTCAGAACACCTGGAAGCAGGAGAAGGAAAAGCAGGGAATGGATACCAGTGCATGGTCTGAGCCCTGTTGATGGAGCAGTAAAGGTGAAACTCTCTTTAACTTGGACGCACACTCTCAAGCGGACAGGAGACATGGGACTGAAGGTGATGCGCTGAGTGTTAGAAGAGTGCACAGCAGATGCTTGGCTGACAGAACTCAAAGAATCCAGTGCAAAATATCCCCACAGTTGATTCTGAGACCAAGCTCCGAGCTGCCAAATTTGAGGTAGCAGAGGCAGCGTTCAGGGAGGGATAGGGCTACGGATGGTGGCACACGCTGAGTCTCAGGGATCTGGAGTGCGTTGTGGGATGTGGTCGGTCCTATCAAGAGAGCAAACAGACCTGGGACCCCAATGAGCAGGCAACCACCCTGGCGCGCGCAGTTGAAATTATCGATATGTCCCATGGCCACACCCAGTGCATCTGCAGGACCAGAGACCAATTTGGCATTTTGCCAATAGAGCATGTGTGGGGCTGAATCAGAGATATTGTGCATCGGGTCTGAGGGATCCAGGGGGCCTTGGGTTTGAATTCAGAATGAAAAGCCTTAGGATCTGCTACATTCATAACCTGGGCTGTGATTATGGTATGGTTTGAGGCACAGGATGTGCAACAGCTCTGTGGTTGCCTTCGTGCACCCGTGCCACAAGGATGAGAGGACAAGGAAGTGTGGTCCAAGACCACAGCGTGAGAAGAGGAAGGATTTCCTTCAGTTTATCTCTCAAAAGCGGATGCTACATTTTGGATGGCACCGGCACGGTTCAGCAGCGAGGACACCAAGTTCGGGCTGCGGGATCATTCCAGCAGGCCCTGATGTGTGACATCCATAGATATGCTTC
The DNA here is from genome assembly GCF_048564905.1 of Vicugna pacos. Taxonomy (NCBI): domain Eukaryota; kingdom Metazoa; phylum Chordata; class Mammalia; order Artiodactyla; family Camelidae; genus Vicugna; species Vicugna pacos. Next base: position 37,455,546 of record NW_027328740.1, on the reverse strand, counting down.
CACTGGTGTTTCTGTAGACAGAGAAGCTCTTGGAAGAACTGGTTTCAGTGGGACATTCCCGTGGCACTACAAAGCACAAGCGCACTCACACTCTGCTCTTCTGGAAACACTCCAAAATAACATAGAGTAGAATGCAGAGCTGAGAACCTTTAGAAGCTCCATTTCCACCAGAGGAAGTGTCCTGTGCTCTTTCAGATTTGTGAGATAAGCGTAATCAAAGTGAGGTTATCCTAATCGAAATAGTATGGGGTGTTCATCACAACAAAGGCACCACCAGCAATTGGAGATAGACCAGACAACACACACAGGAACAGGACATGGCATCAATGTCTAAGAAAATTTGTCCTCACAGAAATCCCATGCAATTGTGTAGAGCCAAGAGTCTAAAGTTTTCACTTAAGCAAGCCCTAGAAGTCTACATTAGATACCTGAAATTACCTGACCAGTAGAGATGAAGAAATACAGTAAAAGGAAAAGGAAGTACCATTTTCAGTTCCAAAGAGATTGAAGGCCCTAAAGATAAGCTTTCAGACAACTAGACTGCAAAACGCTCTCCAGAGCAAGTATTGAAAATGGAGGTGAGGGAAACACTGAAGAACAGCAGTGTCTCAGAATCACAAAAGGCAGAATACCAGAAAAGGGGAAGAGAAAGCCTAAAGACGAGCCAAATAATATCAGGAAACTCAGTGGATGAGAAAATATCAGGGCTAACATTCCGTCCTAAGCAGACGAGATATTGCAGAGGGACGCGTGAAAGACTTTGAAGACAGGGGAACAGAAATCCCTCGGTCAGAAGCACACATATTAAAGCAAGTGCAAACCAATGAAAACATTGCTGTTGAATCCTGGTTGAAGACAAGGCATGAAAGACTAAAATTCGAAAGAGTCCCAGATGGAAAAGCAAGAGATAAAGAAACAAACAATGTTTGAAAAGTTATGTGTAGAAAAATCAGACTGAAACTTGCTGAAAGCCAAGATAGAATCATCTAGGCGAATTCAGGAAGTACACAGCGTCCAAAAGAGGTGGAATCCCAATAGACTTAGCAGCAGCTGTATGATCCAAATCAACAAAGTTCATGAGCATCCCAGTGATTTAAAATGCGCCTGGAGGAAAGCAACATAGTCACAAGAGAACCTCCAGAGGGGTTTCAGCTGCTATCTCAGCAGCAATATTGCAGGACAGGGAGGAGTGCCAGGACAGAGACCATAGCTTGAATGGCAAAATGCTGCCATCTAGGGTAGCCTATGCCACATGACCACCATTTCTAATAACAGCAGAGCTAGAGAATGCCACAGACCTGCAAATCTTAAAAGAATTCAGCAGTTCGAAACTTATCCTAAAAGAAAGGTTGAGAATTCTCCCCTGAAGGGATAAGCAGCAAGATGAAATGGAAAGAAGAAAACCCTTATTGGAAATGCAAGAAGAGCATGAGTGGAAAAGAAGAAACAAGAAGAAGGCAAGGAGGACATCAAAACCCTAAAGATGGGAGAGGGAAGCAGGAAATCATAGGGGATTGGAAGCACTATCTTAAGGGAGTCAGCTTATATGACTCTCTGTTGGAAGCAAACGGAGAGATGCATGGCCTGACGTATTTGCAAAGCAAACGAGAAGCAGACCAAGAAAGAATCAAACAAACAAACAACACAAAAAGGGTAGGGTAACATGAATATTCAAAAGAAATTACTCAAGGTGATGTCAAGGATCATTCAGTACGCATTGACCCAGTATCGCGGCTTGAATGTACTCAGCACACCTGTATTCGGAAATCAGAGGCGTGCATTTATATTCGTAAATATTGATTCATATGAGCATATCGTGACCTAACCCAAATGCCGATTTGGAATCCAATGGATTCCTAGTCCGTGATATAGACATGCAAGTCTTCCAACAGGATGAATGAATGCCATATTCTACACTACGTCGAGATGAAATGGCACTAGCCTATAACAAGGAAAAGTAGCTCCACAAAAGTGTACTAAGATCAAAAGAGACAGGCAGCAAAGTGCACATTGGGGATTGTATCATTCCTAGGAATTTCAGCCCCCTTGAAACAAATGGATAGATGTACCGTGCATGCGGGTGTTTCAGCAGAAATCAACCGACGGCTATGTATTGCGGGTGTGCCCATTTTACAGGAACAATAGTTTCCCTTAGTGGGTCTCTGTGTACTGTGAACTGTTAGAAAGTTTAAAGACGTGTGAAACATTCAACTGAAAATGGACACACTTCCCTCCGTTGCTACAGTGCATACAGATCTGAACAAAAGGAAAGAGGGAAGAACAAAGGCCCATGGGACGCTAGTGGGTAGAATCACATTTACCTTAGGAACCTCTCGTCGGATGCAGCCCCTCCCCCAACACTGACAAGATGCAGCAGCCATTGGGGATGGCAGTTAGCCGTTGGATTCCAGGTGGAATGTTGGTGTGTACCGCGAGGCTTGTTGTGGCTGGTGGATCCTAGGTAACCGGGCAGAGTTCTGTTTGTGGATGAGTGCGATGGAGGGGCTGCCGCCCTCTGTGGAGCTTGGCTTAGGTCTTTGGTCCGGAAAGCTGTGTCAGTTCGAGATACTGCTGCTGCCCAAAGACCTGAGTTCACGGGTCAGTTTCCAGAACCTGAAAGGGCAGACAGTGGAAGACCTGCCTGTCTTCAGCTTACTGGAGAGGCTCCGAGGTCCTTTCAGACTTGCCCAGTCCTGTTGAAGTCGACTTTATGGGAGACACGAAGAGAAGCTGGCCGAAAACATGGCTGCACGGATTGAGGAGAGATGCGAACACATTGATGAGAGATGTTCTGCTACAATAGAGAATACTGGCCTGGAGACAGCTGTAGAGGATAGCAGGCTCGAAAGGCATTCATGAGACATATTGAACCTCGCTGATACTAGCAGAAACCTACTGAGGGCCACCGTGGACTGGAGGAAGTTCCTCAATTCTCTGCTCCAAGAACGGGTCCAAGATCCCTGACGTCTAAAGAGAAGAGATGGCAGAGATGATAAAAACGCTCATGTTCTTGAAAGAGGTCAGATAATCCACACGACCCAAGGGGCAATTCCAAGCCATTCAGATCAAAGTGCACCAAGCCCAGGTAAGCCTTTTCCCAGGTTTGGGCCTAGCTATCAAGCACTTGCTCTTCCCTCCCCTCCACTCAGGCATCCATTTTGAGGGATCAGTACCTGAGCTGCAATGAAGCCAGTAACAGAAGAGCAAGCCCCTCCTAGAATCAGAGTTCCTCTAGCTTCCATCCTCTGTGAACAACAGGGAACCCCATAAAGGTCAAATACTCTCGTATGAAATAGATAGGAATTGAATACTTAGCTCCCACAAAGAAACGATGGCCTTCCGCTAGATTCAGCAAATGCTGGGTTTATGTCTTCTCTGGGGTGAAGGGAGTGTGGTAAGTGAGGGGAATCTTTGACTGAACTTGAATCTGTATTAGGCCTCCGTTTTTCAAGACAGTCTAGGTAAATATTAGAAGTCAGATAGTGAACGGAACTGTAAAAGTCGCCAATGACATGAAAGACACAGCTTATGTGGACCGTCTTTCAATTGAGTCAAGCCCCCGGGGGCAATCTATCATGGGGGTGCAGACTTGGTTGCATTCAAGTGCTTTACCCAACATGATCGGATGATTAAGCGTTCTCATCACTGATAGAAGAACACCTGGTTCTCAGTAGCCTAGCATAGCTGCAGCAGGGTTCTCATAGCTATAATGCCTCTAGGTTCTTTGGATTCAAAGCTAAATGTATATATTTAGTTCGTTTCCTCTTGTATTTTCCTTGAGAGGGATGTTACACCTTGAAATGCCAACATTGAGCAGTAGGTGTCATCGGGAGTAAAGGGCACCACATGCACAAGTGAATCCAAGCTTGGGGGTTATTTCATGTTTCCATTAGTTATTTCATGGTTCCTGTTGGTTTCGGAGGCTTCAACAGTAAAGAGCTGACATGACCCCTTTAACAGTTCGGACTGCTAGTTTGCATTCTATCTGTCTATGTTTTCCTTAGAGCTGACAAAATGTTACCGAAATTGACAAGTCTGGCTTCTAGGTCGATTTAGTATGTTTCAGAAACTAACTTCATTTTCGTATAACTCCCAAAACATTTCTATAAATTCTATTAAATTTTTCAAGACTGCAAATGAGATATCAACACAATGTCAAAACTGGAGTCTTCGGACAATCCCTCCCACCACGGCTGTATAGAAACAAAGAGATAAAAAAAAATCACATTTCTGTGAAATATATCTGGAAAGTGTTGATTCATCGATGCCCAGTTGACAGAGAAGCAGTGCAACCTGCGCTCACTCGCTCCCATGAACACAGCAATGGAAACATCCACTCACCCAGCCCTTGGCCCAGGACACTTGCCGAAGAGAGGTCTGTTACTTCCAAAGACAGGATGAGGCCTCAGAACACCTGGAAGCAGGAGAAGGAAAAGCAGGGAATGGATACCAGTGCATGGTCTGAGCCCTGTTGATGGAGCAGTAAAGGTGAAACTCTCTTTAACTTGGACGCACACTCTCAAGCGGACAGGAGACATGGGACTGAAGGTGATGCGCTGAGTGTTAGAAGAGTGCACAGCAGATGCTTGGCTGACAGAACTCAAAGAATCCAGTGCAAAATATCCCCACAGTTGATTCTGAGACCAAGCTCCGAGCTGCCAAATTTGAGGTAGCAGAGGCAGCGTTCAGGGAGGGATAGGGCTACGGATGGTGGCACACGCTGAGTCTCAGGGATCTGGAGTGCGTTGTGGGATGTGGTCGGTCCTATCAAGAGAGCAAACAGACCTGGGACCCCAATGAGCAGGCAACCACCCTGGCGCGCGCAGTTGAAATTATCGATATGTCCCATGGCCACACCCAGTGCATCTGCAGGACCAGAGACCAATTTGGCATTTTGCCAATAGAGCATGTGTGGGGCTGAATCAGAGATATTGTGCATCGGGTCTGAGGGATCCAGGGGGCCTTGGGTTTGAATTCAGAATGAAAAGCCTTAGGATCTGCTACATTCATAACCTGGGCTGTGATTATGGTATGGTTTGAGGCACAGGATGTGCAACAGCTCTGTGGTTGCCTTCGTGCACCCGTGCCACAAGGATGAGAGGACAAGGAAGTGTGGTCCAAGACCACAGCGTGAGAAGAGGAAGGATTTCCTTCAGTTTATCTCTCAAAAGCGGATGCTACATTTTGGATGGCACCGGCACGGTTCAGCAGCGAGGACACCAAGTTCGGGCTGCGGGATCATTCCAGCAGGCCCTGATGTGTGACATCCATAGATATGCTTCCACTGGTGTTTCTGTAGACAGAGAAGCTCTTGGAAGAACTGGTTTCAGTGGGACATTCCCGTGGCACTACAAAGCACAAGCGCACTCACACTCTGCTCTTCTGGAAACACTCCAAAATAACATAGAGTAGAATGCAGAGCTGAGAACCTTTAGAAGCTCCATTTCCACCAGAGGAAGTGTCCTGTGCTCTTTCAGATTTGTGAGATAAGCGTAATCAAAGTGAGGTTATCCTAATCGAAATAGTATGGGGTGTTCATCACAACAAAGGCACCACCAGCAATTGGAGATAGACCAGACAACACACACAGGAACAGGACATGGCATCAATGTCTAAGAAAATTTGTCCTCACAGAAATCCCATGCAATTGTGTAGAGCCAAGAGTCTAAAGTTTTCACTTAAGCAAGCCCTAGAAGTCTACATTAGATACCTGAAATTACCTGACCAGTAGAGATGAAGAAATACAGTAAAAGGAAAAGGAAGTACCATTTTCAGTTCCAAAGAGATTGAAGGCCCTAAAGATAAGCTTTCAGACAACTAGACTGCAAAACGCTCTCCAGAGCAAGTATTGAAAATGGAGGTGAGGGAAACACTGAAGAACAGCAGTGTCTCAGAATCACAAAAGGCAGAATACCAGAAAAGGGGAAGAGAAAGCCTAAAGACGAGCCAAATAATATCAGGAAACTCAGTGGATGAGAAAATATCAGGGCTAACATTCCGTCCTAAGCAGACGAGATATTGCAGAGGGACGCGTGAAAGACTTTGAAGACAGGGGAACAGAAATCCCTCGGTCAGAAGCACACATATTAAAGCAAGTGCAAACCAATGAAAACATTGCTGTTGAATCCTGGTTGAAGACAAGGCATGAAAGACTAAAATTCGAAAGAGTCCCAGATGGAAAAGCAAGAGATAAAGAAACAAACAATGTTTGAAAAGTTATGTGTAGAAAAATCAGACTGAAACTTGCTGAAAGCCAAGATAGAATCATCTAGGCGAATTCAGGAAGTACACAGCGTCCAAAAGAGGTGGAATCCCAATAGACTTAGCAGCAGCTGTATGATCCAAATCAACAAAGTTCATGAGCATCCCAGTGATTTAAAATGCGCCTGGAGGAAAGCAACATAGTCACAAGAGAACCTCCAGAGGGGTTTCAGCTGCTATCTCAGCAGCAATATTGCAGGACAGGGAGGAGTGCCAGGACAGAGACCATAGCTTGAATGGCAAAATGCTGCCATCTAGGGTAGCCTATGCCACATGACCACCATTTCTAATAACAGCAGAGCTAGAGAATGCCACAGACCTGCAAATCTTAAAAGAATTCAGCAGTTCGAAACTTATCCTAAAAGAAAGGTTGAGAATTCTCCCCTGAAGGGATAAGCAGCAAGATGAAATGGAAAGAAGAAAACCCTTATTGGAAATGCAAGAAGAGCATGAGTGGAAAAGAAGAAACAAGAAGAAGGCAAGGAGGACATCAAAACCCTAAAGATGGGAGAGGGAAGCAGGAAATCATAGGGGATTGGAAGCACTATCTTAAGGAAGTCAGCTTATATGACTCTCTGTTGGAAGCAAACGGAGAGATGCATGGCCTGACGTATTTGCAAAGCAAACGAGAAGCAGACCAAGAAAGAATCAAACAAACAAACAACACAAAAAGGGTAGGGTAACATGAATATTCAAAAGAAATTACTCAAGGTGATGTCAAGGATCATTCAGTACGCATTGACCCAGTATCGCGGCTTGAATGTACTCAGCACACCTGTATTCGGAAATCAGAGGCGTGCATTTATATTCGTAAATATTGATTCATATGAGCATATCGTGACCTAACCCAAATGCCGATTTGGAATCCAATGGATTCCTAGTCCGTGATATAGACATGCAATTCTTCCAACAGGATGAATGAATGCCATATTCTACACTACGTCGAGATGAAATGGCACTAGCCTATAACAAGGAAAAGTAGCTCCACAAAAGTGTACTAAGATCAAAAGAGACAGGCAGCAAAGTGCACATTGGGGATTGTATCATTCCTAGGAATTTCAGCCCCCTTGAAACAAATGGATAGATGTACCGTGCATGCGGGTGTTTCAGCAGAAATCAACCGACGGCTATGTATTGCGGGTGTGCCCATTTTACAGAAACAATAGTTTCCCTTAGTGGGTCTCTGTGTACTGTGAACTGTTAGAAAGTTTAAAGACGTGTGAAACATTCAACTGAAAATGGACACACTTCCCTCCGTTGCTACAGTGCATACAGATCTGAACAAAAGGAAAGAGGGAAGAACAAAGGCCCATGGGACGCTAGTGGGTAGAATCACATTTACCTTAGGAACCTCTCGTCGGATGCAGCCCCTCCCCCAACACTGACAAGATGCAGCAGCCATTGGGGATGGCAGTTAGCCGTTGGATTCCAGGTGGAATGTTGGTGTGTACCGCGAGGCTTGTTGTGGCTGGTGGATCCTAGGTAACCGGGCAGAGTTCTGTTTGTGGATGAGTGCGATGGAGGGGCTGCCGCCCTCTGTGGAGCTTGGCTTAGGTCTTTGGTCCGGAAAGCTGTGTCAGTTCGAGATACTGCTGCTGCCCAAAGACCTGAGTTCACGGGTCAGTTTCCAGAACCTGAAAGGGCAGACAGTGGAAGACCTGCCTGTCTTCAGCTTACTGGAGAGGCTCCGAGGTCCTTTCAGACTTGCCCAGTCCTGTTGAAGTCGACTTTATGGGAGACACGAAGAGAAGCTGGCCGAAAACATGGCTGCACGGATTGAGGAGAGATGCGAACACATTGATGAGAGATGTTCTGCTACAATAGAGAATACTGGCCTGGAGACAGCTGTAGAGGATAGCAGGCTCAAAAGGCATTCATGAGACATATTGAACCTCGCTGATACTAGCAGAAACCTACTGAGGGCCACCGTGGACTGGAGGAAGTTCCTCAATTCTCTGCTCCAAGAACGGGTCCAAGATCCCTGACGTCTAAAGAGAAGAGATGGCAGAGATGATAAAAACGCTCATGTTCTTGAAAGAGGTCAGATAATCCACACGACCCAAGGGGCAATTCCAAGCCATTCAGATCAAAGTGCACCAAGCCCAGGTAAGCCTTTTCCCAGGTTTGGGCCTAGCTATCAAGCACTTGCTCTTCCCTCCCCTCCACTCAGGCATCCATTTTGAGGGATCAGTACCTGAGCTGCAATGAAGCCAGTAAGAGAAGAGCAAGCCCCTCCTAGAATCAGAGTTCCTCTAGCTTCCATCCTCTGTGAACAACAGGGAACCCCATAAAAGTCAAATACTCTCGTATGAAATAGATAGGAATTGAATACTTAGCTCCCACAAAGAAACGATGGCCTTCCGCTAGATTCAGCAAATGCTGGGTTTATGTCTTCTCTGGGGTGAAGGGAGTGTGGTAAGTGAGGGGAATCTTTGACTGAACTTGAATCTGTATTAGGCCTCCGTTTTTCAAGACAGTCTAGGTAAATATTAGAAGTCAGATAGTGAACGGAACTGTAAAAGTCGCCAATGACATGAAAGACACAGCTTATGTGGACCGTCTTTCAATTGAGTCAAGCCCCCGGGGGCAATCTATCATGGGGGTGCAGACTTGGTTGCATTCAAGTGCTTTACCCAACATGATCGGATGATTAAGCGTTCTCATCACTGATAGAAGAACACCTGGTTCTCAGTAGCCTAGCATAGCTGCAGCAGGGTTCTCATAGCTATAATGCCTCTAGGTTCTTTGGATTCAAAGCTAAATGTATATATTTAGTTCGTTTCCTCTTGTATTTTCCTTGAGAGGGATGTTACACCTTGAAATGCCAACATTGAGCAGTAGGTGTCATCGGGAGTAAAGGGCACCACATGCACAAGTGAATCCAAGCTTGGGGGTTATTTCATGTTTCCATTAGTTATTTCATGGTTCCTGTTGGTTTCGGAGGCTTCAACAGTAAAGAGCTGACATGACCCCTTTAACAGTTCGGACTGCTAGTTTGCATTCTATCTGTCTATGTTTTCCTTAGAGCTGACAAAATGTTACCGAAATTGACAAGTCTGGCTTCTAGGTCGATTTAGTATGTTTCAGAAACTAACTTCATTTTCGTATAACTCCCAAAACATTTCTATAAATTCTATTAAATTTTTAAAGACTGCAAATGAGATATCAACACAATGTCAAAACTGGAGTCTTCGGACAATCCCTCCCACCACGGCTGTATAGAAACAAAGAGATAAAAAAAAATCACATTTCTGTGAAATGTATCTGGAAAGTGTTGATTCATCGATGCCCAGTTGACAGAGAAGCAGTGCAACCTGCGCTCACTCGCTCCCATGGACACAGCAATGGAAACATCCACTCACCCAGCCCTTGGCCCAGGACACTTGCCGAAGAGAGGTCTGTTACTTCCAAAGACAGGATGAGGCCTCAGAACACCTGGAAGCAGGAGAAGGAAAAGCAGGGAATGGATACCAGTGCATGGTCTGAGCCCTGTTGATGGAGCAGTAAAGGTGAAACTCTCTTTAACTTGGACGCACACTCTCAAGCGGACAGGAGACATGGGACTGAAGGTGATGCGCTGAGTGTTAGAAGAGTGCACAGAAGATGCTTGGCTGACAGAACTCAAAGAATCCAGTGCAAAATATCCCCACAGTTGATTCTGAGACCAAGCTCCGAGCTGCCAAATTTGAGGTAGCAGAGGCAGCGTTCAGGGAGGGATAGGGCTACGGATGGTGGCACACGCTGAGTCTCAGGGATCTGGAGTGCGTTGTGGGATGTGGTCGGTCCTATCAAGAGAGCAAACAGACCTGGGACCCCAATGAGCAGGCAACCACCCTGGCGCGCGCAGTTGAAATTATCGAAATGTCCCATGGCCACACCCAGTGCATCTGCAGGACCAGAGACCAATTTGGCATTTTGCCAATAGAGCATGTGTGGGGCTGAATCAGAGATATTGTGCATCGGGTCTGAGGGATCCAGGGGGCCTTGGGTTTGAATTCAGAATGAAAAGCCTTAGGATCTGCTACATTCATAACCTGGGCTGTGATTATGGTATGGTTTGAGGCACAGGATGTGCAACAGCTCTGTGGTTGCCTTCGTGCACCCGTGCCACAAGGATGAGAGGACAAGGAAGTGTGGTCCAAGACCACAGCGTGAGAAGAGGAAGGATTTCCTTCAGTTTATCTCTCAAAAGCGGATGCTACATTTTGGATGGCACCGGCACGGTTCGGCAGCGAGGACACCAAGTTCGGGCTGCGGGATCATTCCAGCAGGCCCTGATGTGTGACATCCATAGATATGCTTCCACTGGTGTTTCTGTAGACAGAGAAGCTCTTGGAAGAACTGGTTTCAGTGGGACATTCCCGTGGCACTACAAAGCACAAGCGCACTCACACTCTGCTCTTCTGGAAACACTCCAAAATAACATAGAGTAGAATGCAGAGCTGAGAACCTTTAGAAGCTCCATTTCCACCAGAGGAAGTGTCCTGTGCTCTTTCAGATTTGTGAGATAAGCGTAATCAAAGTGAGGTTATCCTAATCGAAATAGTATGGGGTGTTCATCACAACAAAGGCACCACCAGCAATTGGAGATAGACCAGACAACACACACAGGAACAGGACATGGCATCAATGTCTAAGAAAATTTGTCCTCACAGAAATCCCATGCAATTGTGTAGAGCCAAGAGTCTAAAGTTTTCACTTAAGCAAGCCCTAGAAGTCTACATTAGATACCTGAAATTACCTGACCAGTAGAGATGAAGAAATACAGTAAAAGGAAAAGGAAGTACCATTTTCAGTTCCAAAGAGATTGAAGGCCCTAAAGATAAGCTTTCAGACAACTAGACTGCAAAACGCTCTCCAGAGCAAGTATTGAAAATGGAGGTGAGGGAAACACTGAAGAACAACAGTGTCTCAGAATCACAAAAGGCAGAATACCAGAAAAGGGGAAGAGAAAGCCTAAAGACGAGCCAAATAATATCAGGAAACTCAGTGGATGAGAAAATATCAGGGCTAACATTCCGTCCTAAGCAGACGAGTTATTGCAGAGGGACGCATGAAAGACTTTGAAGACAGGGGAACAGAAATCCCTCGGTCAGAAGCACACATATTAAAGCAAGTGCAAACCAATGAAAACATTGCTGTTGAATCCTGGTTGAAGACAAGGCATGAAAGACTAAAATTCGAAAGAGTCCCAGATGGAAAAGCAAGAGATAAAGAAACAAACAATGTTTGAAAAGTTATGTGTAGAAAAATCAGACTGAAACTTGCTGAAAGCCAAGATAGAATCATCTAGGCGAATTCAGGAAGTACACAGCGTCCAAAAGAGGTGGAATCCCAATAGACTTAGCAGCAGCTGTATGATCCAAATCAACAAAGTTCATGAGCATCCCAGTGATTTAAAATGCGCCTGGAGGAAAGCAACATAGTCACAAGAGAACCTCCAGAGGGGTTTCAGCTGCTATCTCAGCAGCAATATTGCAGGACAGGGAGGAGTGCCAGGACATAGACCATAGCTTGAATGGCAAAATGCTGCCATCTAGGGTAGCCTATGCCACATGACCACCATTTCTAATAACAGCAGAGCTAGAGAATGCCACAGACCTGCAAATCTTAAAAGAATTCAGCAGTTCGAAACTTATCCTAAAAGAAAGGTTGAGAATTCTCCCCTGAAGGGATAAGCAGCAAGATGAAATGGAAAGAAGAAAACCCTTATTGGAAATGCAAGAAGAGCATGAGTGGAAAAGAAGAAACAAGAAGAAGGCAAGGAGGACATCAAAACCCTAAAGATGGGAGAGGGAAGCAGGAAATCATAGGGGATTGGAAGCACTATCTTAAGGGAGTCAGCTTATATGACTCTCTGTTGGAAGCAAACGGAGAGATGCATGGCCTGACGTGTTTGCAAAGCAAAGGAGAAGCAGACCAAGAAAGAATCAAACAAACAAACAACACAAAAAGGGTAGGGTAACATGAATATTCAAAAGAAATTACTCAAGGTGATGTCAAGGATCATTCAGTACGCATTGACCCAGTATCGCGGCTTGAATGTACTCAGCACACCTGTATTCGGAAATCAGAGGCGTGCATTTATATTCGTAAATATTGATTCATATGAGCATATCGTGACCTAACCCAAATGCCGATTTGGAATCCAATGGATTCCTAGTCCGTGATATAGACATGCAAGTCTTCCAACAGGATGAATGAATGCCATATTCTACACTACGTCGAGATGAAATGGCACTAGCCTATAACAAGGAAAAGTAGCTCCACAAAAGTGTACTAAGATCAAAAGAGACAGGCAGCAAAGTGCACATTGGGGATTGTATCATTCCTAGGAATTTCAGCCCCCTTGAAACAAATGGATAGATGTACCGTGCATGCGGGTGTTTCAGCAGAAATCAACCGACGGCTATGTATTGCGGGTGTGCCCATTTTACAGGAACAATAGTTTCCCTTAGTGGGTCTCTGTGTACTGTGAACTGTTAGAAAGTTTAAAGACGTGTGAAACATTCAACTGAAAATGGACACACTTCCCTCCGTTGCTACAGTGCATACAGATCTGAACAAAAGGAAAGAGGGAAGAACAAAGGCCCATGGGACGCTAGTGGGTAGAATCACATTTACCTTAGGAACCTCTCGTCGGATGCAGCCCCTCCCCCAACACTGACAAGATGCAGCAGCCATTGGGGATGGCAGTTAGCCGTTGGATTCCAGGTGGAATGTTGGTGTGTACCGCGAGGCTTGTTGTGGCTGGTGGATCCTAGGTAACCGGGCAGAGTTCTGTTTGTGGATGAGTGCGATGGAGGGGCTGCCGCCCTCTGTGGAGCTTGGCTTAAGTCTTTGGTCCGGAAAGCTGTGTCAGTTCGAGATACTGCTGCTGCCCAAAGACCTGAGTTCACGGGTCAGTTTCCAGAACCTGAAAGGGCAGACAGTGGAAGATCTGCCTGTCTTCAGCTTACTGGAGAGGCTCCGAGGCCCTTTCAGACTTGCCCAGTCGTGTTGAAGTCGACTTTATGGGAGACACGAAGAGAAGCTGGCCGAAAACATGGCTGCACGGATTGAGGAGAGATGCGAACACATTGATGAGAGATGTTCTGCTACAATAGAGAATACTGGCCTGGAGACAGCTGTAGAGGATAGCAGGCTCGAAAGGCATTCATGAGACATATTGAACCTCGCTGATACTAGCAGAAACCTACGGAGGGCCACCGTGGACTGGAGGAAGTTCCTCAATTCTCTGCTCCAAGAACGGGTCCAAGATCCCTGACGTCTAAAGAGAAGAGATGGCAGAGATGATAAAAACGCTCATGTTCTTGAAAGAGGTCAGATAATCCACACGACCCAAGGGGCAATTCCAAGCCATTCAGATCAAAGTGCACCAAGCCCAGGTAAGCCTTTTCCCAGGTTTGGGCCTAGCTATCAAGCACTTGCTCTTCCCTCCCCTCCACTCAGGCATCCATTTTGAGGGATCAGTACCTGAGCTGCAATGAAGCCAGTAACAGAAGAGCAAGCCCCTCCTAGAATCAGAGTTCCTCTAGCTTCCATCCTCTGTGAACAACAGGGAACCCCATAAAGGTCAAATACTCTCGTATGAAATAGATAGGAATTGAATACTTAGCTCCCACAAAGAAACGATGGCCTTCCGCTAGATTCAGCAAATGCTGGGTTTATGTCTTCTCTGGGGTGAAGGGAGTGTGGTAAGTGAGGGGAATCTTTGACTGAACTTGAATCTGTATTAGGCCTCCGTTTTTCAAGACAGTCTAGGTAAATATTAGAAGTCAGATAGTGAACGGAACTGTAAAAGTCGCCAATGACATGAAAGACACAGCTTATGTGGACCGTCTTTCAATTGAGTCAAGCCCCTGGGGGCAATCTATCATGGGGGTGCAGACTTGGTTGCATTCAAGTGCTTTACCCAACATGATCGGATGATTAAGCGTTCTCATCACTGATAGAAGAACACCTGGTTCTCAGTAGCCTAGCATAGCTGCAGCAGGGTTCTCATAGCTATAATGCCTCTAGGTTCTTTGGATTCAAAGCTAAATGTATATATTTAGTTCGTTTCCTCTTGTATTTTCCTTGAGAGGGATGTTACACCTTGAAATGCCAACATTGAGCAGTAGGTGTCATCGGGAGTAAAGGGCACCACATGCACAAGTGAATCCAAGCTTGGGGGTTATTTCATGTTTCCATTAGTTATTTCATGGTTCCTGTTGGTTTCGGAGGCTTCAACAGTAAAGAGCTGACATGACCCCTTTAACAGTTCGGACTGCTAGTTTGCATTCTATCTGTCTATGTTTTCCTTAGAGCTGACAAAATGTTACCGAAATTGACAAGTCTGGCTTCTAGGTCGATTTAGTATGTTTCAGAAACTAACTTCATTTTCGTATAACTCCCAAAACATTTCTATAAATTCTATTAAATTTTTCAAGACTGCAAATGAGATATCAACACAATGTCAAAACTGGAGTCTTCGGACAATCCCTCCCACCACGGCTGTATAGAAACAAAGAGATAAAAAAAAATCACATTTCTGTGAAATGTATCTGGAAAGTGTTGATTCATCGATGCCCAGTTGACAGAGAAGCAGTGCAACCTGCGCTCACTCGCTCCCATGAACACAGCAATGGAAACATCCACTCACCCAGCCCTTGGCCCAGGACACTTGCCGAAGAGAGGTCTGTTACTTCCAAAGACAGGATGAGGCCTCAGAACACCTGGAAGCAGGAGAAGGAAAAGCAGGGAATGGATACCAGTGCATGGTCTGAGCCCTGTTGATGGAGCAGTAAAGGTGAAACTCTCTTTAACTTGGACGCACACTCTCAAGCGGACAGGAGACATGGGACTGAAGGTGATGCGCTGAGTGTTAGAAGAGTGCACAGCAGATGCTTGGCTGACAGAACTCAAAGAATCCAGTGCAAAATATCCCCACAGTTGATTCTGAGACCAAGATCCAAGCTGCCAAATTTGAGGTAGCAGAGGCAGCGTTCAGGGAGGGATAGGGCTACGGATGGTGGCACACGCTGAGTCTCAGGGATCTGGAGTGCGTTGTGGGATGTGGTGGGTCCTATCAAGAGAGCAAACCGACCTGGGACCCCAATGAGCAAGCAACCACCCTGGCGCGCGCAGTTGAAGTTATCGATATGTCCCATGGCCACACCCAGTGCATCTGCAGGACCAGAGACCAATTTGGCATTTTGCCAATAGAGCATGTGTGGGGCTGAATCAGAGATATTGTGCATCGGGTCTGAGGGATCCAGGGGGCCTTGGGTTTGAATTCAGAATGAAAAGCCTTAGGATCTGCTACATTCATAACCTGGGCTGTGATTATGGTTTGGTTTGAGGCACAGGATGTGCAACAGCTCTGTGGTTGCCTTCGTGCACCCGTGCCACAAGGATGAGAGGACAAGGAAGTGTGGTCCAAGACCACAGCGTGAGAAGAGGAAGGATGTCCTTCAGTTTATCTCTCAAAAGCGGATGCTACATTTTGGATGTCACTGGCACGGTTCGGCAGCGAGGACACCAAGTTCGGGCTGCGGGATCATTCCAGAAGGCCCTGATGTGTGACATCCATAGATATGCTTCCACTGGTGTTTCTGTAGACAGAGAAGCTCTTGGAAGAACTGGTTTCAGTGGGACATTCCCGTGGCACTACAAAGCACAAGCGCACTCACACTCTGCTCTTCTGGAAACACTCCAAAATAACATAGAGTAGAATGCAGAGCTGAGAACCTTTAGAAGCTCCATTTCCACCAGAGGAAGTGTCCTGTGCTCTTTCAGATTTGTGAGATAAGCGTAATCAAAGTGAGGTTATCTAATTCGAAATAGTATGGGGTGTTCATCACAACAAAGGCACCACCAGCAATTGGAGATAGACCAGACAGCACACAAAGGAACAGGACATGGCATCAATGTCTAGGAAAATTTGTCCTCACAGAAATCCCATGCAATTGTGTAGAGCCAAGAGTCTAAAGTTTTCACTTAACCAAGCCCTAGAAGTCTACATTAGATACCTGAAATAACCTGACCAGTAGAGATGAAGAAATACAGTAAAAGGAAAAGGAAGTACCATTTTCAGTTCCAAAGAGATTGAAGGCCCTAAAGATAAGCTTTCAGACAACTAGACTGCAAAACGCTCTCCAGAGCAAGTATTGAAAATGGAGGTGAGGGAAACACTGAAGATCAACAGTGTCTCAGAATCACAAAAGGCAGAATACCAGAAAAGGGGAAGAGAAAGCCTAAAGACGAGCCAAATAATCTCAGAAATCTCAGTGGATGAGAAAATATCAGGGCTAACATTCCGTCCTAAGCAGACGAGATATTGCAGAGGGACGCGTGAATGACTTTGAAGACAGGGGAACAGAAATCCCTCGGTCAGAAGCACACATAGGAAAGCAAGTGCAAACCAATGAAAACATTGCTGTTGAATCCTGGTTGAAGACAAGGCATGAAAGACTAAAATTCGAAAGAGTCCCAGATGGAAAAGCAAGAGATAAAGAAACAAACAATGTTTGAAAAGTTATGTGTAGAAAAATCAGACTGAAACTTGCTGAAAGCCAAGATAGAATCATCTAGGCGAATTCAGGAAGTACACAGCGTCCAAAAGAGGTGGAATCCCAATAGACTTAGCAGCAGCTGTATGATCCAAATCAACAAAGTTCATGAGCATCCCAGTGATTTAAAATGCGCCTGGAGGAAAGCAACATAGTCACAAGAGAACCTCCAGAGGGGTTTCAGCTGCTATCTCAGCAGCAATATTGCAGGACAGGGAGGAGTGCCAGGACATAGACCATAGCTTGAATGGCAAAATGCTGCCATCTAGGGTAGCCTATGCCACATGACCACCATTTCTAATAACAGCAGAGCTAGAGAATGCCACAGACCTGCAAATCTTAAAAGAATTCACCAGTTCGAAACTTAACCTAAAAGAAAGGTTGAGAATTCTCCCCTGAAGGGATAAGCAGCAAGATGAAATGGAAAGAAGAAAACCCTTATTGGAAATGCAAGAAGAGCATGAGTGGAAAAGAAGAAACAAGGAGAAAGCAAGGAGGACATCAAAACCCTAAAGATGGGAGAGGGAAGCAGGAAATCATAGGGGATTGGAAGCACTATCTTAAGGGAGTCAGCTTATATGACTCTCTGTTGGAAGCAAACGGAGAGATGCATGGCCTGACGTGTATGCAAAGCAAACGAGAAGCAGACCAAGAAAGAATCAAACAAACAAACAACACAAAAAGTGTAGGGTAACATGAATATTCAAAAGAAATTACTCAAGGTGATGTCAAGGATCATTCAGTACGCATCGACCCAGTATCGCGGCTTGAATGTACTCAGCACACCTGTATTCGGAAATCAGAGGCGTGCATTTATATTCGTAAATATTGATTCATATGAGCATATCGTGACCTAACCCAAGTGCCGATTTGGAATCCAATGGATTCCTAGTCCGTGATATAGACATGCAAGTCTTCCAACAGGATGAATGAATGCCATATTCTACACAACGTCGAGAAGAAATGGCACTAGCCTATAACAAGGAAATGTAGCTCCACAAAAGTGTACTAAGTTCAAAAGAGACAGGCAGCAAAGTGCACATTGGGGATTGTATCATTCCTAGGAATTTCAGCCCCCTTGAAACAAATGGATAGATGTACCGTGCATGCGGGTGTTTCAGCAGAAATCAACCGACGGCTATGTATTGCGGGTGTGCCCATTTTACAGGAACAATAGTTTCCCTTAGTGGGTCTCTGTGTACTGTGAACTGTTAGAAAGTTTAAAGACGTGTGAAACATTCAACTGAAAATGGACACACTTCCCTCCGTTGCTACAATGCATACAGATCTGAACAAAAGGAAAGAGGGAAGAACAAAGGCCCATGGGACGCTAGTGGGTAGAATCACATTTACCATAAGAACCTCTCGTCGGATGCAGCCCCTCCCCCAACACTGACAAGATGCAGCAGCCATTGGGGATGGCAGTTAGCCGTTGGATTCCAGGTGGAATGTTGGTGTGTACCGCGAGGCTTGCTGTGGCTGGTGGATCCTAGGTAACCGGGCAGAGTTCTGTGGGTGGATGAGTGCGATGGAGGGGCTGCCGCCCTCTGTGGAGCTTGGCTTAGGTCTTTGGTCCGGGAAGCTGTGTCAGTTCGAGATACTGCTGCTGCCCAAAGACCTGAGTTCACGGGTCAGTTTCCAGAACCTAAAAGGGCAGACAGTGGAAGATCTGCCTGTCTTCATCTTACTGGAGAGGCTCCGAGGTCCTTTCAGACTTGCCCAGTCCTGTTGAAGTCGACTTTATGGGAGACACGAAGAGAAGCTGGCCGAAAACATGGCTGCACGGATTGAGGAGAGATGCGAACACATTGATGAGAGATGTTCTGCTACAATAGAGAATACTGGCCTGGAGACAGCTGTAGAGGATAGCAGGCTCGAAAGGCATTCATGAGACATATTGAACCTCGCTGATACTAGCAGAAACCTACGGAGGGCCACCGTGGACTGGAGGAAGTTCCTCAATTCTCTGCTCCAAGAACGGGTCCAAGATCCCTGACGTCTAAAGAGAAGAGATGGCAGAGATGATAAAAACGCTCATGTTCTTGAAAGAGGTCAGATAATCCACACGACCCAAGGGGCAATTCCAAGCCATTCAGATCAAAGTGCACCAAGCCCAGGTAAGCCTTTTCCCAGGTTTGGGCCTAGCTATCAAGCACTTGCTCTTCCCTCCCCTCCACTCAGGCATCCATTTTGAGGGATCAGTACCTGAGCTGCAATGAAGCCAGTAACAGAAGAGCAAGCCCCTCCTAGAATCAGAGTTCCTCTAGCTTCCATCCTCTGTGAACAACAGGGAACCCCATAAAGGTCAAATACTCTCGTATGAAATAGATAGGAATTGAATACTTAGCTCCCACAAAGAAACGATGGCCTTCCGCTAGATTCAGCAAATGCTGGGTTTATGTCTTCTCTGGGGTGAAGGGAGTGTGGTAAGTGAGGGGAATCTTTGACTGAACTTGAATCTGTATTAGGCCTCCGTTTTTCAAGACAGTCTAGGTAAATATTAGAAGTCAGATAGTGAACGGAACTGTAAAAGTCGCCAATGACATGAAAGACACAGCTTATCTGGACCGTCTTTCAATTGAGTCAAGCCCCCGGGGGCAATCTATCATGGGGGTGCAGACTTGGTTGCATTCAAGTGCTTTACCCAACATGATCGGATGATTAAGCGTTCTCATCACTGATAGAAGAACACCTGGTTCTCAGTAGCCTAGCATAGCTGCAGCAGGGTTCTCATAGCTATAATGCCTCTAGGTTCTTTGGATTCAAAGCTAAATGTATATATTTAGTTCGTTTCCTCTTGTATTTTCCTTGAGAGGGATGTTACACCTTGAAATGCCAACATTGAGCAGTAGGTGTCATCGGGAGTAAAGGGCACCACATGCACAAGTGAATCCAAGCTTGGGGGTTATTTCATGTTTCCATTAGTTATTTCATGGTTCCTGTTGGTTTCGGAGGCTTCAACAGTAAAGAGCTGACATGACCCCTTTAACAGTTCGGACTGCTAGTTTGCATTCTATCTGTCTATGTTTTCCTTAGAGCTGACAAAATGTTACCGAAATTGACAAGTCTGGCTTCTAGGTCGATTTAGTATGTTTCAGAAACTAACTTCATTTTCGTATAACTCCCAAAACATTTCTATAAATTCTATTAAATTTTTCAAGACTGCAAATGAGATATCAACACAATGTCAAAACTGGAGTCTTCGGACAATCCCTCCCACCACGGCTGTATAGAAACAAAGAGATAAAAAAAAATCACATTTCTGTGAAATGTATCTGGAAAGTGTTGATTCATCGATGCCCAGTTGACAGAGAAGCAGTGCAACCTGCGCTCACTCGCTCCCATGGACACAGCAATGGAAACATCCACTCACCCAGCCCTTGGCCCAGGACACTTGCCGAAGAGAGGTCTGTTACTTCCAAAGACAGGATGAGGCCTCAGAACACCTGGAAGCAGGAGAAGGAAAAGCAGGGAATGGATACCAGTGCATGGTCTGAGCCCTGTTGATGGAGCAGTAAAGGTGAAACTCTCTTTAACTTGGACGCACACTCTCAAGCGGACAGGAGACATGGGACTGAAGGTGATGCGCTGAGTGTTAGAAGAGTGCACAGCAGATGCTTGGCTGACAGAACTCAAAGAATCCAGTGCAAAATATCCCCACAGTTGATTCTGAGACCAAGATCAAAGCTGCCAAATTTGAGGTAGCAGAGGCAGCGTTCAGGGGGGGATACGGCTACGGATGGTGGCACACGCTGAGTCTCAGGGATCTGGAGTGCGTTGTGGGATGTGGTGGGTCCTATCAAGAGAGCAAACCGACCTGGGACCCCAATGACCAAGCAACCACCCTGGCGCGCGCAATTGAAGTTATCGATATGTCCCATGGCCACACCCAGTGCATCTGCAGGACCAGAGACCAATTTGGCATTTTACCAATAGAGCATGTGTGGGGCTGAATCAGAGATATTGTGCATCGGGTCTGAGGGATCCAGGGGGCCTTGGGTTTGAATACAGAATGAAAAGCCTTAGGATCTGCTACATTCATAACCTGGGCTGTGATTATGGTTTGGTTTGAGGCACAGGATGTACAACAGCTCTGTGGTTGCCTTCGTGCACCCGTGCCACAAGGATGAGAGGACAAGGAAGTGTGGTCCAAGATCACAGCGTGAGAAGAGGAAGGATGTCCTTCAGTTTATCTCTCAAAAGCGGATGCTACATTTTGGATGGCATCGGCACGGTTCGGCAGCGAGGACACCAAGTTCGGGCTGCGGGATCATTCCAGCAGGCCCTGATGTGTGACATCCATAGATATGCTTCCACTGGTGTTTCTGTAGACAGAGAAGCTCTTGGAAGAACTGGTTTCAGTGGGACATTCCCGTGGCACTACAAAGCACAAGCGCACTCACACTCTGCTCTTCTGGAAACACTCCAAAATAACATAGAGTAGAATGCAGAGCTGAGAACCTTTAGAAGCTCCATTTCCACCAGAGGAAGTGTCCTGTGCTCTTTCAGATTTGTGAGATAAGCGTAATCAAAGTGAGGTTATCCTAATCGAAATAGTATGGGGTGTTCATCACAACAAAGGCAACACCAGCAATTGGAGATAGACCAGACAGCACACACAGGAACAGGACATGGCATCAATGTCTAAGAAAATTTGTCCTCACAGAAGTCCCATGCAATTGTGTAGAGCCAAGAGTCTAAAGATTTCACTTAAGCAAGCCCTAGAAGTCTACATTAGATACCTGAAATTACCTGACCAGTAGAGATGAAGAAATACAGTAAAAGGAAAAGGAAGTACCATTTTCAGTTCCAAAGAGATTGAAGGCCCTAAAGATAAGCTTTCAGACAACTAGACTGCAAAACGCTCTCCAGAGCAAGTATTGAAAATGGAGGTGAGGGAAACACTGAAGAACAACAGTGTCTCAGAATCACAAAAGGCAGAATACCAGAAAAGGGGAAGAGAAAGCCTAAAGACAAGCCAAATAATATCAGAAAACTCAGTGGATGAGAAAATATCAGGGCTAACATTCCGTCCTAAGCAGACGAGATATTGCAGAGGGACGCGTGAAAGACTTTGAAGACAGGGGAACAGAAATCCCTCGTTCAGAAGCACACATATTAAAGCAAGTGCAAACCAATGAAAACATTGCTGTTGAATCCTGGTTGAAGACAAGGCATGAAAGACTAAAATTCGAAAGAGTCCCAGATGGAAAAGCAAGAGATAAAGAAACAAACAATGTTTGAAAAGTTATGTGTAGAAAAATCAGACTGAAACTTGCTGAAAGCCAAGATAGAATCATCTAGGCGAATTCAGGAAGTACACAGCGTCCAAAAGAGGTGGAATCCCAATAGACTTAGCAGCAGCTGTATGATCCAAATCAACAAAGTTCATGAGCATCCCAGTGATTTAAAATGCGCCTGGAGGAAAGCAACATAGTCACAAGAGAACCTCCAGAGGGGTTTCAGCTGCTATCTCAGCAGCAATATTGCAGGACAGGGAGGAGTGCCAGGACATAGACCATAGCTTGAATGGCAAAATGCTGCCATCTAGGGTAGCCTATGCCACATGACCACCATTTCTAATAACAGCAGAGCTAGAGAATGCCACAGACCTGCAAATCTTAAAAGAATTCAGCAGTTCGAAACTTATCCTAAAAGAAAGGTTGAGAATTCTCCCCTGAAGGGATAAGCAGCAAGATGAAATGGAAAGAAGAAAACCCTTATTGGAAATGCAAGAAGAGCATGAGGGGAAAAGAAGAAACAAGAAGAAGGCAAGGAGGACATCAAAACCCTAAAGATGGGAGAGGGAAGCAGGAAATCATAGGGGATTGGAAGTACTATCTTAAGGGAGTCAGCTTATATGACTCTCTGTTGGAAGCAAACGGAGAGATGCATGGCCTGACGTGTATGCAAAGCAAACGAGAAGCAGACCAAGAAAGAATCAAACAAACAAACAACACAAAAAGGGTAGGGTAACATGAATATTCAAAAGAAATTACTCAAGGTGATGTCAAGGATCATTCAGTACGCATCGACCCAGTATCGCGGCTTGAATGTACTCAGCTCACCTGTATTCGGAAATCAGAGGCGTGCATTTATATTCGTAAATATTGATTCATATGAGCATATCATGACCTAACCCAAATGCCGATTTGGAATCCAATGGATTCCTAGTCCGTGATATATACATGCAAGTCTTCCAACAGGATGAATGAATGCCATATTCTACACTACGTCGAGAAGAAATGGCACTAGCCTATAACAAGGAAAAGTAGCTCCACAAAAGTGTACTAAGATCAAAAGAGACAGGCAGCAAAGTGCACATTGGGGATTGTATCATTCCTAGGAATTTCAGCCCCCTTGAAACAAATGGATAGATGTACCGTGCATGCGGGTGTTTCAGCAGAAATCAACCGACGGCTATGTATTGCGGGTGTGCCAATTTTACAGGAACAATAGTTTCCCTTAGTGGGTCTCTGTGTACTGTGAACTGTTAGAAAGTTTAAAGACGTGTGAAACATTCAACTGAAAATGGACACACTTCCCTCCGTTGCTACAGTGCATACAGATCTGAACAAAAGGAAAGAGGGAAGAACAAAGGCCCATGGGATGCTAGTGGTAGAATCACATTTACCTTAGGACCCTCTCGTCGGGTGCAGCCCCTCCCCCAACACTGACAAGATGCAGCAGCCATTGGGGATGGCAGTTAGCCGTTGGATTCCAGGTGGAAAGTTGGTGTGTACCGCGAGGCTTGTTTTGGCTGGTGGATCCTAGGTAACCGGGCAGAGTTCTGTGGGTGGATGAGTGCGATGGAGGGGCTGCCGCCCTCTGTGGAGCTTGGCTTAGGTCTTTGGTCCGGGAAGCTTTGTCAGTTCGAGATACTGCTGCTGCCCAAAGACCTGAGTTCACGGGTCAGTTTCCAGAACCTGAAAGGCAGACAGTGGAAGATCTGCCTGTCTTCAGCTTACTGGAGAGGCTCCGAGTTCCTTTCAGACTTGCCCAGTCCTGTTGAAGTCGACTTTATGGGAGACACGAAGAGAAGCTGGCCGAAAACATGGCTGCACGGATTGAGGAGAGATGCGAACACATTGATGAGAGATGTTCTGCTACAATAGAGAATACTGGCCTGGAGACAGCTGTAGAGGATAGCAGGCTCGAAAGGCATTCATGAGACATATTGAACCTCGCTGATACTAGCAGAAACCTACGGAGGGCCACCGTGGACTGGAGGAAGTTCCTCAATTCTCTGCTCCAAGAACGGGTCCAAGATCCCTGACGTCTAAAGAGAAGAGATGGCAGAGATGATAAAAACGCTCATGTTCTTGAAAGAGGTCAGATAATCCACACGACCCAAGGGGCAATTCCAAGCCATTCAGATCAAAGTGCACCAAGCCCAGGTAAGCCTTTTCCCAGGTTTGGGCCTAGCTATCAAGCACTTGCTCTTCCCTCCCCTCCACTCAGGCATCCATTTTGAGGGATCAGTACCTGAGCTGCAATGAAGCCAGTAAGAGAAGAGCAAGCCCCTCCTAGAATCAGAGTTCCTCTAGCTTCATCCTCTGTGAACAACAGGGAACCCCATAAAGGTCAAATACTCTCGTATTAAATAGATAGGAACTGAATACTTAGCTCCCACAAAGAAACGATGGCCTTCCGCTAGATTCAGCAAATGCTGGGTTTATGTCTTCTCTGGGGTGAAGGGAGTGTGGTAAGTGAGGGGAATCTTTGACTCAACTTGAATCTGTATTAGGCCTCCGTTTTTCAAGACAGTCTAGGTAAATATTCGAAGTCAGATAGTGAACGGAACTGTAAAAGTCGCCAATGACATGAAAGACACAGCTTATGTGGACCGTCTTTCAATTGAGTCAAGCCCCCGGGGGCAATCTATCATGGGGGTGCAGACTTGGTTGCATTCAAGTGCTTTACCCAACATGATCGGATGATTAAGCGTTCTCATCACTGATAGAAGAACACCTGGTTCTCAGTAGCCTAGCATAGCTGCAGCAGGGTTCTCATAGCTATAATGCCTCTAGGTTCTTTGGATTCAAAGCTAAATGTATATATTTAGTTCGTTTCCTCTTGTATTTTCCTTGAGAGGGATGTTACACCTTGAAATGCCAACATTGAGCAGTAGGTGTCATCGGGAGTAAAGGGCACCACATGCACAAGTGAATCCAAGCTTGGGGGTTATTTCATGTTTCCATTAGTTATTTCATGGTTCCTGTTGGTTTCGGAGGCTTCAACAGTAAAGAGCTGACATGACCCCTTTAACAGTTCGGACTGCTAGTTTGCATTCTATCTGTCTATGTTTTCCTTAGAGCTGACAAAATGTTACCGAAATTGACAAGTCTGGCTTCTAGGTCGATTTAGTATGTTTCAGAAACTAACTTCATTTTCGTATAACTCCCAAAACATTTCTATAAATTCTATTAAATTTTTCAAGACTGCAAATGAGATATCAACACAATGTCAAAACTGGAGTCTTCGGACAATCCCTCCCACCACGGCTGTATAGAAACAAAGAGATAAAAAAAAATCACATTTCTGTGAAATGTATCTGGAAAGTGTTGATTCATCGATGCCCAGTTGACAGAGAAGCAGTGCAACCTGCGCTCACTCGCTCCCATGGACACAGCAATGGAAACATCCACTCACCCAGCCCTTGGCCCAGGACACTTGCCGAAGAGAGGTCTGTTACTTCCAAAGACAGGATGAGGCCTCAGAACACCTGGAAGCAGGAGAAGGAAAAGCAGGGAATGGATACCAGTGCATGGTCTGAGCCCTGTTGATGGAGCAGTAAAGGTGAAACTCTCTTTAACTTGGACGCACACTCTCAAGCGGACAGGAGACATGGGACTGAAGGTGATGCGCTGAGTGTTAGAAGAGTGCACAGCAGATGCTTGGCTGACAGAACTCAAAGAATCCAGTGCAAAATATCCCCACAGTTGATTCTGAGACCAAGATCCAAGCTGCCAAATTTGAGGTAGCAGAGGCAGCGTTCAGGGAGGGATACGGCTACGGATGGTGGCACACGCTGAGTCTCAGGGATCTGGAGTGCGTTGTGGGATGTGGTGGGTCCTATCAAGAGAGCAAACCGACCTGGGACCCCAATGAGCAAGCAACCACCCTGGCGCGCGCAATTGAAGTTATCGATATGTCCCATGGCCACACCCAGTGCATCTGCAGGACCAGAGACCAATTTGGCATTTTACCAATGGAGCATGTGTGGGGCTGAATCAGAGATATTGTGCATCGGGTCTGAGGGATCCAGGGGGCCTTGGGTTTGAATACAGAATGAAAAGCCTTAGGATCTGCTACATTCATAACCTGGGCTGTGATTATGGTTTGGTTTGAGGCACAGGATGTACAACAGCTCTGTGGTTGCCTTCGTGCACCCGTGCCACAAGGATGAGAGGACAAGGAAGTGTGGTCCAAGATCACAGCGTGAGAAGAGGAAGGATGTCCTTCAGTTTATCTCTCAAAAGCGGATGCTACATTTTGGATGGCACCGGCACGGTTCGGCAGCGAGGACACCAAGTTCGGGCTGCGGGATCATTCCAGCAGGCCCTGATGTGTGACATCCATAGATATGCTTCCACTGGTGTTTCTGTAGACAGAGAAGCTCTTGGAAGAACTGGTTTCAGTGGGACATTCCCGTGGCACTACAAAGCACAAGCGCACTCACACTCTGCTCTTCTGGAAACACTCCAAAATAACATAGAGTAGAATGCAGAGCTGAGAACCTTTAGAAGCTCCATTTCCACCAGAGGAAGTGTCCTGTGCTCTTTCAGATTTGTGAGATAAGCGTAATCAAAGTGAGGTTATCTAATTCGAAATAGTATGGGGTGTTCATCACAACAAAGGCACCACCAGCAATTGGAGATAGACCAGAGAGCACACAAAGGAACAGGACATGGCATCAATGTCTAGGAAAATTTGTCCTCACAGAAATCCCATGCAATTGTGTAGAGCCAAGAGTCTAAAGTTTTCACTTAAGCAAGCCCTAGAAGTCTACATTAGATACCTGAAATTACCTGACCAGTAGAGATGAAGAAATACAGTAAAAGGAAAAGGAAGTACCATTTTCAGTTCCAAAGAGATTGAAGGCCCTAAAGATAAGCTTTCAGACAACTAGACTGCAAAACGCTCTCCAGAGCAAGTATTGAAAATGGAGGTGAGGGAAACACTGAAGAACAACAGTGTCTCAGAATCACAAAAGGCAGAATACCAGAAAAGGGGAAGAGAAAGCCTAAAGTCGAGCCAAATAATCTCAGAAAACGCAGTGGATGAGAAAATATCAGGGCTAACATTCCGTCCTAAGCAGACGAGATATTGCAGAGGGACGCGTGAATGACTTTGAAGACAGGGGAACAGAAATCCCTCGGTCAGAAGCACACATAGGAAAGCAAGTGCAAACCAATGAAAACATTGCTGTTGAATCCTGGTTGAAGACAAGGCATGAAAGACTAAAATTCGAAAGAGTCCCAGATGGAAAAGCAAGAGATAAAGAAACAAACAATGTTTGAAAAGTTATGTGTAGAAAAATCAGACTGAAACTTGCTGAAAGCCAAGATAGAATCATCTAGGCGAATTCAGGAAGTACACAGCGTCCAAAAGAGGTGGAATCCCAATAGACTTAGCAGCAGCTGTATGATCCAAATCAACAAAGTTCATGAGCATCCCAGTGATTTAAAATGCGCCTGGAGGAAAGCAACATAGTCACAAGAGAACCTCCAGAGGGGTTTCAGCTGCTATCTCAGCAGCAATATTGCAGGACAGGGAGGAGTGCCAGGACATAGACCATAGCTTGAATGGCAAAATGCTGATATCTAGGGTAGCCTATGCCACATGACCACCATTTCTAATAACAGCAGAGCTAGAGAATGCCACAGACCTGCAAATCTTAAAAGAATTCACCAGTTCGAAACTTAACCTAAAAGAAAGGTTGAGAATTCTTCCCTGAAGGGATAAGCAGCAAGATGAAATGGAAAGAAGAAAACCCTTATTGGAAATGCAAGAAGAGCATGAGTGGAAAAGAAGAAACAAGAAGAAAGCAAGGAGGACATCAAAACCCTAAAGATGGGAGAGGGAAGCAGGAAATCATAGGGGATTGGAAGCACTATCTTAAGGGAGTCAGCTTATATGACTCTCTGTTGGAAGCAAACGGAGAGATGCATGGCCTGACGTGTATGCAAAGCAAACGAGAAGCAGACCAAGAAAGAATCAAACAAACAAACAACACAAAAAGGGTAGGGTAACATGAATATTCAAAAGAAATTACTCAAGGTGATGTCAAGGATCATTCAGTACGCATCGACCCAGTATCGCGGCTTGAATGTACTCAGCACACCTGTATTCGGAAATCAGAGGCGTGCATTTATATTCGTAAATATTGATTCATATGAGCATATCGTGACCTAACCCAAGTGCCGATTTGGAATCCAATGGATTCCTAGTCCGTGATATAGACTTGCAAGTCTTCCAAAAGGATGAATGAATGCCATCTTCTACACTACGTCGAGAAGAAATGGCACAAGCCTAAAACAAGGAAAAGTAGCTCCGCAAAAGTGTACTAAGATCAAAAGAGACAGGCAGTAAAGTGCACATTGGGGATTGTATCAGTCCTAGGAATTTCAGCCCCCTTGAAACAAATGGATAGATGTCCCGTGCATGCGGGTGTTTCAGCAGAAATCAACCGACGGCTATGTATTGCGGGTGTGCCCATATTACAGGAACAATAGTTTCCCTTAGTGGGTCTCTGCGTACTGTGAACTGTTAGAAAGTTTAAAGACGTGTGAAACATTCAACTGAAAATGGACACACTTCCCTCCGTTGCTACAGTGCATACAGATCTGAACAAAAGGAAAGAGGGAAGAACAAAGGCCCATGGGACGCTAGTGGGTAGAATCACTTTTACCTTAGGAACCTCTCGTCGGATGCAGCCCCTCCCCCAACACTGACAAGATGCAGCAGCCATTGGGGATGGCAGTTAGCCGTTGGATTCCAGGTGGAATGTTGGTGTGTACCGCGAGGCTTGTTGTGGCTGGTGGATCCTAGGTAACCGGGCAGAGTTCTGTGGGTGGATGAGTGCGATGGAGGGGCTGCCGCCCTCTGTGGAGCTTGGCTTAGGTCTTTGGTCCGGGAAGCTGTGTCAGTTCGAGATACTGCTGCTGCCCAAAGACCTGAGTTCACGGGTCAGTTTCCAGAACCTGAAAGGGCAGACAGTGGAAGATCTGCCTGTCTTCAGCTTACTGGAGAGGCTCCGAGGTCCTTTCAGACTTGCCCAGTCCTGTTGAAGTCGACTTTATGGGAGACACGAAGAGAAGCTGGCCGAAAACATGGCTGCACGGATTGAGGAGAGATGCGAACACATTGATGAAAGATGTTCTGCTACAATAGAGAATCCTGGCCTGGAGACAGCTGTAGAGGATAGCAGGCTCGAAAGGCATTCATGAGACATATTGAACCTCGCTGATACTAGCAGAAACCTACGGAGGGCCACCGTGGACTGGAGGAAGTTCCTCAATTCTCTGCTCCAAGAACGGGTCCAAGATCCCTGACGTCTAAAGAGAAGAGATGGCAGAGATGATAAAAACGCTCATGTTCTTGAAAGAGGTCAGATAATCCACACGACCCAAGGGGCAATTCCAAGCCATTCAGATCAAAGTGCACCAAGCCCAGGTAAGCCTTTTCCCAGGTTTGGGCCTAGCTATCAAGCACTTGCTCTTCCCTCCCCTCCACTCAGGCATCCATTTTGAGGGATCAGTACCTGAGCTGCAATGAAGCCAGTAAGAGAAGAGTAAGCCCCTCCTAGAATCAGAGTTCCTCTAGCTTCATCCTCTGTGAACAACAGGGAACCCCATAAAGGTCAAATACTCTCGTATGAAATAGATAGGAATTGAATACTTAGCTCCCACAAAGAAACGATGGCCTTCCGCTAGATTCAGCAAATGCTGGGTTTGTTTTCTCTGGGGTGAAGGGAGTGTGGTAAGTGAGGGGAATCTTTGACTCAACTTGAATCTGTATTAGGCCTCCGTTTTTCAAGACAGTCTAGGTAAATATTAGAAGTCAGATAGTGAACGGAACTGTAAAAGTCGCCAATGACATGAAAGACACAGCTTATGTGGACCGTCTTTCAATTGAGTCAAGCCCCCGGGGGCAATCTATCATGGGGGTGCAGACTTGGTTGCATTCAAGTGCTTTACCCAACATGATCGGATGATTAAGCGTTCTCATCACTGATAGAAGAACACCTGGTTCTCAGTAGCCTAGCATAGCTGCAGCAGGGTTCTCATAGCTATAATGCCTCTAGGTTCTTTGGATTCAAAGCTAAATGTATATATTTAGTTCGTTTCCTCTTGTATTTTCCTTGAGAGGGATGTTACACCTTGAAATGCCAACATTGAGCAGTAGGTGTCATCGGGAGTAAAGGGCACCACATGCACAAGTGAATCCAACCTTGGGGGTTATTTCATGTTTCCATTAGTTATTTCATGGTTCCTGTTGGTTTCGGAGGCTTCAACAGTAAAGAGCTGACATGACCCCTTTAACAGTTCGGACTGCTACTTTGCATTCTATCTGTCTATGTTTTCCTTAGAGCTGACAAAATGTTACCGAAATTGACAAGTCTGGCTTCTAGGTCGATTTAGTATGTTTCAGAAACTAACTTCATTTTCGTATAACTCCCAAAACATTTCTATAAATTCTATTAAATTTTTCAAGACTGCAAATGAGATATCAACACAATGTCAAAACTGGAGTCTTCGGACAATCCCTCCCACCACGGCTGTATAGAAACAAAGAGATAAAAAAAAATCACATTTCTGTGAAATGTATCTGGAAAGTGTTGATTCATCGATGCCCAGTTGACAGAGAAGCAGTGCAACCTGCGCTCACTCGCTCCCATGAACACAGCAATGGAAACATCCACTCACCCAGCCCTTGGCACAGGACACTTGCCGAAGAGAGGTCTGTTATTTCCAAAGACAGGATGAGGCCTCAGAACACCTGGAAGCAGGAGAAGGAAAAGCAGGGAATGGATACCAGTGCATGGTCTGAGCCCTGTTGATGGAGCAGTAAAGGTGAAACTCTCTTTAACTTGGACGCACACTCTCAAGCGGACAGGAGACATGGGATTGAAGGTGATGCGCTGAGTGTTAGAAGAGTGCACAGCAGATGCTTGGCTGACAGAACTCAAAGAATCCAGTGCAAAATATCCCCACAGTTGATTCTGAGACCAAGCTCCGAGCTGCCAAATTTGAGGTAGCAGAGGCAGCGTTCAGGGAGGGATAGGGCTACGGATGGTGGCACACGCTGAGTCTCAGGGATCTGGAGTGCGTTGTGGGATTTGGTGGGTCCTATCAAGAGAGCAAACCGACCTGGGACCCCAATGAGCAGGCAACCACCCTGGCGCGCGCAGTTGAAATTATCGATATGTCCCATGGCCACACCCAGTGCATCTGCAGGACCAGAGACCAATTTGGCATTTTGCCAATAGAGCATGTGTGGGGCTGAATCAGAGATATTGTGCATCGGGTCTGAGGGATCCAGGGGGCCTTGGGTTTGAATTCAGAATGAAAAGCCTTAGGATCTGCTACATTCATAACCTGGGCTGTGATTATGGTTTGGTTTGAGGCACAGGATGTGCAACAGCTCTGTGGTTGCCTTCGTGCACCCGTGCCACAAGGATGAGAGGACAAGGAAGTGTGGTCCAAGATCACAGCGTGAGAAGAGGAAGGATGTCCTTCAGTTTATCTCTCAAAAGCGGATGCTACATTTTGGATGGCACTGGCACGGTTCGGCAGCGAGGACACCAAGTTCGGGCTGTGGGATCATTCCAGCAGGCCCTGATGTGTGACATCCATAGATATGCTTCCACTGGTGTTTCTGTAGACAGAGAAGCTCTTGGAAGAACTGGTTTCAGTGGGACATTCCCGTGGCACTACAAAGCACAAGCGCACTCACACTCTGCTCTTCTGGAAACACTCCAAAATAACATAGAGTAGAATGCAGAGCTGAGAACCTTTAGAAGCTCCATTTCCACCAGAGGAAGTGTCCTGTGCTCTTTCAGATTTGTGAGATAAGCGTAATCAAAGTGAGGTTATCCTAATCGAAATAGTATGGGGTGTTCATCACAACAAAGGCAACACCAGCAATTGGAGATAGACCAGACAACACACACAGGAACAGAATATGGCATCAATGTCTAGGAGAAATTGTCCTCACAGAAATCCCATGGAATTGCGTAGAGACAAGTGTCTAAAATTTTCACTTATCAAAGCCCTAGAAGACTACATTATATACCTGATATTACGTGATCAGTAGAGTTGAAGTAGTACAGTAAAATAAGCAATATGTACCATTTTCAGTTCCAAAGATATTAAAGGCCCAAAAGATAAGCTTTCAAACAACTAGACTGCAAAACGCTATCCAGACCAAGTGTTGAAAATGGAGGTCAGGAAATCACTGAGGAACAACAGAGTCTCAGAATCACAAAAGGCATATTACAAGAAAAGGGGGAAGATAATGTCTGAAGACGAGCCAAAGTATATCAGAAAACTCAATGGATGTGAATATATCAGGGCTAAAATTCAGTCCTTAGCAGACTAGATAATGCAGAGGGACGCGTGAATGACTGTGAAGACAGGGGAACAGAAATCCCTCGGTCAGAAGCAGACATAGGACAGCAAGTGCAAACCAATGAAAACATTGGTGTTGAATCCTGGGTTAAGACAGGGCATGAAAGACTAGAATTCATTAGAGTCCCAGATGGAAAAGCAAGAGATAAAAAACAAAAAATATCTGAGAACTTATCTGTTGGAATATCAGACTGAAACTTGCTGAAAGCCAAGAAAGAGTCATCTATGCAAATTCAGGAAGTACACAGCGTCCAAAGTAGGTGAAATCCCTATAGACCTTCCAGCAGCGGTATGATTCAAATCAACAAAGTTCACGAATATCCCATTGATTTAAAATGCACCTGGAGGAAACAACATAGTCACAATGGAACCTCCAGAGAGGTTTCAGCTGATATCTCGGCAGCAATATTGCAGGACATTGAGGAGTGCCAGGACATAATTCACATCCTGAATGGGAAAATGCTGCCATCTAGGGTAGCCTATGACACATGACCGCCATTTCTGATAACGGCAAAACTGGAGAATTCCACAGACCGGCAAATCTTAAAAGAATTCAGCAGTTCAAATCTTATCCTACAAAAATGGTTGAGAAATCTACCCTGAATAAAAAATCAGCAAGGTGAAGTGGAAAGAAGAGACCTTTATTGGAAATGCAAGAAGAGCATGAGTAGCAAAGAAGAAACAAGAAGAATGTAAGGAGGACATCAAAACCCTAATGTTGGGAGAGGGAAACAGGAAATCATTGGTGATTGGAAGCACTATCTTAAGTAAATCAGCTTATATGACTCTCTGAAGCGAACCGAGAAATTCATGGCCTGATGTTTTTGCAAAACTAACGGTATGCAGACCAACAAAGATTCAAACAAACAAACAAACAAGCACCAACTGTGTATGGTTGGCTGACATATACCAAAGGAACAATGATTATTCAAAAGAAAATACTCAAGGTGATGTCAAGGATCATTCAGCACGCATCGACCCAGTATAGCGGCTTGCATGTACTCAACACACTTGTATTTGGAAATCAGAGGCGTGCATTCATATTCGTAAATATTGATACTTAAGAGCATATCGTGACCTAACCCAAATGCCGATTTGGAAGAAAATAGAGTCCTAGTCCGTGATATAGACTTGCAAGTCTTCCAACAGGATGAATGAATGCCATATTCTTCCCTACGTAGAGAAGAAATGGCATAAGCCTATAACAAAAACAATTAGCTCTGCAATAGTGTACTAAGGGCAAAAAAGACAGACAGTAAAGTGCACATTGGGGTTGGTTTCATTTCTAGGAATTTCAGCCCCCATGAAACAAATGGATCCATGTCCTGAGAGTGCGGGTGTTTCAGCAGAAATCAACCGACGGATATGTGTTCCGGGTGTACGGATATTATAGGAACATAAATTTCCTTTATTGGGTCTCTGTGTGCTGTGAACTGTTAGAAAGTTTAAAGACGTGTGAAACCATTAACTGAAAATGGACACACTTCCCTCCGTTGGTACTGTGCATACAGATCTGGACCAAAGAAAGAGGGAAGAAGAAAGGCCCATGGGATGCTAGTGGGTAGAATCACATTTACATTAGGAACCTCTCGTCGGATGCAGCCCCTCCCCCAACACTGACACGATGCAGCAGCCATTGGGGATGGCAGTTAGCGGTTGGATTCCAGGTGGAATGTTGGTGTGTACCGCGAGGCTTGTTGTGGCTGGTGGATCCTAGGTAACCGGGCAGAGTTCTGTGGGTGGATCAGTGTGATGGAGGGTCTGCCTCCCTCTGTGGAGCTTGGCTTAAGTCTTTGGTCCGGGAAGCTGTGTAAGTTCGAGATACTGTTGCTGCCCTATGGCCTGTGTTCACGGGTCAGTTTCAGAAACTTTAAGAGCAGACAGTGGAAGAAATGCCTGTCATCATCTCACTGGTGATTCTCCGAGGTACTTTCAGAATTGCCCAATCCTTTAGAATTTGACTTTATAGGAGACACGAAGTGAATCTGGCAGAAAAGATATATGCACGGATTGAGGAGAGATGCGATCTCATTGATGAGATTTGTTTTGCTACAATGAATAATACTGGCATGGAAACAGCTGTAGAGAATACCAAGCTTGGAAGACATTCATGGACATATTGAGCCTCGTTGATACTGTCATTAACATGTGGAATGTGAACGTGCACTTGAGGAAGGTACTTATTTCTCTGCTCCAAGTACGTGTCCAAGATTTCTTCCATCCAAAACATAAGAGAAGATAGAAATGATAGAAGCTCTCATGTTCTTCGAAGTTGTCTTGAAATTCCAAACGTTCCACGGGGCATTTACAAACCACTCAGACGACCAAGCACCAAGCCCTGCTAAGCCTTTTCCCAGGGTTGTTCCTTGCTCTCAAGCACTTGCTTTTCCCTCCCCTTCACTCAGTTATACATTTCAGAGAATCAGCCCTTGAACTGCATTGAAGCCAGTAGGAGCACAGGAAGACCCTCCTAGATTCAGAGTTCCTCCACCTTCACATTCTGTGCACAACAGTGAACTCCTCCATGGTCAACTACTCTGGACTAAAATAGGTTGGTTTGAATTCTTAGCTCACACTGTGAAATGATGACCCTCCCCCAGGTTCAGATCATGCTGGGGTTATATCTACTTTGGTGTGAACGGTGTTTTGTAAGTGAGTGGATTCTTTGCCTGAATTTGAATATTTATTTATCCTCAGTTTTTCAAAATAGTATTTGTAACTATTATAATTCTGTTATTGAAATGAAGTGTAATTGTTGGCATAGATATGTAGTGACACATTTTTTGTGGACCATTTTTCCCTTCAGGCATGTACCGGGTGCAAATATGTGGTTGCCATATTTGTCAGGTTTAATTGTGTTTCTCAACATAATTGGATGATTAAACATTCTCATCTTTCATAGAAGAGCAGATGATACTCAATAGCCTAGCAAAACTTTTGCAGTGTTCTCGTATCTATAATGTCTCTAAGTGCTATTGAAACCAAGCCTATATAAAAATACATTGTTTGGATTTCTTTGTGCTTTCCTAAATAGTAATGTTGCCCCTTGAATCGCCAACATTGACCAGTATGTGCCATTATTAGGAAAGGGCACCACATGAACAATGGAAACCCATGGTTGTGGTTGTTAATGATTCTAAGAATTATTTCATTTTTTTTCTTAGTGTTGGAAGCACCAAGAGAAAAGTGTTGACCTGCCTCCTTCATGACTTTTGGCTGCTAATTTATATTTTCTGTGTATTTTTCTTATTTGGGTATTTCAAGCTGATACCTAAATATGGCAACTCTGTCTTGTAGTTAGATTTAGTATATTTCTAAAATTATCTTTATTTTGATACACTTCCCATAGTATGTAATTCAATTCTGTTAACTATTTGAAAGTCTGCAATGGAGGTATGTACACATTGTCAGACTTGGAATCTTCGAAAACATCCTTCCACAATTGATATAGAGAAAAATATCTAAACAAGGATCAAGTGTCTGTGAGTTATGTCTAAATTGTGTTAATTTATCTATGCCAAACTGGCAGAGTACCAGTGCAAACTTCGCTCACTCTCTCCCATATATACAGCAAGATAAACATCCACTCTCCCAGCCCTTGGCTCAGGATCCCTGCTGAATAATGGCCAAACATCTCTTACTTCAAAAGTCAGAAAGAATTCTCACATAACCTGGAAAGAGTAGAAGGCAAAGTAGAGATTGGAAATCAGTACAGGTCCTGACCTTTGGTGAAGGAACAGTAAAGGGGAAACTGTGTTTTACTGGGATGCACACTCTAAAGTGGACAGGTCATTTAAGATGGAAGACGATGCGCAGAGGGTTAAAAGAGTGCATAGTGGACGTTTGATTGACATAACTGAAAGCAATAATCACAAAATTTCTCTGCAATTGATTCCCAGACCAAGACTGCATCTGCCAGTTTTGAGCTAGGAGTGCCTGTGGAATCTGTGTGTTAGGGGTGTGGCTGATGTCACAAATTTATTCCCAGGGGTTTGGAGTTTGTTTTGGGCTGTGGTTGGTACTATCTAGAGAACAGATCTGCCTGGGTCCTCTCTTAATATTAAATCTGCTGGCATACGTGTTGTGGATTAGCTTAGTAACCCAGGGACTTTGTCACAGTCTTTTCACATCCACAGTATAATTGCTCATTTTCTCCATAAAGGAGAAATGGTCTCAATCAGAGCCATCTTTATCTGGTTTCTAGAATCCAGGGCAATTTAGTGTTGAAATAAGATTCTATAGCCAAAAGATCTGCAACTTTCATAGGCAGGATTGAAATTTCTTATTGTCCAAAGCAGAGGTTTTTGAAATGCTCCATGCTTGCCTTTGAGTTCCCATGCCTTATTGACAAAAGTTCTTGGAGCAGAGATCTGATGAAAAATAGGAGAATTTGAAACCTTTCCATCAACCTTGCCTACCACATGCTAATGAAACTATAGTTGTGGTGCTGACCCAGTACTACACTAAGGACCCAATTGTGGCACTGCAGGATTGTTTCAGCAGGTTCTAATGCGTGACATCATTAGATTTGTTTCCACTTTTATTTTTGTTTGCAGAGAACCTGAGGGAACCCACTATAAAATTTTGACTTTTCCGTGGCAACAGTGAGGACGAATGCACTTTCATGAGTGTGTATTGGAACAATTCCCTCTCCACATATCCAGCCTGCAGCCCAGAAACCATTTGGAAACCTCTATTCCAGCAAAAATTAGTAGTCCCAGCACTGTCAGAGCTATGATAAACATTTAACCAAAATGACACTCTGCTAACTTTACTAGAATAGGTTATATTCACCACAACAAAAACCGCAGTACCAATCATAGATATAACAGGCAACAGACACAGAAGGAATGCATGGCATCATTACATACCAAAAACAATCCTCACAGCATTAAAACTAAATGTGCACAGAAATGATTTCACTTACAAAAGCTGTTCAAGTCTATAATAGATAACTGATAATCCTTAACCCATAGCGATAGAGAGATATAATAAAGTTAAAAGAACTATTCCAAATTTTCAAAAAACAGGAGTCTCCTGAAAGAACATCCAATGTATTAGACCCCCAAAATTTAATAGAACATGACTTGAAAAGGGAGGACATAAAAACATTGAAGGAAATCTTGAGTCTATGAATACAAATGCAGGCTAGTATAAATGGAAAGAGAAACACTTTAGATGAGCCAAATATAATCAGAAAACTCAATGGTGAGAATAGCTAAGCTAAAGACAGTCCAAATCGGACTAGATAATGCACAGGAACAAATAAATGACTTAGAAAACAGGATAACCGCAATCACTCAGTCAGAACACGACATAGAAAAGCTAGTGAAAACCAATGCAAGCAATGCAAATGAAATCTGGGATAAGAGAAAACATACCAGTGTATGACTCATAGGGATCCCACATGGAAAAGAATAAAGACAAATGGTTTGAAAAGGTATTTGAAGAAATCAGACTGAAATTTTCTTAAACCAAATATAGAACCGGCTATCTCAACACAACAAGCACAGAGCGTCCAAGCATAACGAACCCCAGTAGGCCTACAACAATATATATTCTAATTTAAATGGCAAAAATTGATAATAAGGAAATGATTCTAATTGCACCAAAATAGAAACAAGTGTATTGCAAGAGAACTTTTTAATGTCTTCAGCTGATTTCTCAACAGATAGATTGGTATTTTTTTCTTCCCTCTTTCCTTTTGTGTTGATCTCTATTCCAAGAACTGATGAAAGGCAGATTCCTTCAGTCTAAACAAGATGAATGGGCAGATTCTAAAAGTGTTCAAGTTCTTGGAAGAGGTCATCAGAATCAACACATCTCAAGGGGCTTTTTCAGACAATACAAGAGACCATGCACCAAGCCCTGTTTATCCTTTTCCCAGGAGTGGGCCAATGTATTAAGACTTGCTGTTCCTTCACACTAAACCAGCCATGCAGGTATACCCTCAGTCTGCTACTGCAGGAGAATTAGATCCAGGTCCAATTTTACCAATACTGTAGGGAGAACCTGAGCCTGCTACTGCAGGAGACACAGCACTGTGTCCCATTTCACCAATCTTTCAAGGAGACCCTAAGCCTACTCCTGCAGGAGACTGAGAGCCGAATCACATTCCACCAGCTGCATAGGAAGAACATCATGCCTTCACTTGCAATGGATCCAGGAATGTGTCCAATTACACTAGCCTTGTAGGGAGACCTTGAGCCTGTTTCTGCAGGAGAAACAGATCTCTGTCATTTTCCACCATCCCTCCAGGAAGATGCAGGGCCTCCTCCTGCAGGAGACTCAGGAATTGGTCCAATTTCACCAGTCCTGCAGGAAGACTCTGAGCCAATTCCTGCAGGAGACCCAGGACTGGGTCCCATTCCATCAATCATGCACTAAGACCTTGAAGTGGGTCCAATTCCACTAGCCTTGCTGGGTGACCCACAAGCCTGATCCTGCAGGAAAATTAGAGATATGTCATATTCCAGAAGCCCTGCAGGAAGACTGAAAGCCTGCTTCTGCAGGAGACCCAGGAATAGGTCCAAATACGCCAGCCTTGCTGGGAGAGCACAAACCTTATCCTGCAGGTGATACACAGTGAGGTACAATTCCAACAGCCCTGCAGGGATATCCTGAGGCCACTTCGGCAGGAAACACATGACTGGGTCACATTCCAATACCCCAGAAGGGAGACCGTGAGCCTGCTACTCCAGGAAACCCAGAACTTAGTCCCATTCCACCAAACCTGCAGTCAAACACTAAGACTGTATCTGCAGAAAACACAGTGCGGGTCACATAACACCAGCCCTGTAGTGAGACTGCAAACCTGCTCCTGGGGGAGACCAAGCCATTCACAGAGAATATGAGCCAGCTCCTGCAGAAGAACAAGAGTTGTGTGACATTCTACCAGCTCTGCAGGTAATCCATAGGCTTGCTCCTGCAGGAGACAGACATCCCAGTCCAATTCCATCAGCCTCTCCAGGGAGAACCCCAGCCTCCTCCTGCAGGAGAGCCAGAACTAGATCCCATTCCACCAACCCTGCATGGAAACACTGAGCTTGCTCCTGCAGCATACCCACAGCCAAGTCATATTCAACAAACCCTCCAGGGAGACACTGAGCCTGCAATTGTAAGAGACCCAGGACTGGGACCAATTCCAACAGCTCTCCAGGGAATCCCTCACCTGCTCCCATAGGAGACTAAGAGCCATCAGTTCTGGTGGGGTCCCTGAGCCTGCATCTGCAGAAGAACCACAGGGTGGAGTCACATTCCACCAGCCCTGCAAAGAGAACAGAACCTGCTACTGCAGGAGACACAGGACTAGGTCCCATCCCACCAACCTTGCAGGGATACCCTGAGCCTTGGACCAAGGAATGGGACAAATTCTGCTAACCTTCTAGGGAGACCATGAGCTTCTCCTGCAAGAGAACCAGAGATGGGTCATATTACAGTATTCTTCCAGGAAGACCCAAGACCTGCTCCTGCAGGAGATGCAAGAACAGGCCCAATTCCACCAACCTGAAGGCAGAGTCCAAATCTGTTCTGGCAGGTGACCTAGAGAAGGGGCCCATTCCACCAGCCCTGCAGGGAGACTCTGAGCCTACTACTACAGGAGACCCAGGAATGGGTCCCACTAAACCAACCCTGAAGGGAGACACAGAATCTAAACTTGCAGGAACCACAGAGCCAGGACACATTTAATCAGCCCTGTAGTGATCCCTGAGCTGGGACCAATTACACTATCCTTGCAAGGAGACTCTGTGCCTACTCCTGAAGCAGAACCAGTGATGGGTCATGTTCCAACAGCCCTGCAGGAAGACCTGGAGCTGCTTCTGCAGAAGACTCAGGATAGGGTCTGATTCCACCATCCCAGCAGTGAGAAAACTAGCCTGCTCCTGCAAGTGACCAAGGTCTGAGTCATATTCAACTAGCCATGCAGGAAGGACATAAGCCTGCTGTTGCAGGAAACTCAGAAACATGTGCCATTCCAGCAACACTGCAAGGAGACTCTGAGCCTGCCCC
This sequence comes from Vicugna pacos, assembly GCF_048564905.1. Classification (NCBI taxonomy): domain Eukaryota; kingdom Metazoa; phylum Chordata; class Mammalia; order Artiodactyla; family Camelidae; genus Vicugna; species Vicugna pacos. The sequence continues at coordinate 37,415,087 of NW_027328740.1, read as the reverse complement.
TGCAGGAAACAGAAACCCAGTCACATTCCACAAGCCCTACAGGGATACCAGAGCCTGCACATGCAGGAGACCCAGGCCTGGGACCAATTCTACCAACCCTGTGGAAAGACCCTGAATCAGCTCTAGCATTAGACTAAGAGCCATGTCACATTCCACCAGCCCTACAGGTAATTTATCAGCCTGCAACCTACACCTTCAAAAGACCCAAGAATTGGACCAATTCCAATGGCACTGCAGGGAGACCATGAGCCATGTCCAATTCCAGTAGCCCTTCAGGAAGGTCCCAAGCCTACTCCTGCAGGAGAACCTGAGATTCGTCATGTTGCAACATGAGCCTGCTCCTCCAGGAGACCCAGGACTATGTCCCATCCACCAGCCCTGCAGGGAAACCCTGAGTCTGTCCCTTCAGGAGAACCACAACTGGGTCACATTTCACTAGCAATGCAGGGAGACTTAGAGCCTACACCTTCAAGACACCCAAGAATTGCAACAATTCCAGCAGCACTGCAGGGACACCATTAGCCAGGTCCAATTCCACTAGCCCTGCATGTAGACCCCGAGCATGCTCCTGTAGGAGACCCAGCACTGGGTCTCATTCCACAAGGCTTGCAGGGAGAAACTCTTCCTGTTTCTGCAAGAGACCAACAGCTGAGTCACATTTCACCAGCCCTGAAGGGAGACCCCAGTACTGCACCTGCAAAGGACCTAAGACTGGAACAAAATCGACTAGCCCTGTAGGGGGACCCTGAGCCTGCTTCTGAAAGAGAATCAGAGATGGGTCATATTCCAATAACCCAGCAGGGACAGTCCAAGCCTGCTTCTGCAGGAGTTATAGAGCAGGGTGAAATTGCAAAACCTTGCAGGGACACCCTGAATCTGCTGCTGCAGGAGAAAAATGATGGGGTCTCATTCCACAAGCCTTACAAGGATACCCTGAGCCTGGTCTTGCATGAGATCCTGAGATGGCTCCTTCAGGAGACCCAGGACTGTGTCCCATTCTAACAACCCTGCTGGGGAACCCGAGCCTGCACCTGCAATACACACAGGACCGTGTCACATCCCACCAGCTCTGCAGACTGTAGGACTAGCCCTACAGGTGACCTAGAGCCAGGTTACATTACCAGTCCTGCAGGGAGACCCTGAGCCTGATTTTGTAGCTCCTCCTGCACCAACACACATACTTCTATGAGGCCCAGAGCCAATTCAGGCATCACCACCCCTACAGGCTGAGATGTCTCTGCAACCACCAACACTGTCATCTAATTCTAAGAATCAACCCACTCCCAGACCCGAACTTTACGTCCCTTCTCCTGGCATCATTTTTGTTTCTTTTTTCTGTCATTTCCTTGTTTTCTTTCATGTCATTTAGAGTACCATCTATTTTTATATTTTAAGCTTACCATAATAAAATTTAGATGTTTTTTCCATTTTAAATTGTGCAATTCAGGAGCAGTAAGTGCATTCACAATGCTGTGTAACCATCGTCACTGTCTAGTTTCAGACTGTTTCTTTCCTCAAAATAAAACCCCGTATCTAAAGCACACATTCTCTTTTCTCCCTCCCCCAACCCCTGACAAGCTCTAATCCTCTTTCTCTCTGTGTGTCTTTCCCTACACTGGATGTTCCCTATCAATGAAATCATACAAAAGATGGCTGTTTGTGTCTGCTCTCATATTTTAACAAGGGATTGGTGTTTTTTTTTCACTTGAAGTAGCATTTTGGTTATTTCAAAGGGAAATACAGGTGGATTAAAGATGAGATGTACAAAATGAATATTTTTAGTAACTATGTGCATAATCTCGAGATAGGCACTGCTATTCTTTGTGTGAAACCAGAGCCAGGAGGGAGATGCTTAGCTCTTCCTGTGGCAAAACATAACCTAACAAAATAAAAAAATAATAATAATAATCAAAATCCATGAAAGACAAACCACAACATGGAAATATCATTTTTCATAACCTAAAGTCAGAGAAAGGTTTCACATCCCTGTGGTCCAAAAGTATCTTGAAACACTGTGTTCTAAACAGAAACAGAACAAACACATGCAATTCCAACAAGAGGCAATGCAGGTGGCCAGTGTATATTAGAGATGCTCGACCTCGCAAGTGAGAATGCAAGATGTTCACACTTCGGAGACAGCATTGGTCAATATCACACTGGCAGGCCTTTAGCCTGGTGACAACCAGCTCTAGTGACAACATGAGGAGACAGAGGCCACAGTAGATCCCCTGGAGGGAAGAGTGAGCAGACTATCCTCTCTGGGAGAACAGTATGCAGGATGCATCACAGATCCACAAGTGCACCACTTTTCGAGCAGTGCTAATGCTTACCGTTGATCATACTAAAATTCTTGCACAATTTTTCAAAGATGTCTTTTCAAGGATGTTCATCACAGTCCTGTTTAAACTACTAGGGAAATGGAAGCAACACTAATGTTCATGGAGAGGGGGTAGGATTCATCAGTTCTGGTTCAGATGGAGGAATGATTGTTGTGCAGCTGGAAAAATGAGTGCTAGGTCTTTACCTGATGTCAAGGAAGCCCTCAGTTTGGATGCCTGTTAATCCATCATCTACATCCAAGATGCCATCTCTATGACCACATATGTGTCAAATCATCATAGATGTAAATGAATCTTGTGGTGTGTGAGAGACAGAGGCAGAGAGAATGAGAGAGATAGAGACTGAGAGATGGTCACCAAACCATTAATGACGGTCACTTCTGGGAGTGGGATTTGCAAATCTCTGCACTTTTCCTTTAGGCAACATTTCAAGCGTTTATAATGTATCTATGTTGCTTTACTAATTCTAAGGTATTAAAAGCATATGTTACTTGAGATTCATTCATATTTCACCTATAGAATAAAGTTTATTATTTTTATTTTAAAATATTTGTTACAAGTACAATCAGCATTTATGAGAGTAAAATGATAAATTCTAAAGAATTAAGAATCAGATAAAGAACAAAACCTTTTGGTGACTCAGACACAGGCCAGCTATTTGGCAGTAAATGGCAGGGTGGGACAGGTTTCTCCAGAAGGTTGTGTATGTTCTGAATCAGCATCCAATAGAGGCAAGGAAAAATTACAAGACATGTACGCTGAAAACTACAACAGCTTGTTAAGAGTAATTAAGAAAGACCTAGCCCTATTTTAAAATTTGAAGGAGCCAAAATGGCAGAGTAGACAGACTCACAGCTTGACCTCTCCCACAAATACGCAAAGAATTACATCTACAAAAACATTGAATTGCACAGAAACCTCCTGAACTCTGGTAGAGTGTCTCTTATTTTGAAATACAGGAAGATTCTCACAAAATATGGCAAGGAGTAAAAAGAGAAAAGAAAAATTCAGTGCAGAACTGATCCTGCAGGGAAAGAGTAGCATAGGAAGAAAGGCACACTCACACTGGGACACAACCTCTCTAGCTGGGAGATCAGCTAGGAAAGAAGCAGAGCTTCCAAGGTTTGGAGGAGACAGTGGCAACTGCATGGCAGGCAGACCTGGGGAAAACTGACACAGAGGGTCCCTGTGATGACCAGCCCTAGACATGAGCTAGCAGGGATGAGCCAGAACTGGCTACTGGAGTCAGTGAAGAGCCCAGGCAGAGGGCTGGGTCACACTGCAGAGAGGCAGCCTCAGGAAACTAGAGGGCAGTGTGAGCTCTGGCTGTGTGTGTGTGTGTGGAACAGAACAGACTGAAACTCTCATAAAAAAGCACCAATGTTGGTATAATGGGGGAGGAATGAAACACAGCTGTGCCAAAGTCACTTTCTCCACTTGGCTCCATTGTTGGTGTGTTCTCATGAGAAGAGAAATGGGGCTTGGTGATAGCCAACACTGCTGCACAAAGGCAGAGCTGAATGTTGACTCCATACCCTGTGCCATTGCAACTTCACAGGCAGGACTGAGATTTGTTTACAGCCCCAGGCAGAGAGGGTGGATTTGCTGTATCTGGTCACTTTGTGGATCCACACCTCTGAGACTTACAAGCAGTGAGTGGAGTTCTGACTCAAGAAGGGTGGCCAGTGAGGGTATTTACAACAGGGTGGTGTATGGTTCCATATGTGGGTGCGGGATTGGGGTTTGAGGTGAACCTGTAGTGGACCACAAATTCATGTGTGTGACTGCACACTTGCTAAGGCAGGTCCAAGGGACTGACACTGCTGGATCTGCACTGATGTTTCCTGGGGCTCAGAACCTGAGGGGCACCAGAGTAGGTGGCTGACATTCCCATAGCTAAGGCAGGGATAAAGCCAACATCAACAAATAGTACTTTGTAAGTCTGCATAACAAGTGACAGGCAACACCACAGAGAGAACTCCCCAGTGAACATCTTCTGCCTATTCTTCTTCACAACTGAATTGCTCCAACCCTGCCTACTACATATCACAGCTCAGAAACGGGTCTAAAAGAAATACATAGAGCCAGAGAAATATAAGTAAAATAAAGAAGCCGAGGAACCACTTTCAATTAAAAGAACAAGAGAAATCCCCTGAAAGAACAATCAGTAAAATAGACTTTGATAGTCTACTAGATTTCAAAAAGGAAATGATCAACTCACTGAAAGAACTAAAAGAGACTATCAATAGAGACAGAAAACTTTAAAAAGAAAATTTAAACTATAAAGAAGAGCTAGTTAAAAATAGAAAATTCAACTACAGGCAATCAAAAGAAGACTAGATAATGCAGAGGAATGAATAAATGACTTAGGAGACAAGATAAAAGAAATAACCCAAAAAGAACAGCAGACAGAAAAGTCAATAAAAACCAATTAAAGCAAGATAATATAAAGTGTGCCAGCCTATGCATAATGGTGAGTCCCAGAAGGAGAAGAAAGAGAAAGTGGGATTGAAAAGATAGTTAAAGAAATCATGACTGAAAACTTTCCAAACCTTAAGAAGGAAAGAATTATCCAAGTACAGGAGGCACAGAGGGTCCCAAACAAGGAGAAACCAAACAGACCTACACCAAGACATACTATAGTTAAAATGGTTAAAGTAAAATAAAATATTCTAAAGGCAGTGAGAGAAAAACAAAGTGTTTGTTACAAGGGAGTCCCATAAGCATTCAGCTGATTTCACTACCTAAAATCTTCTGGCCAGAAGGGAGTGGCAAGATGTATTCAAAGTCCTGAATAAGAAAAAGGCTGCAAACTAGGATATTCTATCTAGAAAGACTATCCTTTAGAACAGAAAGAGAGAAAGATTTTCACAGACAAGCAAAAACTAAAAGAATTCAGCAGTACTAAATCTATGCTAAAAAACAATTTGAAAGTTCTAATCTAAATAAAAAATAAACAGGAAGCTATAGAAATTAAGAAACCATAATTGGAAATGCGATAAATACAGTGAGTTGCAAGGGAAAACATGAGGATATAAATAAGTCAGTAAGTCAATAAAGAAAACAAGAAGGCAAACAAGAAAGAGAGAATAGCAAAATCATGAAAGGTGGAAGAGGAGAGCAAGAGAATATATATTTTTTTCTCTTTTTTTTCCTTTTTTCTCTTTGTCTTCTTTCTTTTTAGGATGCACTTGAGCCCACATGACTATCAACTAAAACCAAACAGATGAAGTAAGGGGTTACCATACTTGAATGACAAAGTAACCACAAATCAGAAGTATATATTAGAGTCATAAAACCCAAAAAGAAACCAAGCTAATAGAAAAGGAATTTATCAAACCACAAAAAAAAAATAATTAAAAGAAAGAAACAAATAATTACCAAAATCAACTGGAAAACAAATTTCAAAATGGCAATAAACCCACATCTATAAAATAGCTACTATAAATGTCAATGGACTAAATGTTCCAATCAAAAGAAAAAGAGTGAAGGAGGAGGAAAGATGGTGGAATAAAAAGGATGCTCAGAGCTCACCCTCTCCCACAAATTCACCAAGAGTGACATCAACAGACACACCCACCACCCAGAACACCTGCTGAACTTTGACAGAATATTGACTTCTTCAAAAGATAAAATTTTCCACAAATCTGGTGGGAGAACAGGAGAAAAGAAGAAAAAGGAAAATAGTTCTGGACCATTCCAATGGGGAGGGAGCTGCAAAGGAGGAATAGCATTAATACACTGGGTCTCTCCAACTCCATTGGCCAGTTCAGCAGGATGGAGATGGAACCTCACAGGCTCAGATCTGTATAGAATAGACTTTGACTGACAGAAATAAGTTAATGGGGCACAAAGGGTCCCAACGATCCCCAGCCCTAGATGCGAACCAGCAGGTGTGGGATGGGACAGGCTGTCTGAGTTGAGCAGAGGACTTGGGCTGACTCTACAGAGGAAAACTTGGGGGACTGCAATGTTCTGTGTGCCATGGCTGGGAGAGTATACAGAATAGCCTGGGTCCCCCATAAAATACAAAAAAAAAAAAGGCAGAAAACACTGCTGGTGTGCCCTGGGAGGAAGGGTAGCCATAGCCTTTGTGTCCGCAGACCCACAGTGCCATTATTGGAGACTTCTTGGGAGAAGAGAGTCAAGGCTCAGCCATAGCCACTATATTTTCTGGTGCATGGTTCCCAGGTAGAGGAGGGGTCAAAACCCAAATCCCTACCTAGGGGCTCCACAATCTCATAGGTGGGAATGAGATTTGTTTACAGTCCCAAGAAGAAGGGACCATTACACACCGATGCCTCTCTGAGTTGGCTCTTCTAAGACAAATGCACAAGAAGCAGTGTTCTGGAACAGAGCAGGGGTGAGGGCTAGTGCAGCTGTTTCCTCTGAGTCCACCTACAAAGCATGGACCTAATGCGGCAGGGGAGCTACCTGCCAACTACCTTGCACAAGTGTGGTCCTGGGACCAGGCATCTGGTGGGGGGTGCAGACCACCCATTTACAGATGCTGGGACACAGACCAGGGGCACGACTAGACGGCCTCTGGAACCAGCAAGTGGAGTTTTCACAGCAGGATATGGGCAGGAGTGTGACAACCACAGGAAAAAAAGGAGCTCCTGCTCAATAGCCAGGGCAGATTCAGGCCACCAGAACACCAGCCACACCACCAACAAAGGGGATAACAGGCAAAAGGCGTGGAAGGAAGACTTGGCAACCACCCATAGTTAAAAATAACCTTATGACAAAATTATTAAGAGTGTATATTCTTGCAGAAAGGCCAAGATAGTGGAGTAGAAGGATGCTTGTATCTTATCCTCTCCAATAAATTCACCAAGACTGACATTCACAGACACACCCATCCACTCAGGACATCTGCTGAGCTTTGATAAAACATTGCCATCTTCAAAAGACAAAATGTGCCACCAATCTGGTAGGAGAAAAGGCAAAAAGAAGGAAGAAAATGCAAAATGGCTTGGGGTTGGTCCTTTGAAGAGGGAGCAGCAAAGGAGGGATAGTGCTGGTTGACTGGGTCTCCCTCTTTCCAACGGAGAGGTCAGCAGGATGGACAGGGAACCTCTGAGGCCCAGATGTGTACAGAACCACCCTTGACTGACAGAATTAAGTTAAATGGGCACAAAGTGTGACAACAACCCCCAAACCTAGAAGTGAATCAGGGATGGGAAGGGACAGGCTGCTGGATCCAGGCAGACTCTGGATGACTGTACATAGGTAACCCTGGGGGACTGCAGTGTGCTGTGGACATCTGCTTGGATTGTATACAGGTCAGAACAGCCTGGGCCTCCCATAAAATAAGAAAAAAAATAAAGCAAAGCAATATTGCTGGCTTGCCTGAGGGAAGGGGTGTTTCGTCCTTTGTTTCTGCTGACTCATGGCAACATAACTGGTGATTTCTCAGAATAAGAGAGATGAGGCTCAGCCACAGCCATCATACCCACCCAGGCAGACATGGGGTTGAAACCTGAATATGTACCTGGCAGTTCTGCAACCTCATAGGTGGGACTGAGACTTGTTTACATCCCCAGACATATAGGAAGTTTCTGTCCTGGTGCCTCTACGAACTCACACCTCTAAGACAAATGAACAAGGAGCAAACTTCTGGCAAAGAGCAGGGACTAGGGCTGGTGTGGCCATTTGCCTCAAGCCCACCCACAGAGTGTGGAACAGATGTGGAGTGGGGACTTGCACTGAATATGGGAGCAACCAACCCAACTATTGTGGAGGACTGCTGCACCTGGACACGGCATTGGGAAGGGGCACAACCTGCCCACCTACCATGCAGGAGTGCAGCACCAAGATGCAGCACTGGGAGGAGATGTGACATGTCTACCTACAGGCACTGGGAGCAGCACAGACCAAGGGTGTGACCAGAGGGTCTCTGTAAACAATGAGCTGAGTTCATGAAGCAAGGCAAGGGCAGGAGCTGTGACAACCACAAAACAAAGAGGAGTCCCCATTCAATAGCCAGGGTAGGCTCTGGTTAACAGGTTAATGGCCACATCATTAACCAAAGGGATAACAGAGAAAAGGCACAGAAGTAAGACTTGGTAACCACACATATTTAAGAAGGACCTCTTGATAAAATTACTAAGGGCACACAGTCTCCACGGGAACATACTCTTTTCTTTTTCTGTTCCATTTTCTTTTACTTTTTAAATGTTACTTCTTAAATAATTTTTATATTTCTATTTTTAATCCCTTTTAAAATTTTCTTTTAAAATACTTTTATTATTATCTTTCAATTTGTCTAATTTCATTTTTATCCTTGTTTTTTTCTTCTGTTGTGATTATACTCTGTTGTCAAATATTTTTTCTTCCTTTAATATTTTAAAAATTCATCCCAACTCAATTGTTATCTTGTTTCAATATGTTCTTCTGTTATTGATTATACTGCTTTTAAAACTAATTTCTTTGTGCTTAGTTTTATTTCTGCATCCATTTTATATAAATAAGTAAACTCTTAAAAGACCACAGTAGATAACTGATACTCCATAAGCCATAGTGCCAGAGAGATATAAGCAAGATAAAAAAGCAGAGCAACCTGTCTCAATTAAAAGAACAAGATAAACCCCCTGAAAGAACAATCAATGAAATAGACATTGATAGTCTACTAGATGATTTCAAAAAAGGAGTGATCAAAGTACTGAAGAAACTAAAAGAGATTGTGTATAGAGACAGAGAATATGTCAAATAACGAAATTGAAACTCTAAAGAGGAGCCAGTGAAAATTGGAAAACTCATTTGCTGAGATGAGAGTTGAGGTAAAGGATGTAAAATGTAGGCTGGATAATTGAGAGGAATGAATATGTGACTTAGAAGACAGGACAACAAAACAGCTGAGAGACAACAAATAAAAACCAATGAAAGCAATATAAGGGACCTATGGAATAACATAAAGCATGCCAACCTACTCATAATGGGGGTCTCAGAAGGAGAAGAAAGAACAAAGGAGATTGAAAAGATATTTGAAGGAATCATGACTGAAAACTTCCCAAACCTAAAGAAGGAATCAGATATCCAAGTACCGGAAACACAGAGCGTCCCAAACAAGGAGGACCCAAACAGACCCACACCAAGACATATTACAATCAGGATGACCAGGGTTGAGAATGGGAAATGATTCTAAAGGCAGCAAGAGAAAAACAAAGAATGAGATACAAGGGAACCCCCATAAGACTTTCAGCTGATTTCTCTACAAAAACAGTAAAGGCCAGAAGGGAGAAGCAAGGTATATTCAAAGTCCTGAATGAAAAAATGATGCAGCCTAGGATACTTTATCCAGCAAGGGTATCCTTTAGAATAGAAGGAGAGATAAAGAACTTCACAGACAAGCAAAAACTAAAAGAAGTTAGCAACACTAAACCTATGCTAAAGGAAATATTGAAAGACCTACTCTAAATAGAAAAGAAGCAGGATGCTGCAAAAAGGAGAAAACCATAATTGGAAAGGTGATTGCTACAATGAATTACAACAGAATAAACATGAAATCATAAAAGAGGGCATCTAAATCATTAAGGGTGGGAGAGGCGAGCAAGAAAATATACAGGTTTCTCTCTCTCTCTCTTTCTCTCTGTCTCTCTCTCTTTTTTGTTCTTGGTAGGATGGGTTTGAGCTTATATTACTATCTGTTTAAAACAAACAGATATAGTAATGGGTTTATATATGTACAAAGTAGGTTAACCACAAGCCAAAAAGTTACAATAGAGTCACAAAACTAAAAAGACACCAAGATAATAAAAAGGAAAATTATCAAACCACAAAAAGAAAAAGTAAGGAACAAAGAGGAAATACAAAATGAACTGCAAAACAAAGTTCAAAGTGTAATAAACACATTTCTATCAATAATTAATATAAATGTCAGTGGACTAAATGCTTTAATCAAAGGACATAGAGTGCAGAGTGGATAATAAAGCAAGTATCTACAATACGCTGTATAGAAGAAACCCACGTTAGGGAGAAGGACACACATAGATTGAAAGTGAGAGGATTGAAAAAGATATTCCACACAAATGGAAATGACCAGAAAGCAGGAATATCAACAGTGATTTCAAATAAAATAGACTTTAAAACAAAGATTATAAAGAAAGATTAAGAAGGACATTTTATAATGATTACAGGAGTCATAGATGAAGATATTTCACTCATTAACATATATGAACACAACATAGGAGCACCTAAATACATAACAGATAACAAGAAAATACTAACAGATAAAAAGGGAAAATTTGATCGGAACACAATCACAGTAGAAGACTTTAACAATCCATTAACATCACTGGACAGATATTCCATACATAAAATTAATAAGACAACATAGAAATTAAATGATACAATAGAACAATTTGTCTTGGGTAATATTTTCAGAACATTATATTTCCCTAAAATAGAACATACATTCTTCTCAAGTGCACATACCACATTTTCTAGGATAGATAATATACTTTGTCACAAAAGAAGTATTAACAATTTGAAGAAGATAGAAAATATTTGAAGCAACTTTTTCTGACCACAATACCATGAAACTAGAAATGAACTACAGAAAAATAAAGGAGAAATAAATGACAGTATGGAGGCTAAACAACATACTACTTTAAAAAAAAAATGGGTGGATGGTGAAATCAAAGAAGAAATAAAAAACACATTCAGACAAATGATGATGAAAACACAACCATACAGAACCTATGGGATCCAGAAAAGGCAGTGTTTAGAGGGAAGTTTATAGCGAGAGAATCAGGTCTACCTCAAAAACGAGGAACAACTGCAATAAACAATCAAACTTACCACCTAAAAGAATTAGAAAAAGAAGAGCAAAAATAACAAAAGTAAGCAGAAGGAAGGAAATAATAAAGATCAGGGAGGAAATAAATAAAATAGAGATATAAGAAACATTTGAAAAAAATCAAGCCAAGAGATGGTTTCTTGAAAGAGTAAACACAATTGACAAAATTATGTTCTATGCTGGAAATTGACACAACAATGCAAACTGACTATAACTCAATAAAATAAAAATTAAAAAAATAAATATATTAACAAAAGAAAAAAGAAAAGGTAGTTTCTACTCACCAGACTGGAGGAGGGGACTGCAACCCATGCGGGGTCACACCCCATGGGAAAGCCTGGGGTCAGGATCGGAGGAGCAGGGTGCTGTGGACATGATCTGTCACAGGGTTTCTGCAGGAGGGGAGTGTGAGGCATGTGAGCAGGCTGAGGACTGGCCATTTGAGTAAGTTCATGGGCTCTGTGGTGGAGGGGCTCCCCCAAGTTTCTGGACTTGACTCTGGGTGAGTTGGGCAGGTGGACAGTGGCTCAGTGTGAGTCCAAGTCCAGTGGAGGAGGTAGTGAGTTAGATCTAGAAGGACTCCTTCTGGGGTGGGAGGGCCCACAAGGGAGGCAGGAGGCCAAGTCCAGGTGACTGAGAACAGGGTGTGTCCTGCACAGGGCTGCAGGGCAGATGAAAGCATCCAGTCTACAGAAGGTGGAAACACGGTCCATACAAGGGCTCAGCTCAGATGTCACCTCCTCAGAGGAGCCTTCTCTGCCTGCACAGTCTACAGGGACAGCCTCCTCCAAGCACATCTCCCCAGCAGACACCTGCTCCATTTCCTGCATAGCATTCAGGACACGGGCCCCTGCTCCGTACCCAGCCATGGTTCCGCTGCCCTGAGGAAAAGCCCTCACAGGAGCCATAAAGCCCTACACGACCTGGGCCCCACCTCTCTGTCTCCTCTGGCACCACTGTCTCCACCTGGCCCTCTTCTCCTCCACTCCTGCACTCCTGACTTCCCCCAGCCTTATGTGCTCTCCAGAGCACAGGTCCCTCCTAACATGCTGTGTGTGCTCACTGTGTCTAATCCACTGCATGCCTCCCACCCAGGTCAGTAACCAGCACACAGTAGGGCTCAGTAAGTAGAGTATGAATGACTCTTACCATGACTGCTGGGAAGGCTTTTGTCTGTGGCCTACAGTGATCACACACCCGTCACACAATCTCTGAGGTCCTACTGTGTTGGGTGGGTTCCAGATACCGGGCACAGCAGGTATTGAAGCAGTCAGGTCTCCATCCTCATGCAGCAGACAGCCTGGTGGGGGACACAGAGAAAATTAAGTAAAATATATACAATGTCCGGAGGTGATATGTTCCATGGAGAAAAATAAGGTCAGGGAGGACATTTGAGCAGATTCCTGGAGGTGTTTAAGAAGCAGGGGGAGAGAGAGCCTGGCTGAAAGAGCAGCCATCCCAAAGGCCCTAAGGGCAAAGTGGGATGTATGTGGAGGGTCTTAGTTATCCGTGTGAGTTCTTAGTCCTGCCTTGAGTATGTATGTTGCTTTCATTTGTAAACCTTGATTTCACCTTAATAGCAAATTAACCTGCAACATCAGTCTGCATAATTTAGTCAACTCTGTTTCAGGTGTTGTGGGCACAATGGCAGGCTAATTACTTGGGTTGGTAAAGAATTACCAGCGTCTGAGAAGGGTTTAGGAAAGTTCAATAGGGACACTGCTATAGGCAACATCAGGCCACACAGGCAAGAGGTGCCTACACGAGAGCCAATGTTGAGTGTGTGGGGTCTGTTATTGGGGGGGTGCTGTGCACACAAGGAGGAGGGGGCTGCATGATCAATTCATGCACAGGTACCTTGTTGGTTGTGAGATCTGTCAGGGGCTTCTCTGAACAAAAGGCTTTACCAATTTAATAAAGGAAGGATGTGAGTTCTCTCTTCCTGGGGCAATGAGGTTTCATAGGGTAAACACACAGCAAGAGAAGATGTTTTATAGCTTGTGGAAATGCAGGTGTGCAAAGGGTCCTGCAGTGGGGAGTGGGAGGTAAGGGGCCACTGGGCTCTAGGCACAGAGAGCCCATGGGTGAGGGTGTATGACTCTGAAGAGTGCCTGCTGGCTTCACACCAGGGACTTTATGTGGAAAGAGGAGAATCTAGGTTATCGGCACGTGTCTACTCAGTGACCTCCCTAAGCCTAACTCTGTCAGGCACCAGGTGGCTATGAAATGAACATGAAGGTCCCCACCCTGAGGACCCCAATGAATGAACATCTTGATATCCTCAAGCCCCTTCCCCTGCACCACCGCCCCACCACATCTGGGTCTCAGGCTTTGACCCTGACATCAGTGGCATCTTCGTTCCCTACATCCAGCTCCTCTGGACATCTCTGTGATGAGCTGTTCCATGTCAGCAAGCCCCAAACTGAGCTCTGCCTTTACCCCATGTTTGCTTCCTTCCTGTGAAGCCCCTCGTGAAGGAGCCACCACTAGCAGGATCCTACAGCTCTGAGGCTCTGCCTTCCCCACCCCTCCGATGTCTCCCAGCCCATGATCCCCTATGGAGGTCCCTATTATCCTCTCCCTCCCACTTCATTCTTGGGATGCACACCAAATCCCTCTTCACAATCTCCCACAAGACAGGTCCAGGTCCACTTGGGGACACTGAGGTGACACAGGCGGATGTTGCTGGGAATGAAGAGCAGGATACTTTAGCAGAGGAGAGGAAAGGTCTCTAAATCCACCAGAACACACGCTAAAGTGGTGGCAAGACACCCATAAAGGGTGAGGCAGGCATCACACTGCAGCCCCGCCCTCTGCTCCCCCAGGGTGCCCTGTGTTTCCTGCTTTGGCCTAGGGGACTCCCCCCTCACTCTCTGTTAGAGGGGTGCCCATCCATTCATTCACACCCTCATTAACCATGTACATGGGTCCTGCTCAATGCCAGGCCTCAGCTAGATGACAGCTCATCCTTGGGGAGACAGCTCAGATCTTACCTCCTCCATGAAGCAGTTCTGGATTCCCATCCCCCCTGAAGCTCCTCTGGCCTCAATTGAGACCACTAGGGCTGTGACCACACTCTGATTACATCCCAAGTCTGTGATCTCTGTGAAAGCCCTGGGCCCAATGTAGAAAGAGACTCAGAAAAATGGGGCCAAAACGGGCTAAGAAAAATGTTACTAGTTCTCTATTACAGAGAAGGGCACTGAGCAGAGAGAGGGCAGTGTCCAACCAAAGCCACAGAGGAGGGTCTCAGTGAGCCCTCCCATGGCCCTGTTACTAGTTCTCTGTTACAGATGAGGACACTGAGCCACAGAGAGGGAGCAGAGCCCTGCTATAGCCTTGGCCCCACGACCTGTGTCCTTTATGACTAGCTCCATGCTGACAGCAGGGGTGTGGGCCTGGAATGGACGTTGAAAGAAGCCTGACCCCCAGGCCCCCTTCATACACAAAGTCAGTCTCAGGAACACCCCTCAAGACCTACCCTATACCCCTGGGATTGGGACCTGATTGCTGTTCCTGGAAGCTGTCTGGGCTTCCCTGTGAATTGCCCCAGGAGGTGCTTGGGACAGCCACAGGGCCCCTGAGGCTTCCTGTCCCCAGCTGAGCAGCTCTGGTCCCCTTGACTGTCCCTGGCCCAGGCCTGATTACACAACGTTTTGGCCGGGTAGCCAGCTGTGGAGATGAGGAAATGGGGGCAACATGCAGATACACGCAGAGGTTCAGGTATTCACTCAACAATCACTGATTCAGGCTTTGCAGTGTGGCTGGCCTGGGCCCAGGCCTGGGTGTCCAGTAGTGAATACAGTCAACCCCTTGAGCCTTCTGGGAAAGCAGTCCTCAGAGAAACGGGCCCTCAGTGCAACCACCCTGCTCCCCATGAACAATCACACTGAGATGAGGCTGCGGCCATGGGTCCCAGTGGAGGATGAAGGGAGGAGGAAAACCCAGAATGGGCACTTACCATGAGCCTGGACACTGGAACCAGATGACCTGGGCTCTGTAATCTGGGGTGGTCACCTCAGCTGTTCTCTCTGCGCCTCAGTTACTTCTGCAGAAATGGGTGATAATGCCTGTCCCTGCCCCACAGATTTTCATGAGGAGTCAGTAAGCTTCTCTAAGGTGTGTAGGACAGTGCCTGGCTATGGGTCAGGATCCTGCTCACCTCACAAGAGTCTGTCCCACTTTAAAGATGATAAAGTCAAATCTAAGGGGGTTATGAGACCAGCCTGGGCTAGCCCCCTTCTCATGGTCTGCTGTCCATGTCTCCTGCTTTTACATCATACCTCTGCCCCCATATCCACCCAGCAAAGTAGGTGCTGAGAATCTGAGCAAATCAGAGTATGAATGGAGGCACACCCTCTCCCCATCTTGGGCACCTGGTGTGGTGGGCAGGTTGGGGATATCGGGCTCCTCCAGACTGTCCAGGAGGCCCAGCATGTCGGTCACCTCATTTCCACTCAACACGGAGTAGGTGTGTGGCCAAGGGCCAGAGGGCGCTGGAGTAACCCAGGGTGGGTGGATGCTAGGTAGGTGTGGGAGGCACAGAGTGGCCCCTGGAAGACAGTGTCCAGGCAGCCAAGGTGCAATGAATGAGGGTCACCAAAAGGGGCAGAGGACAGAGTCCAGCCTGGACACCACCCCCTGCTGGACCCTGATCTGGGGTGAGAATTGGGACAAGCCAGGGCCCCTCTGGGACTCTACATCCAGCAAAGAGGTGAGGAAAAGTTAAGGAGACCGTGCTCCCTGTGTGAGGGCGCTGCTTCCAGGATCCTGGAGGTTCCATAGACCCTTGTGAAGTGGCTGCTGTTTGCAGCCCCATGTGGGCAGAAGAACTGAGGCAGGGAGGACAGAGTGACTCAGGACAGAGCTAGGATTCATCCAGGAGTGTGTGCTGAGCCTCTTGCTAAGAGCAGCCTCTGGGCATCATGGACTCAGGAAGTGTCTTGTCGTCCCTCTTAAGGCTCCTGGCATGTTAGGCAGGAAAGGTCCCAGTGCCCATACCTGGGCCTCTCTGGGTGATTCTGACATGCGGGATCATGATGGTCCTGAGAAAGGAGAGAGAATGTGGGCTGGGCGTCAGGTCTGCATCAGACCCTAATGATGCCCCTAATGTTGTGTGACTTGGAAACTCCCTGACCTCTCTGTGCCTGGCTTTCCAGCCCTGACTCAGAGGACTGCTGTGATTGGCACACAGTAGGACCTCAATCAGAGGAAAAAGCCAGCCCTTCCCCAGGAACCTCTCCTCTTACATTCCCAAAGCTAAGCCCATGTTCCACACATCACCAGAGCTGAAACTTGACAAACAGGGCAAGTGAAATCCAGCAACTCCTCCCTCCTGCCTGAGGCCCTTCCCTCCTCAGTGACAGTGGCTCTGAGCAGGTCTCTGCATCCCAGAAGTCTGAACTGAGCCTTGTGACCTGGAGGAGTCCCTGTTCCACACAAACTCCAGGTCCTTCCAACAAGACACAAGATCACCTGGTCAGTGTCTTAGCTACAAGGTCCTCCCTTTGCAAATTGCCCCATCACACCCGGGCTAGATGATGTGAGTTCCAGAGCACATGACCATCCAAATGATGACTTCAGGGAAACATCCCTGCCCACACTGCACTCTTCAGAGCCCACCTTCTAAACTAAGGGGTAGTGACCCACGGTTGTGCACACTTTTATCAGAACACAGCCCTCACCCACCCACCATTGGAAACACGTGAGAAGCAGAGATTCCCAAGTGCCTGGACCCCTGTCATCCAGAAAGCAGAGGGTAGGATAACAGACAGAAGGGGAGAAAGTACTTTCAGACTATATATCTGATAAGGGGTTAACACCCAAAACATATAAAAAACTCTTACAATTCAACAGCAAAAAACAAGCAATCTGATTTAAAAAGTGGGCAGAGGAACTGAATAGACATTTTTCCAAAGAAGGCACACAGATGTCTAACAGGTACATGAAAAGGTGCTCAACATCACTCACCATCAGGGAAATGCAAATCAAAACCACAATGAGATACCCCCTCTCACCTGTCAGGGTGGGTGTCATCAAAATACAAGAGATAACAAGTGATGGTGGTGGTGTGAAGTAAAGGGAAACTTGTGCAATGTTGGTGGGAATGTAAATTGGTGCTATCACTCGGGAAAAGAGTAAGAAGGCTCCCCCAAAATTTAAAATTAGAACTTCCATATGATCCAGCAAGTCCACTGCAGGAAATATATCCAAAGGAAATGAAATCACTATGTCAATGAGACAACTGCACCCTCATGTTCACTGTATCATTATTTACAATAACCAAGATATGTAAACAACCTAAGTGTCCATCAGCAGATGAATGGGTACAGAAAACGTGATGCATATATATGTATATAAAATGGAATCTTATTCAGACATTAAAAAAGTGAAATACTGCCATTTGTGACAACTTGGGTGGACCTTCAGGGTATTATGCTAAGTGAAATAAATAAGACAGAAAGACAAATACCTATGATCTCATTTATATGTGGAATCTACAAAATAAACCGAAACACATAGGAACAGAGATCAGGTTGGTGGTTGCCAGAGGTGAGTCAGGGGGTGATTGAAATTCGGGAAGATAATCAAAATGTACAAACTTCCAGTTAGAAGATAAACAAGTCCTGGGGACATAATGTACTGCAAGGTGACTGTAGTTAACAGCACTGCGTTGTGCATTTGTTAGTTAAGAGAGTACCTCTTAAAATTTCTCATCACAAGGAAAATAGTGTGTCACTATGGGTGATGACAGACGTCAAGTAAAGTTAATGAACTGATCATTTCACAATATGCACATGTAAGAAGTCATTATGCTGCACACCTAAAGCCAACAAAGTTATGTGAAAATTGTATCTCAGGAATACTTATGTCAGGAAGCGGGGGTGCGAGCCTGGACTACCTACTGCAGGAGCTGCCTTTGCCCTCCAACAGCAGAGGGTGGTAGTTGTGACACAGACTGTAGGTCCCTCAAAGCCTAGAATGTTTACTGTCTGGACCTTCACAGGGAACGAGTGCAGACCCTGCCCTGGAAGACAGTGGTCATGGCAGCAACAAAGGCCTGCCTGTATGCAGGCTCAGCCCAGACAGCTCCTGTGCTCTGCTGTCACCGCATTTACTTCCCTCCACACCCTCAGAGGGAGAGGCTTCAAAGTTCTCATTTTACACGTGAGAAAACTGAGGCTGATTTGCTCTGAATTATTGACAAAGTGGTGGGGGAAGCTTTGAATTCCAGTGTTCTGATTTCAAAGCCACATCTCAGTCCTGATTTTTAGAAGTTGGAGGTCCAGGCACTGGGGACCCTCCACCTTCCTCACTTGTAGTCGTACTCCAGGGCTGCCACTCCCAAGGCGTCTGGGTGAACACATTTAATCCGCTTACTCTGCACCAGCTGAGCCCTTGGCTGCCAGTCTGTGGTCACTGCCTGAAACCAGCTGAGGTTTTACAAGTGAACCATCACCCCCTGCCAGCCCACCTGCCCTGCCATGTGGAGAAGACCCCTCCTAGCCTGGACATTCTAAACCCTTAGCTCGCACATTTGCACAACTGCATCAAAAGGACCCTACTCCCTGTGTGGAGATATCGACAAGGGGAAGGGAGGGGAGTTTGGGGTGGCCGCTTACTGTGAAGGTGACACATGACAGGGACATGTTCATGTCCATAATGGCACTCAATTTGAAGCTTAGAACATGGTCACAGCGAGGGGTAAAAGCTGAGAGGCTACAAGGCTGCCTAGAAAGGGGCTTGACTATTGAATTGTAAATGTGTAATTTAATTTAAAAATTAGCCCCCTGGGTGATAAGAATTTGCCCCTAAGGCCAGAATTGGCCACCTGACCCCTGGGAACCCCTCAATTCCAGGATGTAATCATCTGAGCATGGAGGGGGCTTAAATTGGAGTGCTGTCCTCTCAGTCATGGTGCACCTGCCCACGTGTGCACCCATGATCTGCAGTGCTCACACATCAAGGAGGTCCAGGTCATAAGGAAGGGATGACAGACTGTGAGGTCACACGTGTGCCCCTGCAGGGGTGAATGTTGTATAGAGAAGAGCCCCCCACTCTCACCTCCAGGAGGGGTGATGGAGGGAACAGGACTCCTGAGCCCCGAGGCTTAGCAAGCATCCTGGCTGAGGGTGGGGAGGCTGTCCACTCCGAAGTCATAGGTCAGATGGTAGATTGGGGTCCCACCCCCACATCTCACCAGTGAGAACGTCTAGTCTGTTTTCTCTGTAAACTGGAACCCAGTCACCCTCACCCTCAGAACTGGGGGCAGCCTGTGTAAATTACTACACAAAGCCCTGGGCTGTTTCAGGTGCCCGGGGGTGTCCAGCCCCCCCTAGGCCTGGCAGGTGGGAGAGGAGAGTTGTGGGTTAGCAGGTGTGACAGCAGAGCTGAGACTTGGCTGAGTGCATGCACTCTAATATCCAGGAACTGGGAGCTACCAGTAGCAAATCTGTTCACTGAGGCCATGTGTACTCTCCCCTGTCATTTACAATCCCCTGTTTGAACAGAGGCCTCTGGAGTCTATTTGCCATTGTTGCCACATTGTTACCTCACTGTTGCAGTTCCAGGGTCTCCATTTAGCCAGCTTGAAGGAATAGTCAAACTTTTTCTTAAAACCAGTGACAGAAAACCAAAGTGGCTTTAAGAAGCAAACAGGGCAGGAGAGAATGACTTACCTAACTGAGACGTCCACAGGGAGATAGCTTCAGGCAGGTCTGTACCTGGTGCTCAGTGACATCAACAAAAGTCATCCTTCCCCACCTCTGGGCTCTGCCACTGGTGTCATCTTCACATGGCTCTGCCTTTATAAAGCAAGATAGTCACCAACTGCCACAGGCTGACATCACCACCCCTCAACTCCCAACTGAAATAGAACTTCTCTGCTCCCAGGATTCCAGCAACTAGGCCTGACCTCCGTGGAGCCTGATTGGGCTGGTGCCCAGCCTTGAGCCAATCACAGTGTCCAGGGAGGATGGAAAATGCTGATCGGCCAGATCAAGGCCATGTGACCATCCTCTTCAGGAAACCTGTGAGCTGTTCACCTGTTTCCAGCTTGGGAGAGTGTGATGTCTCCCAGAGGATTCTGCTTCTAGCACAACCTGCTGGTGGCACAATGAGCTGGAATGAGCCTGTCTGCTTGGTGACAAGTGACAGGTCACTTAGTGGTTCCTTGCTCCGGGGAGGGAGGCATGTCCACACAGTATTGGGGCTTCAGAGCCAGAATGTAGTAGAAAAGCCTCCTGGTCTCCCAAAAGGTGGGAAAGTGAGCAGTGACACTGGAAAGGCACTCCTCTCTGTGGCCCTTGGCTTTCTCCTTGTTACAGTGGAGAGTGCAGTGCTGCCCCTGACAGCCCACTTTCCTGCTTGGAGGCCTTTGCAACAGGTGGAGAGTGCTTGGAAAAGCCCATTTATTCTGAGGAACTGTTATTGCTCCTGGTGGGATTATTATTTTCATGTCACTTGTGAGGTGGGCCCTGAGGGTTCCCTGATCTGGGGGCACAGACACCCACAGAAACTTGGCCCAGTATTGCTGTTCATTCAACAATGTCTTACCAAGCACCTACTGTGTGCCAGATTCCCAGGGTAGAGCAGTGATGTTGACAGCACAGGTCCCTGCCTCACCTCATCTCTGCATCCCAGGTGGGGTCACCAGAGTGGGAGTTCAGGAAGCAGAGGATGTGGCCGAAGCCTTGTGGGAACCCCTGGGTTTTTCTCTGTGCTGAGGACCCAAGCAGCACACCGATTGTGGGACTCAGTACCCGCAGGACCCAGCATTGATGGGTAAAGGAGAGGGGCATTTCTACAAGCCCATCCTCACTAACCCCAGGCTCTGGAGGGCAGCTCCAGTCTGCTCAAACCCAGGGGGCATCTTCCTCCATCCTGATCACCCTCTGGTATTACTCCCCGCTCAGATGCAATTTTCCCTGTGGTAGCTACACTCAGAATATGTGTTTGTTTCTCTCCCATGTGGTTAAGTGGACTTCAGATGCATGATAGTGATGGAGTGGCTAAGCCTCTGGGCAGATTGCTGGGTGACCCGTGGAACTTGCTGCACATGGTGAGCTCCCTTCTGTCAACCAATGGGCCAGGCCCCACCACTGTTCTGTCTGTTCTACCTCACTTAATCTGCACAGACACTCTGTGCGGGACATCCTGTTATCCCCCATCTCTGCTAACCGTGGGTGGACAAAGCTTGGGTTTGAGAAAGTTGCCCAGGTCACATGGTTGACAAGTGCGGAGCTGGGGATTTGCACCCTGGTCCCAGGAGTCTGGATCATGGAAAGGGCTGGGTGGGGGCAGCTTATTGCAAAGGGAAGTCCTGCCCAAGCCCCTCCCATGAGAGCCCACCCAACAGCACATCACGGAGAGTCAGCATTTCCTGGACCAGATGGACAGAACCTCAAAACTTCTTTGCAGATAGTTTCCATGTTCTTTTGCAAGCACAGAAAGGCCGCAGACCAGGGAAGGATAAGGCCAAGAGTGTTTTCACTGGGGAGAGTGAAGGACAAGTGTGAAGACACACAGCACTCCCAGCAGCCCTCTCGGCAGAGCCTGCCACTGGGTGAGCAGCTACCGTGACTACCTACCATAACCCTGTGAGGTTCATGCCTGTACAACTCTGCCTATGAGAAGAGCAAAGTGAAGCTCAGAGAGGTGTGGGGACATTCCAAAAAGAAACAGATAAGGTGGGATCATCACCACCATGCTGTGCAGGTGTCACACTGTCACACTGCTCATGCATGGCCTGCTGGGAATAGTGAAGGCCTGATAGAAGCACAGGAACACTGTGGTGAAGGTGACGTTTCTACCTGGGACAGCTGGTACCGGGGACTCTAGCTGGTTCTTCATTGTGCCTGCTTTGAGTGTCAGCGTGTTGCAGCCTCATGTAGGGGAAGGGCTGTCTCCTTTCCACACCGGTGCAAAAGGAAGAGCATGTACACACTGGCATCACCATAGACCACCGGCAGGATCAGGATCTGGAGCTCAGAGCAGAAACTGCCAACACCTCAGGAACTGGTGCAAGAGGAGGACTTGAGTGCCCCCTGAAATATTTCTAGTTTTAAAAACATACTTCATTAGGGGGAAGTGATAAACAGTTGATCCCTTCAAAATATTCTGTTATCCAAGGAACAATAGCACCTCAGCATTGTAAGAGGTTTAACTCAGTCATCAATAACCATCACTATAGGTATGAGAAAACAGAGTGTTAGGAGTTACAAAAGGGTCTCAAGATCATGCAGGTCAGAACTGAGAACCATCCAAAGCATGTGCTGCATGATAGCCTCTCTAAGCTACCTGAGGCTTGGTCTGCTCCTGACACAGGGCAGATGGTTCTGAGAAAACCACACTCCTCAGGGGACCCCAGGGAGTTGACAGAGTTGAGTTTGGGTTCCTGGTCATCTTCTAAGTCTGGAATTTTGAGATTCTTCTGCACCTGTCCTTCCTCCAGAACAGAATCTGATTCAGGCGGGATTCCAAGGACTGAGGCATGTGCCAGGCAAGAGAGCAGGCATGGCTGGATGAGAGCATCACCAGTGCCATTAAAAAAGAGGCCAGGGCACTGAGATTTCCATTGATTTAGCATCATGGCTGGGAGGGGTCATGTGTTCTACAGTGAGTTCCGAGTATCCTGCACCGCCCTCGTGGACCTGCAGGGGGCGAACGAAGCCAGCGTGTCTTAGGTGGCGGTGCGCATGCGCAGTCCGCGTCAGCAGCCAGCGTCTACCCTGGGGGCGGAGCTTGCTTTCCTCAGGGCTGAGAGGGCGGCGCCAAGGAGGCTCCGGGACAGCGCTGCCTGCGTGTCTGCGGGAGGATGCTCCCCGCTCTCTGTCTGAAGTTACGCCGGTTTCCCACGGCCTGAGCCCGCTTCCTGCCGGGGTGTGTGTGGACCTGACCGAGCTGGGGCCCCGGCCAGCAGGGCAGGAGGGGACGGGTGCGCTGGCGGGCCCGCTTCGACTATTCTCCTTGCCCGCCGGGAGCGGGTGAGTGTCCGTGTCCATCGGGGCCGCGGGGGTGTCCGCGCCCCTGGTCCTCACCGCCCGGGTCCCCCCTTTCTCCGTGTGAACGGAGGTGTGTACACCAAAGGTCAGGAGCGGGGACGCGGGTGTAATGGGAAAGGGGCTGAGAAAGTACTGAGAGTTAAAGAGAAGTGTGTAAAATTACATTATGTTAATTTTTATATTTTAAGTGTGTCAAAGTCAGAGTTTATCATGCTTTTACTTTCTTGTCTTTAAAGGAATGCAATCATTTAGTTTATACTTAAAATATGCTTCTCAGCTTATCTCATTTTCAAGTCAAAATACTGCCACGGTTGACATTTTCTCATAATACACTGACAATCTTAAACATGTGTGAATATAAACTCATTGAAAAAATCTTGCAGTATTCCATGGTGAGTTGTCTTCTTAAAAATAATATCCAGGCCATTGCTAAATTATTACAAAAATATAAATTTTTTGAAGCACTTTAAAAGTTCCACACTCAGTGGTATTTTTTAAACACCAACCACTGCATAGTGCTTAAGATCATTTAAGATGAAATATATTCAGACCTAAAACTTTAGAATAATCAAAAGGCAGGGTAATGGCTGCTTTTTCATTGCAAATACATTTTTTTCTTCATAAGTGCAAAATACGAAGGTATTCAGCTAAATTTTGTATATCTTAATTCAAAAGGTGAAATTAGAATATAATCTCCTTATTTTTTATTTTAAGGCTATTTCCCATAAAAATTGGTATTTTTATCTGTAGGACCTTAATTGTCTATTCATTTGTTTTTTTCTTTTCGTTTATTTTCTTTAACAGAGAGTGCATTCTTGTGTCTTGTTAGAGTTTTTAATTCTCCTAACTTATTCCAAGACTTTCTGACACTGATAGTAAATAATGGGAAAGGCCTTATAGTAACTGCATCTTTTCATGTAGTCAGGATTTTTTTTTTTTGGATAACTTTTTCTACAATTTCCACTTGGTTCACAATATTATCCCATTATGACAACTCAATAAAAAATTGTAATCTGTTTACACCAAGACACTTATGTCAGCACAGTGCTTTTGCTGATATGATTTTACATTAGATTATAATATAATATTTGATTTGATTTACATATAGACTAATACCTATTTTCTATATTTACACACATATATGAATATCTGCTAAATGTCATTAATTTGCATGGGGTGGTAGCTGATAACATGTGATCTTTCTGACCATTGGCTATTCTTATGTGTGTCTAACGTACTTCTTAGAACAGATACTAGAACATCACACCTCTCATTATACAGTATTTTAAAGGTTATATTTTATTTTATTTATTTTTAAACATTTTTTATTGAGTAATAGTCATTTTACAATGTTATGACAAATTCCAGTGTAGAGCACAATTTTTCAGTTATACATGAACGTACATATATTCATTGT
The DNA here is from genome assembly GCF_048564905.1 of Vicugna pacos. Lineage (NCBI taxonomy): Eukaryota > Metazoa > Chordata > Mammalia > Artiodactyla > Camelidae > Vicugna > Vicugna pacos. The sequence goes on along the minus strand of NW_027328740.1, from coordinate 37,390,529 downwards.
CACTTTTTTTTTTTGCTGTGAGTTACCACAAGATCTTGCATATATTTAAGATTCCACACATGAGTGATCTCACATGGTATTTCTCTTTCTCTTTCTGTACTGCTCCACCATGAATAACATTCTTCAGGAGCATCCATATCTCTGCAAATGGCGTTATGTAGTCAGTTTTTGTGGCTGAATAGTATCCCATCATATAAATATCCCACATCTTTATCCAGTCATCTTTTGATGGACATTTTAGGCTGTTTCCATGTCTTAGCTGTTGTAAATAGTGTAGAAAAATCAGCTGAAAACCTTATGGGGGTTCCCTTGTACCTCACTCTTTGTTTTTCTCTTGCTACCTTTAGGATCATTTCTTTATCCTTGAATCTGGCTATCTTGATTAGGATATGCCTTGGTGTGGGTCTGTTTCGGTTCTTCCTGCTTGGGACCCTCTGAGCCTCCTGTGCTTGGATATGATTCCTTCTTTAGGTTTGGGAAATTTTCAGTCATGAGTCCTTCCCATACCTTTTCAATCCGCTTTGTTCTTTTTCCCCTTCTGGAACTCCTATTATGCATACATTGGCACAGTTTATATTACCCCATAGGTCCCGTATATTGTTTTGTTTTTCATTTGTTTTTCTCTCAGCTGTTCTGATTGGGTGCTTTCTGTTGTCCTGTCTTCTAGGTCACTTATTTATTCTTCTGTATTTTCTTGTCTGCTTTGCACAGCCTTTAGGTCAGCTCTCATCTCAGCCAATGAGTTTACTAATCCTACCTAGTTCTTCTTTATAGTTTCTATTTCATTTTTGATACATTTTATATACCTAAACACTATTTCTTTTAGTTCCTTCAGTACTTTGATCACTCTTTTTTGAAATCTTGATTTAATAGACCATCAATGTCTATTTCTTTGTTCATGCTTTCAGGGGATTTCTCTTGATCTTTTCATTGGGAGTGGTTTCTCTCCTTCTTCACATTGCTCATATCTCTCTGGCACCGTGGCTTAAGGAGTAGCAGTTACCTACTTATCCTGGAGATGGTGTGCCCTTAATGATTTTATCGAGAGGTCTTTGTGTCTTTGCCCTGCTTCATGAACTCAGCTTGCTGTTTCATAGGCCTTCTGTTGGCACCCTCATCTGTGCTGCTCTCAGTGGCTGTTGGCCAGCAGATTGTGCCCCCTCCTAACACTAGGTCAGGAGCTGAACTCTTATCCAGTGGGTGGGCAGGTCACTCCCCCTCCTGATGCCACAGTCAGATGCTGTGCTTAGGGGGAAGCAGGTGGGCAGATCACACCCTGTCCCAGCACTGTGGTCAGGTGCTGTGTTCCTGCCAGGAAGGTGGGTGGCTGCCCACCTGCCCTCTCCTGGTGCTGGTCGCTCCGCTGCTCTGTGCAGCTGCCTGCTCTGCCTCGGGTAGGCGGTCTGTAGGTGGGCTCAGGGAAGACCACGGAACAGCCCCACCTACGCTCTGTGCCAAATCTGAGCTCCTTGTTTCCCTTGGCGGCACAAGTTCTCTGAGGTGTCAGGGTAGAAAAATCCTCTCTGCCTCAGGCTATAAACAAGTCTCAGTCCTGCCTAAAAGGTTGTGGGGCCCCCACGTGCAGATTCAGGTCTCAGCCCTGCCCCCGCCCTGGCAATATGCACAGGAGGAGATGGTAGCTGTGGCTGAGCCCTGCCTCTCTTCTTGCGAGATGTGCCAGTAATGGCACAGGTCTGAGGAGACAAAGGCTTCAGCACCCCTCCCCCTAGGGCACATGCCTGCTTATAGTTTTGTTTACCTTCTGAGTTAAAATTTACCTGACAATGAAATGTATAAATTAGGCTTTTGAGGTTCATCCTTGTATCAGTAGTTGATTCTTTTTTATTGTTGAATTTATTCCATTGTTTGAATATACTATCATTTGTTTTATCCATTCTCCTACTGATAAATACTTAGGCTTTGGATATCTTTTTTTGCAAGCAAACATTTTTTTTAAAAAATGCAAATATAATATACATGCTTACATGTGAACATATCTTAAGTATACAGCTCAGTGATTTTTCACAAAGTAAACACATCTATGTAACCTTCATCCAGTCAAGAAACAGAACATTGCTGTTCCACTTTGGGTTTCTTCCCAGATACTATGGCACCCCTTTGATGGATTCACCATCCTAAATTCAGCCACCATGGATTGGTTTTTTTGCTTTTGAAATTTTTAGTCCCGTACATTCCACTCAACATTATGTAAGATTCATCCACTAGTGTTTTCTGTAAACTAGTATATTTATTTTTATTGCTTTAAAGTATACAACTTGTATGCATGTGCCACCACTTATGGTTATGTATTTATTGTTGACAGGTGTTTGGGTCATTTTCTATTTGGGGCTATAACAAATAGTGATTATGAGAATTTTCTGGATGTCCTTTTGTGCTCTGATGTAGAAGCTTCTGAAGGGTACACAGGGAGTGTGTGTTTGTATGTATGTATATGTGTGTGTGTGTACATATATACACACACACACATATACATGTATAACTTTCATTCAAAAAGCCTACTTTCAAATTATTTGTAAGAATTTATATTCCCACTGGCCATGTGTAAGAGTCCCCATTGCATGTTACCCTCACCAATGCTTCATATCACTTAACAACTAACTATTCTAGTGGATGTCTAATGGTGTTCCAAGTGTGGTTTTAGTACGTATTTTTATTATTACTAAAGAGCTCAGCCACTTTTCATAGCTTATTTGGATTTTTCTTTTTGTGTGTGAAGCACCTGTTCAATTTTTTTGCACATTTTAATATTGAGGTTTTGCCTTTTTCTCCACTGGTTTTTGTTCTCTATATGCCCTAGATACAAGTCTTTTGGTGGATATAGATATAGCAAATATATTTTCGCACCATGTGGCTTTTCACTTTCTTAATGGTATCTCTTGATAAAAATAATTTTTAATTTTACTGAAGTCCAACTTAAAACTCTTCTTTTATGTTTAGTGCTGTGTCCTGTTTAAGAACTCTTTGCCGCTTCAAAGTCATTAAAATATCTCCTACACTATTTTCTAGATGCTTTATTTTGGTGGAGGATTAGGTTATTTATTTTAATGGAGGTACTGGGAGTTGAACCCAAGACCTTATGCATCCTAAGCACACATTCCAACTGAGCTTTACCCTCCCCCAGATGCTTTGCTTTTTGTTTCAAATTTATTAGATTTATAATCTATCTAAAATTACTGTTCATGTATGGTACAGGGTTTAATTCAATACTGTTCCATTGGTCTATATGTCTAACTTTAGGTAGTTATCACATAGACTTAATATTGTTTTATAATAAGTTCTTTAACATTGTTCTTTAATATCATCTTGGCTATTGTTGGCTCTTCAAGCTTCTCTATGTATTTAGAATCAGCTTGTCAAGTTCTACAAAGAAACAGTAACAACAATTAAGTTTTGGGGATTTTGATGTGCACATATAAATCTTTGAATCAGTTGAAGGGGAACTGACATCTTTAAAATGTTGAACCCTCCAATCCATAAATTTGGATTACCTCCCCTATACTTATTTTTATCACTGCTGTTACAAATTATCACAAATTTTGCAGCTTAAAGCAACACAAACTTATTATTTTATGATTCTGTAGGTCAAGTCAGGAACAGGTATCACTTGGCTAAAAATCAAGATGTCAGCAGGTCTGTATGCCCTTCTGTAAGTCAAAGGAAGAATATATTTCCTTGTCTTTTCCGGCTTCTAGTGTTCACCCACATTTCTTTACCCATGACCCTTCCTCTATCTTCAAAGCTAACAGCTTTACAGCTTTCTAATCCTTCTTCCAAAGTCATATCTTTCTGACCACATCTGGGAAAGATTTTCAATTTTTAAGGACTCCTGTTGTTAGACTAGGCCCATGTAGATAATCCAGGCTAATCTCCCTGTCTCAGAGTCCTTAACCTGATACATCTGCAAAATACCCTTTGCCATGTAAAATAACATATTCACAGATTTCAGGATTAGAACATGGATATAGGTAGCGGTCAGTGTGGTGCACTATTCTGTTTATCAAACTGTTTAACATTTGATACTTTCTAACAAACGTATAAGATAGAAGATCCTGGTCATGTTTAGAATGCTTCCTCTGCAAAATATTGGGCACTGAGTTTATTTGAAAGGACTGAAAATAATATTACCACAGGAATGGTTTCCTAATTCTACTGACATTTACTTACTTTATACTTAAATACCCAAAATGGTCAGCCAGGAGTGGGATCTTGGCAAATAAAATAAAAGTATAATTCAAGCTTTTATCACTGAATTTATTAGCTAATTCTATTTTAGAAAAAGACAGAAAATAAAACAATTTAGAGTAAGCCTGCTTGCTTATATATTAAGTGAAAATAAAGTTTTAAAAGCATGTCTGAATATGGGATAAAGTGAGCATCATAAAATGTAATGTTAATATTTAGTACCTGGAAATCTCAAACTCCCAATTTATAAACAAGTTCATACTGTATAGCACAGGGAACTATATCCAATAATGTTTTGTAGTAACTTATGGTGAAAAAGAGTATGAAAATGAATATATGTATGTTCATGTATGACTGAAGCATTGTGCTGCACACCAGAAATTGACACAAAATTGAAAACTGACTACATATATATATATATATATATATATATATATATATATATATATATATTTGAAAGGACTGAAAGGACTATATATGCCAAGAAAAAAATTAGATTGCTAACCAATAAAAAATCTGTCAGTAATATAATGCTAGAAACCCTGAGACACAATGAAAATTTCAGGCATACATCTGTTTATAGAGTCATAGAAAAAATAGTGCCTATGCAAGTCCCTGATAAGCATGAGAAAATAGGAAAGGCAATATAAAAGTTCAAAATGCTTTGCTATGTAAGAGCTGCAACATGACTCAGACACAAACTTCAGTGGTCAAAATATCTATATAATTAATGATAACTTTAAGTAATTGAGGGCATCATTTTAAATGAGATAAAAATAGCTGCTCAATTTTCATATTACTAACCAAGTCATTTCTGTTTATAGTAGGTTTATATTATTTTTATATGTATTTATATTTTATAAAGACATATCAACTTAGATCCTGGCAGATAACTGACAGTGGAGCAACTGATTGATTTAAATGGGCATCACAGGCTTATCAGATTTCATATGCTTTAAATGTACATTAGATATTAGCTGTCAGGAAGAGTTCAATTTTCATTTATTCTAACATAGCTGTGCCACAGGCAGGTTACTCTGTATTCACAATGGAGGATCATGATAGATATGAAGATATCAAGCCTTATTGATCTTCATAGGGGTGCTTTTATAAGAAAAGGAGAATAAAATAAAAAAAATCTAAAATACTACTTTTTTTTATAGTGTTCTAACAGTTATATCTTTTATTTTTTAACTGAGTTATAGTCCATTTACAATGTTGTGTCAATTTCTGGTGTACAGCACAATTTTTCAGTCCTTTATGAATATACGTATATTTGTTTTCATATTTTTTCACCATGAGCTACTACAAATTCTTGAATATATTTCCCTGTGCTATACAGTATAAGCTTGTTTATCTATTCTATATATACCTGTTAGTATTTACAAATCTTGAACTTCCAGTCTGTCCCTACTCACACCCTTCCCCCCTGTAAAATACTATTAAATCAACATATATTTTTGAAGAATTATGAAAAATGGGAAACTATAAGTTGTTTCTTTAAATTGGAGCAAAGAGAACTACTTTAACTGGAAAAATACTTAAAATCTGGCAAGTTTTATGATTTCATATTCACCCCTGACAGCTTTTCTTTCCTCCTTTCTCCTTCAATCTTTATTGGACCTTCTAAAGAATTAAATTACAAAAAAGAAAAAAAGAAAGAAAGAAAGAAAATTAAGAAACAGCTCTGCATCTAAAATAACCTCCTAACTGGAAAGATGGTATACTTTGTGAAAAATTTACAGCTGCCAACTTATGATCTATGTCTCTGTCCACACTGCCTTACTTGTTAGGGAGGGTCTTAAAAAAAAAGTAAAGAAAAATAGCAAATTATAATGGCTTTTACATTTTAAATGCTTTTCTATGTGTCTACAATCTGCTCTATCATGAGTTATTAAGATAAACATTATCAGCTATACTCTACTTTCCTATCATGCACATTGTGACTCTAACAAGCACGCACGCTCTAACTTACCATCTGCTGGTGGTGTACAGGTTAATGCAGTTCTTTTGACAATATATGGTTTTGTAGTCTAGTTGTCTAACTACTACATAATGGAAAAGATGTAGAACTACTGGTACCACTGCCCTCGGTCTCTGTCATTTACCTTAAACATACCTGGAAAAGTAGATTCAAAAACTCATTGGCAAGAACATTTTTCACACTCCAGATCTGATATTCTTCTAGAGTTAAGATGGCCATTCTGAAAGAGAAACAATATTTAAGAATATCTTAAATCTTCATTTTCTTATATTATTTGAATTAAATTTGTTTTATTAAACTTGCAATGGTCATTTGTCTGAAAGAAAACTAATGATTTAATGTAGATGCTGTGTATTCATCCGAAAGTAGGCCAGCAAGAATAAGTTCAAAAGTAACCAAATTCTGAAGTAGTCACTCATAAGGTGGGCAATTTATCACCAAAAATCTTCCTCCAGTAAGACCTGGGAAATAACTCACAGTATCTTCTGGTTCAAGGTGAAGTTTACTAACAGAACCCACAAAAGGTTCTGGGTAGAGAAAAAGGACTATTTACTAACTTTGAAAGCATTTTTCCAAACTCTTTGGATTATGCCCTTTGACCCTAACAATTTTCTAAGATCTTTAAAACATCTGGCAATATTATTAGACTTCTTAAGAGATTTAAAAGAACTAATATATATAATAAATGAGTATCTATATTAACATTTCCTCAAAATAAAATGTAACATTACTTTCACAAGTTGAGTAAAGCAGTATTTTTTTTTTTTTTGGTGTCAAAGTGTACCAAAAATTACATTTATATACAGTAGACAATATTTCTTGGCAGGCAAAAATATAACCAAATGCTTCTTACTTCATGTTTTGAACAATCACCTTAACAATCCTAGATGAATAATAATGTTCTTAGCGTTTATTACTTAATTATATTTTTATTATCTAATGATTTATTATTTAAAGATATTTAATAATATTTACTATTAATGATATTCATGTATTCATTCAATATATATTACCATTTATTACAAGAAAAGATTTTAAAGCACTGTGATGGTAATTAATGGCTTTCATGATGCAACTTCCATTGAAGTATATTAACACCAATGTAATGGTACAAAATAATGGGTAATATTGTCACCGTCTAGTCACCAGTGAATATGGGTAATAGGTTTGGTTGAAAGGTCCAAAATCTATTCTAAATTTTTACCATTTCATTATTATGGTTACACGGAGATGGAGCAGCTAAATGATCTTTTTTTTTAATGTTCAAAAGTACAGCCATAAGAAGAAACTCGGTCTTATATAAAAATAGACAGCAATGATAACCTCCATACTTATCAAACACCCAGAAGAAAGGCGATGGAAATTGTATCTCTACATAAGGTATTTCCTAATAGAAACTTTCCTGTGTTTCTGTTTTCATATATACCAAATAGAAATGGCTACCTTAGTTTTGGGCAGAAAAGTAAATGAAGACGGTTATCTGAATTGCCAAACAAAGATCAAGCCCTGAAAAATTCATTTCTATTATTTATTTCTATTGAGTGTCAGTTAATAAGACTATGATGATTTCTTCTGGATTTGTGATTGAAAAAAATGTTACTTATTTTTCTAAGCCTATGTAAGGCCACTATGGTCTACATCCTACCATTTGCAACTTGGTACATGTCAACATTTGAATAGAAACGGTCAAATTAACTCATATGTGTCTCACATATATGGATTATCTTCAGTTTCACAGGGATACATAGACATTAAGGCAAACCTATTATAATATCTTTAATAAATGTTTTCAAACTAAAAAAATTCAAGGCTTTATTCTTTGTAAAGTACATGCTTGTTTCTGCTATTATACACTTATTCTGGCTGCTATTAAAGAACTTAGGACAGACCCTCACCAATATTATTGAAAAAAAAATTTAAAAACTATATACACCACCCAGATTGAGATGAAAAATAATTTCCATCATCCCAGATATCCTATGCTCCTTCTCAGTTAACTCACCCATCTCCAAAATCACTATTGTAACACTTATTAACATTAGTTCTGTCTCTGTTCTAGAACTTCATATAAATTAAATTGTACAATGTGTTCTTTTATTGTGGCTTCTTTTGCTCAATATAAGTTTTGTCTTACCATAATGTATTAAACTGGGAGAAGTAAAGATTATAAACTACAGATGGCAAGGGCTGTCTCTACTTAATTTTTACAAAATGCCTTGCTTATAAAATATAATGTTTTTATGTAAATAACACTTAATGGAGTTGTTTAAAGGTCGAATGGGCTTTCCTTAGGGACAACTTGGAGTTATTGTAACCACAGGTCCAAATAAGCATTTAGCAGGGACGATGCAGAAGAGATTCAAGTATGTATATGTAACGTATGTATACCAATTCAGAATATAATGTATTTTTAGAAAAGAATAAATTAGTCTCTGCTAGACTCACCTTTGTGGTGTCATGTGCATTCTATGTGTCTCTACAATGTTGGATAGATCCACAAGTAATTCCTTTAAAACCAGAAACCCAAATCAGTAGTTAGGAAAGAGAAGGTATCATTTTTATTAGACAGTAGCTGAAGTATAAAATATTTTTTCGGTCAAGTTTTGTTTTTTTTTAATTCCAGAAATAGATTGCTTGTTTACCTTAAAAATTTATGACAATTTTCCAGTGGTTTCATTTTTTTTTTTACATAATACATTCAGTTTATTAAATTTTCTAAGGTAAATTCTCTTCCCAATTTTGCATCTTTGGCTATGAATATTTTGAGTAGCATAATATAGAACCTAGAAGTAGTAAGAAATCTTTTTCTCAACCTCTTTTAAAAAATTCTTCACTCTATGTTCCTGTTGGAAGTTTACATGCAAGATGTATACAATCAGACTTTACCAGGGTATCATCGGTGCAGTTGTCCTTCCAGACCTCTGTGCAACCACGTGTCTCTCAGTTCAACCCTACAGAGAACTCCATCACCATCAACATCAAATACCTTGAAGCAAACTAAAGAAAAGAAACTCTTATGGAGGAAAATTACTTTTATATTCTGAAGTATAATACATTTTATTACAACCTGCCCTAGTGAAATTACTTAGTTCCTCAAACAACTACATTCTGGATTAAGTTCTTATTTGGAGGAGATTGTGTCATTAAAGTCCTTTGAACTTGTAGGAATTCCTGTACACTTCACAAGTCTCTCTCCTTATATAATTAGCCAGCTTAGAGAACTCTATCCTTCATCTAAATCTAAAGTTAAATTTCTTGCAAACTGAAAAAGAAGGGCCAAGTTACTATACAATATCTCACAGATTTTGAGAAGGTAATTCAAGCTTTTAAATTAATTTCTAATATTTATAACTGATCACTTCAGAGTTGATTCTTACAATGCTGAAAATATTCCATCTACATTAAGAATCAACAAAAAGCTGGTACAGTCAGCTCCCCATATCCATTGGTTCTGCATTCACAGGTATAAACAATAGATCAAAAGTATATATGTATATATATATATATATATATATATATATATATAAATTTTCCCAGAAAGTTCTCAAAAGCAAAACTTGAATTTGCTATGCACTGACAACTATTCACATATCATTTACATTGTATTTACAAATAATTACATTGTATTAGGTACTAAAAGTAATCTAGAGATGATTTAAAGTATACAAGAGGATGTGCATAGATTATATGCAAATACTATGCCATTTTACATAAGGACATGAGCATCCATGGACTTGGTATCTGAGGGGGTCTCAGAACCAATCCTCAGCAGATAATGAGAGATGACTGTATAAAGATTTTGCCTCTCCAATGTAATTAATGTGCACCCAATATTTTTGCCTAAGAACAATTTCAATTCTTCAATGAAGTTTATATACAACAAGCTAAAAATCCAAAATATCAGCACTTTGCTAATTAACATCAATATCAGCAAAATTGCTAGTTAGTCTATTTGGTTAACTTCCACTAGTCCACTGGCAAAAAAATAAATTAAAAAAAAATTTAAGGCAACAACCTCAATTGAGAAACAAAGACTTCAGCCTCTTTAATACCAGAACTTTAATGTGAACAAATAATCTATCACAAAGCCAGGTTAGAGTAATGGTATACTATCAGGGAAGATAAAAGAAATCTAAATTTTTAAGATTAAATAATTATCTACTTCACACACCCATGTAATAATTATGCTATTAAGTTAACTGAGTGCATCACAGTACAACATTACTAAAGAATATTGAACTATTAAGTATCATACCCAAAATATGCAGTATTTGTGAAGCTGTATTTTAGAAAGATGCAGAGATAATGACCCTAGTGAATATGTAAGAATTAGGTTCCAATTAAATGTAAACTGCTGCATTTTCCTAAACAAATATGGTTAAGATTTAGGAATGTAATATGCTTATAAATTATGCCATAATATTTTAGATAGGTTTAAAAGATAAATTTAGTATTTAATAAAATTGTTTTATCATAAATTTAATTTTGCTAATAAAATATCAATATACACAGTGATAGAAAATAAGTTGAAATTCAAGTTAAGCAAGACAAATTTTCTATATAGACTACCAGAAAATATTTTCTATATGCTTAACATTTTCAAACACATCATGACTGATGTAGTTCATTTATCATGAATTGTACATTTATCTGGAAAATCAACCATTATTAATAACAAAGATCTTAAATTACTCCACAGTAAAAAAGAATAGATGATTGAACCTTTACACTGACTTCAGTAAAACCTTAGCAAGAGATTGCTATTTGCAAAAGGGATGAAAATTCAAGCCTTAATCAGATGATTTTTTACATGAATGGATGCTAATTTTTTTCTCTGTATAGCTTCCAAATTTTGTGATGTTTAACACACTTACATTTCTGTCTTTCAGCCAGAGGTCCTCTGCAACAAGCTGATAGCCCACAGGATATCTCCTTAAAATCTATGTGGCTGTCATGATTTTCACCAAAAGCATTAAATAAACCTGTAAAATAGGAACACAGACAGAATAAATCACAGCCAACAAACTTTCTGTTAATAATGACATGCCTATGAAAGGAGGCATGACTCGCATAAACTGATTTAGTTTTTAAAAGTTATCAGTAGTTTCCACTGTCTTAGGAAGTTTTTCCCCCACCCCCTGGCATAATTATAACCAACATTTAACTTCCTAGAAGAAAATACTATCATTTAGTGTTTGGTTTTGTCTGCATACCTGTCTCTATCTTATATTAATTCCAAAAGTCAAAAGTGATTGTAGAATGTAAAAAATAAAAATGTATTTTAAAAATTTAACTGGAAAAATGTCAGAGACCACAATTATCCTAATTTGGAAAGACTAAGAAGAAAAAGGAAAAAAGAAGAAGAAAAGTTGAACTCTATCAAAGATATACTGTGTTGTTATTAATGAGATTCATACAGCTCCTTCATGAAGCAAAGAAAACTAACACACTATATTATAAGAGACAGAAATTCTGTACTGCAGTCTTCATTGTACCACTTAATCTGTATAACTAAATATATTAAATTTCAGAAATAAAGGGCAATTTATAATCTAATCCTGTGGTTTTTAAACTTTTCCTAAAAAATAAATGGAATCATTTTATTTTCAAATGAAATGATTTCTCAATCTCTAATTATAAAAAGGTAAAAACATAACTGCACTGCTGAAGTGGAAACCCTGTCTGTTCTAGCTCCCCTAACAAATAAATATTTCTAAAACACACTAGAAACCTGAAGAATACAGACTGTCTATTTCAAGAATCTAATTCTGTGCCCTCAAAGAGCAGAAAATTGACGCTAAGAAGTAGTTAAATGACTTGCTAAAAGTAAGAAATTTTTTTTAAAAAGGTCTGAATCAGAAGAAGAACCCAAGCTTTCAGATTTCAAATACAGTTTTTGTGATTATCACCCACAACTGCTCCTTGTAAACCTCATTTAAAATATATATATATATATATAGTAGTGAAAAGTTTAGAGCTAAGTGGGGACCTTAGAGATGGTCTAGTGGTTTCTTAATTTTTTAAGGGTGGGGGAAGTATACAGCAGTGGAACCTTCTTCTATATAAAAGAAATACAGTAGACACTCCTCAGCTGAGGAAGAGCTGGGGTCATGTGTGGAAGCTAGAGCTTTGCCTATTCAGTGTCCACCACCCTGACCCTGCACCAGATGCTGAGGCACCACACTGGAGCACACTTTCATAATGATTGTCTTGGTCAAACTGATTTTATATATGAGAATATTCAAGTGCAGAAAGGTAAACCGACTTACACAAGGCTCCAAAGGTGGAACAAGGCTCAGGTGTTTAGCAAAGAACATTTGTAGAAAATAGAAGGATTCCCACCTTCACTCAGAGATGGACGAATTGGTGGTGAAGCCAATGGGCCAAATGTCTCTAAATCAAATCATCCAGTTCAGGATTGAGCCCTCAGCAACCAATAGCATTTCTCCAGATGAATGATGTCTGATTCTTCCACTGACAATCAAATCAAACAAGATTATAAAATCACACTCTTCTCTTCTGGACAATTAATTAGTTCATCCTGATAATGTAACTTCTAAATACACATTTTAATTTCCCAGTTAAACTGTTAAAAAACTACCTAAAACAAAAACTCTGAAAGTCAAATATATTGTATCTAAAGTGGCATGAAAATTAAATTCAAATTAATGTAAAAGAGGCTTTAGAATGGGAAAAAATTTGCAATTTCCCATTAAGCAGGCTGTTTAATTCCAACATGTAAAATAATCAACTAAGATACTTATTTTTTGCTTCCCACACTTTTATCTGTATACCCTTTGGTGATTTTAATCTCTATCTTGGATTTGAAAATTCTTGATCATAGTCTCTCCTGGCTACACAGGTAACACACTAATAGCAGAAACTATGTTTGATTTATCCTGTCACTATGGTAACCACTTACACATTTAATACTTATTAAATAAATGTACAAAGGGGATAGACCTAAGCTTCTCCTTCTTGGCCCTAAAATTCTTACTACCCCTCCTATAAAGGCAGGAGCCTCCTCTGTAGGACAGAGAGTAAATGTATCTCATGAGAAGGATTCCCCAACAAGGGCTGTCTTTTCAGCGTGCTTTTAGATGTTTTTATGGGACATTTCAATAAAAGGATCAAGGACCTAAGCTTCCCAGTATGGTGGGCGTTGTGATGGGCATGGGAGGATGCTCACTTGGGAGGATGAGATGTTAAAGACACTAACAGTGAAAAGGACAGGGCAAGATGAAGGGCGATTGGGAAACAGGACCACAGAGATGTGACATCTACTTCCCACTGTCATCTAAGTGATACCTACTTGAAAGAAACATTTCTACAGTTAAATTCTATAATGGGGGTTATTTAAATGAAGCACACATATACTCAATGAGTAGATCACATAATTTTTAGAGATTCAGAGTGCAGTAGCATTTTCAGAGTACTTTTTACATCAATAACTAGTATTTATAAATTCCTGTGTACTAAATAAGTATGTGGAATTATTTCCATTTTGCTTTTAGACTTACTACAGCTTAACGTATTCACTGCACTGATACAGAGTAATTTTTCTAGTGAATAAAAATGATAATGTACAACCTTGTTAAAGATTCTTTAATTTCACCATCACCAGATTTATGAACATTTAGGCCTATGTGTCAGGCCCCGTTTCTTACCAGCTTTTTCACCAACACCTTACATTGAGGTTATATTGCATTACCCAGAGGTCAGGAAATGTTCTTTCACACATCCACATCTTTATTAGGTCCTGTGTCCTCTGAGGAGAAACATTCTCCCCACTTTCACATCCTTCCATTTTACAGCCTAACCACTAATCCTTCTCTAAACACCTTCTAATGCTTTCCAACCTCACCAGCTACCCTAGGATTTTAACTTCTCTCTTCTGCAACTGTCCTCCACTGTATATAGTATCCAATATTCAAGTGAAGCATGAGTCCTCATTTACAGGTCTGTGGCCTCTCTAGATTACAAAGTATTTGGATTCAGTAACCTTGTCCTTTTATCACTTTTGCTGCTAGAGTTCCTTTCATAGGACCTGATACATAGTAACCACACAATAAATACTTCCTGAATGAATAAATGAATGAATGAATGAATAGCCAAGGCAATCTTCACAGCCAAGGCTTCCCCAACCCAGCTCAGTATTCTTTCTGTTATATCAAAGAGACTCTGCCCCATGAAACAATAGACCCTGCACATTTTAACAAATGTATACAATTATTAGGAACTATTATTAGAACAGAGACTAGCACTACTGTTCTCATAGTTATGTCACATAAGTAGTGTATTAAAGCTCGTTCTGATTTCTTGTTTATACAAATCAGCTATGTCTGTCACCAGTTTAAATATTAGTAATTTAGAAAACAAAAGTTATTGATTTATCTACTGATCAGAAATCATTACAACAGATCTATTTACATACCTCTTCTGTCAGTTTATATACCAACTGGAAAAGAAGGGGTGTACAGTCAACTCTGAGAGTATAATTGCCTGCAAAATAAATAAGAGAGAATTTTAATACCTCCAAATGGACTACAAACCTGTATTTAATTCTAACTTTATTTTCTAATTATAAACAATATATAACAGATTTCAAATTCAAGGCATCATTCCTGGAGAATTAAAAATAGGGTGGACCTTACAGATTATCATATTCATTGAAGTATGTCAGACAGAGAAAGGCAAATATCACATTCTATCACTTATATGTGGAATGTAAACAAACAAAAAAATGATACAAATGAACTCATTTACAAACCAGAAATAGACTCATGACATAGAAAAGAAACTATGGTTACCCAAGGGGAAAGGGGGAAGGGAAGAGATATGTTAGGAGTTCAGGATTAACAGATATACACTATTATATATGAAACAGATAACCAACAAGGACCTACTGTATAGTACAGGGAATTATATTCAGTATCTTATAATAACCTATAATGGAAAAGAATCTAAAAACAATGTATATGTATATGTATATGTATATGTATATGTATATGTATATGTATATGTATATGTATATAACTGAGTAACTTTGCTGTACACCTGAAACTAATATTACAAATCAAATGTACTTCAGTAAAAAGAAATAAATAAAATTTTAGAATAGACAGATAGGTAGGGAGATAAATAGACAGGCAGACAGTCTGGCTAAAACTAAAACACAAGGTGGAAATAACTCTTCAGGAGCCAGAGAGGCTGCAGCACACACTCAGGATAGGAGACTGCAGAGGCGGACTCTGCTGCTAAGGCTGCAGCTCCTGCAGTAAAAGTAAGGGTCATTGCTCATTACGGCAGCAGTACCTAGGGGTCTTTGGCAAAGGAAGTGGTAAGGCCATAATCATGTTTTTATTCATTTATTCAATTCAATATGAAGACTTTAGACTAGAGCATGTCAGTAACTAACATGTGTCCTGTGACACTTACCTAGAAATAACCATAATACGATGAAAGCCTACAGATGCACATGCCACATGTCAGGGTCAAAAGGAAGTTTGTAGTGGGTGCTTATTTCAGAGTTGTTCCAATACATACAGGAACTATTTCTGTATGAAATATTTTAGCCCAACTTTTAAAAATAGCTCCACAGGAAGAATGTCAAAAGTACTAAAGTTTTAAGTAGTAATCCAAGATAGGCAAATGGTAAATATACTAAAGAAATTAGGATCAATAGCTTAGTTATGAATCATATTGATTCATTTGAATCATAATAATGTTCTCTCTGGTAAAATGGAGAAATGGAGTTATTATTGAGGCATCTCATAGAAAGAGGATAATCCTAGTTTATGAGTTGGAGTTGATAGACTTAAATACTGGTATACTATTTAATGACAATCTGAAATAAAATTTACCTTCTGTGTATGAGTCTGCATTGATATATGCAACCTCTCTCTCCTGGAGTGTTTTCACATTCTCCTGTAGTTGAAGCAAAGCAGTCACTTAACTCACAGCATTTACAATTTTGGAAATACAAGCAAAACAAATTAATTCAGTAAAAGAGTGGTTTGCAGATACCATTATAAATCAAACACCTATGCTTTTGACCATAATTTTAAGAAAATGCTATTAACTGGTTGATAATATTAATGCAATTAAAACAAGAAAGAAAAACATTAGTGATGCTGTAGCCACTGTTAATAGCAACAGCAGGGAGACCCAGAGGAAAACTGCCCCTGATCCCCTGCACCATAATATGAAGGGGGAAGGCTCGGAGATGCTCAGCCTCACCCTGGATCTACTGGAAGAGGACTGCTCAAAGTAAGGCCTGGAAATCTGTATTTTTAAAAGGTGTCTCTGGAAATCCTTACAGACATTAAAGTATGAGATCCCTTGATGTTGGGGATCCAAGTAACTTTACCATATTAAAAGTGAGGAAGTTGGAAATTTGATTTATCAAGAATTTTTTGAAAGAGAAGATATTGATGAAAAAGAAAAATATAGGAGGGGAGGATAGAGAAAAAAACTCGAGGGAGAGAAGAGTGGCTATTAGGACAAAGACAAGACATTTCTCACACATACATGCACACACGCACACACATTCTAGAAAAATACAGCAGAAGAAGACTAATGCCATCACACAACATGGGAATATGCAGAGAGAACTCTTTTCTTCTCTCTGTTTCTCTCTCTCTCTCTAGCTTGCTACCTTATAAAAGCAGTTACAGTAAAAACATTTAAAGCTGTGAGTGGTCATCCCACAAATGAGAATTCTCACCTCTGCGCTTGACCACATGGGATAGATGACAGCTGATTCTGCGGCAGAGTATCCATTATGACAGAGCTACAGTAGAAATAAAAAAGATTCCTTAATTATATGTAAAGGTAAATGTGCTGCTGAATATGATCAAGAAGCTAGTAGAAAATGGGAAACAATATTCAAATTGTCTTTTAACTCACATGAATTTAAATTAATGCAAGGCATATTATCTTGTGTCTTGGATTTATTTTATCTGTATTTTAAGCTGCTTAAATTATAAAAAGACACATGTATTTCTATATACATGTGTTCACAAGAAATTACATATTTCTAAAAGTAAATGACCTTAATGAATAAGCTCTGATTCATCTAAATAAGTGTATTATGAAATGCATGTTCATAACAACAACATAATAATAAGACTTTGCCATATAAATGGAATCAAATGTGATACAAGTAAATGTGATTTTATTCCCATACTTATTTGATTCATATTATTATTTTAAAGTATGCAGAAATGAGTCAGAAGGAAAGCATTTTAAAAACCATTCATAATAATAAGAAAGATATGACATTCTTTAAACCAATTCTATAAAATTTGGACTCATAAATGAACAAAACAGAGGATAGTCACAGGAAAGTGCTTTTTGGTGCGCCTGCCTTTAAAAAAATACACAAGCCTACCTTGAACATGTAAGAACTTAGAGTTACTGGACAGAGAGCATAAGGGAAGAAGATGAAAGAAGGGGGTCTATGAGAGACACTTTAAAATAAAGCATTAAGAGCCAGTGACAAATGAAAATTAATCATAATTGAATTAAAAATAAATCCTTGAAATTTTAGAGTAATTCAATTTACAAAATCATTGTATTACACTTCCCAACCAGGCACTTTTGTAAATGGTAAAATATACCTATGGTTACAATTTAGTGTTGAATCCATAAAGGAGAGACTATAATCAGAGTATAGTCATCTAAATAGAGCATGTTGTTTTCCTGGATAGAAGAAATCCAAGGAAACTGTAAAAACTTGAAAATTAATGCCAAGGATCTAAATCAGATTTTCAATAGGCTAATTCACTTGTCAGAAGTAGTTTCCTAGGTTTGACTATTTTCTGAGCTTACAGATTTTACTTACTTATCACAAAACCAATATAAATAGAAACTAAAATATTTTAAAAATAATGAAAAAATTGGTTTGTGCTTAGTAATTAAGAGG
This sequence comes from Vicugna pacos, assembly GCF_048564905.1. Lineage (NCBI taxonomy): Eukaryota > Metazoa > Chordata > Mammalia > Artiodactyla > Camelidae > Vicugna > Vicugna pacos. The sequence goes on along the minus strand of NW_027328740.1, from coordinate 37,372,416 downwards.
TTGTTCTGTTTTGCCAAACTGATGTAAAAGCAAAAACAAACTCTATTTCTTAAATTTTCTTGTTTTTATCCAATTTAAAACAGTATCAGGTAATGGAACACATCTGTGATTACCCTGAGATACATGTTGACCAAGAAGATATGTTTACTGTCTTAGTTACCTCAGCCCATTTGTGGAACCCAGAAGTCCAAATTTTTCTGCATCCCAGCTGGCAAAAATGGCAGTTCTTCTCAGTCTCCAGCTTGAAATCATTGTTAACATACATGGTTAGGTACATCTGCCTAAAAACAAAGGAAAATTCACTGAAGTCACTTTCTGTCATCACTTGCCATGGAAACATTATTTACCTCTACTAATCAGTTTTCCAAAATTCTGGACAACTTCTTATAAATCAGCAGTTCCACTGGTTAGGTCAATACCTCCAAATACCCAGAAGTCCTGATGATCTCCCAGAATAACACATCTGTCTGGAAAGGAAGGCATTCAAAAGAATGACAACTTAGAATGTATTATAAAGAGCAGTAATTTATGTTTTTAAATTAAACTTCCTCCTGCTTGAGTTTCCTCCATAGAAAACCATCAAGGTACTGTCTCCTTTTAGAATTTACCTTTTTTTCCCCACATTTAATTATATCACATCAACCAGGAAAAAAATATTAAGAGTTGATTAAGATTTACCTTCTCTTACTCCTGTAATCTTTGTAAAAACAAAATGTTTTAAGACATTTTAAAAAATTCACCAACTCACCAAGTTTCACAGATCCTCAGGTAGTTCTGATTACATCATAAATGCTTGTGACTTTCTTGAAGTTATGAACATGCATTTTAACCTTCCTAGAATTTCACAAAGGGAACAAATTACTTCACATAGAGCATTATGTCTAACAGGTTCCTTCCAATGTTTTATTATAAGTCTCAGAAGTACAGAAAACTGTTTAATAAGATGATAAATTCCCATATGCCCACCACCTAAATTCAATCATTGTTAATACTGTTGAACTATTTGCAAGCGAGTTGTGCAAATCATGACAGTTGTCTCCTATGTATTTAAGAATGCACCTTACGGTGAAATCAAATAAAAAAATCAGTATTTTATATTTTTCCCCCCTCATAGCTCTATTGTTGGTATTTATTTAAACTCCAAAATTATTACTCAACATGAAAAAGAATCTTGTTCTTAGCAATTTTTTTTTAAAAAAATGTGTATTTGTCCATTTAGAGCTCAAATCAATTAAGGGATATAAGCCCCAGGTGCTTTTTTTGGTATTTTGACCAGGGAAGATTTCTGTTTCTGACTTTTCTCTTAAACTGTTACTGAAGCTACATGCTCTGTTTTCCTTGTGTCTGTATGTATCTGTTTATAAATCACATTTTTCATTGTGTACCTCTAGAGGGTATTAATACATGAGATAATAAAGTCTCCTATGTTAAAGGAACTCTGTTCTAATTGAGTTAAATAAACACTTTTTAAAAATTCTTATAAAATAAAACTGAACTTCTAATACCTTAAGAGTTCTGAAATTTTAAAACAAGCTTCTTACAGAACTTATAAAATACTTGCAGAATCCAAATTCAAATTGCTAAGGCAAATCATTAATCAACAAGGCTCATTCAACCATTTTAGTTTAATAAAAAACAGCTATCTCCTCTCTGATTCATCAGTGTGAAGTTTCCCTTTCCCTCTACATTTCAAGCCAGTCAAACTAAAGTTCTGATCATGCCATGCTCTTTCCCAGCCCTGCACAAGCTGTCCTCTGCAGCTGGCGTTTACTGCCTGTCTTGATTCCGTGGAAAACTTACTGTTTGTGTAAAATTAAGCTCAATGAGCACATGTTCTGTGGTCATGCCTCCTTAATACCAGAACTGTCTGGGGTTAGTAACGGTAACGACTATGATGGTAAGCGCACTGGGCCATGTAGCAGTTACGCGTTCACCACTGTGACCACTTAACCCTACCCCGCAGAAGTGACCGGTGAACTTCGCTCCTTTCCCCCTTCTCTCCTACTCCTTCCCTTAAGTTAACCTAGTATTTTGCATGTACAGTGTTTTGACAGTTATCTGAAACACTGTTTTAAACCGTCAGTTGAAAAGGGAAGACAAAATGTTACACCTGGCCCAGAGGAGGAGAGGGGTGGGGAGTGGCTCAGAGGAAGCCGAACAGGACGCGCGGCCCCCGATCACAACACAGCCCTGTTCCTTCCCGAGTTTCGCAGCCGGGAAAGCAGAGGCGTGGGGCCCGGACCGCTTCGGGGCCTTCGTGGGAGGCCGAGGGAGGGACGGAGACCCGCGCAGGGCTGGGGAGGGGCCCGCAGGGACTCACCGTCTGTGCAGCGGCTCCTGACCCACAGCTGGGCGGGCGGCGGTGGCGGTTGAGGGGGCTGAGGGGGCTGAGGCGGCATCGGCGGCGGTACCGGCTGAAGCGGCGGCGGCTGCGGTGCCAGCTGAGGGGGCTGGGCGGGCGGCGGTGGCGGTAGAGGCTGCGGTGCCGGCTGAAGGGGCCGAGGCGGCGGCGGCTGCGGTGCCGGCTGAAGGGGCTGAGGCGGCATCGGCGGCGGTACCGGCTGAGGCGGCTGTTCCGGCTGAGGGGGCCGAGGCGGCGGCGGCTGCGGTGCCGGCTGAGGGGGCTGGGCGGGCGGCGGTGCCGGCTGAGGGGGCTGGGCGGGCGGCGGTGCCGGCTGAGGGGGCTGGGAGGGCGGCGATGGCGGTTGAGGCTGCGATGCCGGCTGAAGGGGCTGAGACGGCGTCGGCGTCCGTGCCTGCTGAGGCGGCATCGGCGCCGGTACCGGCTGAAGCGGTGGCGGCTGCGGTGCCGGGTGAGGGGGCTGGAGGTTCGGCGGCTGCGGTGCAGGCTGAGGGGTCCGAGGCGGCGGCGGCTGCGGTGCCGGCTGAGGGGGCTGGGCGGGCGGCGGTGCCGGTAGAGGCTTCGGTGCCGGCTGAAGGGGCTGAGGCGGCATCGGCGGCGGTACCGGCTGAGGCGGCTGTTCCGGCTGAGGGGGCCGAGGCGGCGGCGGCTGCGGTGCCGGCTGAAGGGGCTGAGGCGGCGGCAGCTGCAGTGCCGGCTGAAGGGGCTGAAGCGGCGGCGTTTGCGGTGCCGGCTGAGGGGCCTGGGCGGGCGGCGGTGGCGGTAGAGGCTGCGGTGCCGGCTGAGGCGGCTGTTCCGGCTGAGGGGGCCGAGGCGGCGGCGGCTGCGATGCCGGCTGAAGGGCCTGAGACGGCGTCGGCTGCCGTGCCTGCTGAGGCGGCATCGGCGCCGGTACCGGCTGAAGCGGTGGCGGCTGCGGTGCCGGGTGAGGGGGCTGGGGTTTCGGCGGCTGCGTTGCCGGCTGAGGGGTCCGAGGCGGCGGCGGCTGCGGTGCCGGCTGAGGGGGCTGAGGCGGCGGCGGCGGCTGCTGGAAGGACTTGAGGGACTCGAAGGCCTTCACCATCTTTTCCAGGGTCGCCATGGCGGCCTCCTGCCACGCGGGGACAGCCCCCGGAGCCGCCGATCCGACCGGCGTCTCTGGTCAGCAGCGGTGGCAGTGAACGGGTTCGGGGCCGCCAGCAGTTGCGGACCCCAAGCGCGCGGCCATCTTGGAGCCGTTCAGACAGTCCCCGCGTCCCTGCGTCCTGCCACACTAGGCCGGTGGGGCGAGGCCGGTCCGCGGGATTCACAGCCGGAGGCAGAGGCTTCCGCCAATGGCTGCCTCGCTCGCCCCTTGGGCTCAAAGAGCCGCCACGGCTGCTGGAGTTACTGCCGTTCTTCCCGGCGATGGACGGGGGGTACTGCACGGGGATCGGGAGGGCGGTTCGGGGGCGGGGTTGCAAGGCACGGCGAGGAGGGTGGGGAGGGCGGGTGACTTGTGATTGAGGGTCTCTCTTGGCGAGGGGCGTCCCCGGATGACGCATAGCATGTGGCAGGGAGGCCGGGCAGTGGGCTGGGAGCCCGAGACTCCTGCGGGGCGCTTGCCCACCCCGCGGCGCGGGCGGAGGGCCGGCTCGCCGGACAGCCTGCTATAATATGTTGACTGTTACATATTTGGCCTTACCCTTGTTAGTAGCCTCAAATCACTCCTTGTTCACCTTCAGGATCATTATCATAGATATACTTCTGACAATCCTCGTACTTAACTATGTTCCCTCATGCTACAGGGGCATGCACATGCTATTCTCACTCTTAGAAATAATCTTTTACAGATCAATCCCCTACTCCCCTCAAGGGATTTGCCTATCTAATTCCAATCACTCTCATTGCTCAGCTAATTTGTGAATTCATAAAGCCCATTACATTAACATAATTCCTTAACACCATGTAATTCTCCTTTATCACAATTATTAAAGTATACTTTATAATAACATAAAAACTCTTCCATGCATGAAGGTTGATATTCAACAATTAAGTTCACTGTATGAAGTTGTAAGTACATATACTGTATATTATGAAAAATGTTAAGGAATTACATACTATAGTTAAATTCATTCATATTTTTTCATAGAAATATGGAAATATTTATTCCAAGTTGGATCATCACTATATGTGTGTGTGTATATATGTATATATCTTTCATCCTTCATTCACATTATAAGTTCTGATAAAATATTGCCAACAATTAACTTTTATACCAAGGAAGGAAAGAGGAAGGAAGGAAAGAAGGAAATGGAGGGGTTTTAGAACTCTTGAGATTGAGACATATTAGATAAAAACTCAGATCTGTACATTTGTATATGATAATTATTTTCCTGAAATTATATAGAAACGCATAAAGAAAACTGAAAGCTAAATATAAAATTATTTACAACCCAAATTTGAGGTTAATTTATATCTTCAAATGATATGCATTTTTTTAAATTTAATACTACACTGTTCCATTGCTATAATCAAATTCATAAACAGAAAACTATATATGATATATAATCCTCTCACCATTTATAACATCTCTGAAAGCATTTTTGAAGTAGAATATTTTATATTTAAAGTTTTTATCATTAGAAAGGCTTTGAATATTTTAACACTATTAGATTTAATTTACATCATCGTATTATTTTTTCCAATACATGTGAAATAATATCTTATATGGTTTTGATTCATTCTTTAAGTAGTTTGTTAATATTGTGTAATAAGTGAATTCATGGAATATTGTTATAGAGTTAGACATTTTTATTTGAAGATGTCATCTTTTGTAGTATAATAATAAGGCCATTATTGTAGGAATGTGAAGGAGTTAGACATTGCTTTTAGTAAAATCATCACTCTAACGGGCATATTGGCAATAGCAGCATGCGGTTAAGATCATGTCAATTTTTTGTAAATCTTTAACAAATTCTGAAATCACTCTGGTTGCTTGCAAATTTATAAAACACAATTACTTAGTGGAAGAACAAGGCTGTAGTCAGTGCATGACAAAGGAATGCTGCTTAATAAATAAGTGAGAAGAATTAAGTTTAATTCAAGGAAAGCAGCATTCTTAAAATATTTTGAATTGATTCGAGAAACAGATTTTATGATTATTTAGCAGAGCTTATATAGACATTTATGTGTGTGTATGTATCCTTCATCTCTGTATCAATTCAAATAAGATTTTGCCAAAAAAATAAATTTTAGAGCCAAAAATACCAATCAAAAAGAAAGAAAAGAAGAGGGAAGGAAAGCAGGAAGGCAACTTAACATCAAAAAATTTCATCATTATTTAGAGTAAAGATCTATATCAACTAAACATTTGTATTGTGACCTCCACATTCCACTAAAACTTATGCCATTTACCTACAAATATAAGCTTTTATTTGCTTCTACAATAAATAATACATAAATTTAATGAAACTGCAGCTCAAAAGACGGAAATAGCATTAGAAATTCAGTCATCCAGTGCAGTAGCTAAAGCATGGGTATGACCTGACTCTAAGCAATCAGAGAACAACCAAGAAAATGTGCCAAACTGTTGGATATCCAGATTTGTTCCCAGGGCAGGGAAATAGGCATATCAAGATAAGTAAAAGAATATACCATGTTTAAAGCTTAATTATAATGCAAAATAGATATATATCTATATCTATTTCAAAATGTTAAATTTAAAAGTGGACCAGAAAAAAAACAAAAAACAAAATTACTTCTATAGAGAAAACAAAGAATAGCCTTGTCTTCTTCTATTAAAGACTGACTAGCCACCAAATATTATGGAAATAGCTATAAAGCTTTAAGAAAAAATATTATAATTCTATAATTGTGTTACCACTAATGTTGTTATGTTTGTAGTTAAGCCAAAGTAATACCAAGACATTCAAAGAATCAGAAGGAATGGTAACTATATATTTATCCTAAAAAATAAATATAAATACTAAGAAAAGGATACATTTTTTAAAATTTAAGAAGTACGATATGATTATATAAATGCTATGTTAAAGGGTATTGAATCTACAGGTAGACAAAATAAGGATCACGTCTATTTTGAAAATATTTCAAAATAAATGCCAATAAATAAAAGTAATTCTTAAAATGATACTTCCGTCTAACTTGTTTGATTTTGTAAATGCATGTTACTTTATATCAATTTGCATTATTGATTATTATATGGTTAATAACACAGATACAATTAAAAGAAAATTATAAAAAAGTTGAGATAGCAAAAATAACTTTCTTTTCTAATATTTACAAATAAAAGATTTAACAGTGAATTTTTATCAATCATAAGTCTTTATATTTTAAGTATAATATAAAATTATAATGGAGAAAAAAGTAAGCAAAAAATGATTCAAATAAAAATGTTAAGGGGAATAATCGTTTATAACATTTGCCATCTACCTCTGCTTGGTACTATAACCAATCACAAGCCACTGTAGCCGCTGACCTCCAACACTCCCTAAAAGTTCACAGTGGAGATCAGGAATGGAGCACTTTGTGCTGTGGGAAAACTGACAAAATAGAGCTTCAGATAGATGTTTTCAGGAGAAGATTTTATAAGCCCCAATTCTTGCATCTCCTTATATCTAGAAGAGCACAAAATTCATTAATGGTGACGTCTGCTCCTCATAACTGGCAAAAGAACTCAATGTGTGTTTGATTGCACGTAATCCCCTTCACTAAAATTACATATATAATATTGAATTTCCCCCTGCCTCTTCAGAAAAGGTCCTCAGAGCCATCTGAGGTGCTGTCTCCTAGATTATAGTCCTCATTTTGCCCCAAATAAAACTTAATCCACAACTCTCATGTTATACAATTTTATTTTAGTAAACAGCATGTATATTAAAATAGTTCAAAACATTGATGTAACAATTGGTGAAAAGATACCTCTGCCTATATAATTTCAAATTGAAATAAAAAAAAAAACTGGGCCACCATGATAATGAATCTGTGTAAGGAGAGACATTTTCAGCATGATGAAAGGCAGATAAATCACTCTAAGCTTAAAACTATGCATCTGGACAAATTAGCAGTTGTGAGAGTAATAACCAAATATACTTCTAGAAATAAAAAGGATGAAAAAAAATTTACACCCAGACATCTTCACAGAGAGAATTTCTGGAGGATGTACTTCAGCCCAGTCTGCTTGATGATCCATGAACTGGTCCAACACAGACGGGAAGGAGACCATAGAAAGAAGCAGAGCCCTGCAGCTTAGTGGGCAGCAGGTTTTATCAGCAAGATAACTTAATTATGAGACTTGTCTTGAGCAGCCACAAGAGTCTCCCTGCAACCCCACCAGAATCTTAAAAGTTTATATAGAAGCCTTAAAATACTGTCCGATGGTCTCGGCAACAAGCACATTACTGTCGCAAGGCTGAGTACTTGGTGGGACTTCTGCAGGGAAGGCAAGCGAAACACATTCCAGTAGTCATGTCCTCTTGATGATCCCTTCAAGACTGATCCCTATCAGGTATAAGTAGTGGGGAAAAAGAAGAAAAGGAAAACAGAGTTAATGACTTCTTGGATATGTAAAACATTTTAAAATTTCTGTGCAAAATTTATAATTAAAATAATGAGTATATTTTTAATGATAGCATTCTGGAATTCTCTATATCAAAGATTAAATTTAGTTAATTATGGGCTTGTGAGTAATATTTTTTCTGTTTCTATATTTCATAATCTATATTATTCACTAAAGATTTTTAATAATTTAATTACAAAGTTAAAATCATTTCAAATGTATAAATAAAGAGATATTAGAATGGTTATTTTAAAAGAAAAATTACAGTGTGAAGCATTAAAAAAAAATGTAACAACATCAGTAAAGCTGAGTAATTATATTTCTTATGGTTTTCACAAATAAAATGTTACTTTGTTATTAATAATTATATTTACAGTCTTTGAAAACAATCAGGGATTCTCAATATAGAATGTCTAATGTTCATAAAGCAAAATTGTGTGCATAATTTGATTCTAGGACAAAAATATACATATATATAATATACACACACATAATACCCAGGAATTACATACAAAAAAGAATGTTTAATTCTTTATTTGTTACATTACAGTAAGATTTGATTATATTTTTTATTTGCATTTCTAAATTATGAAACATTTGATACATACAGGTTATGATTATAAAATATTTATCCATTACTCTACCACCCAAACTGAGAAATAAAACATGACATTTCCAATATATTTACCCTTGCTCATTTATGTTGCTTAAAACTAAAACTGATATAACTACATTTTATAGTAATAGGTATTTCTTTCTGGTGTTTCTTTTTCTATATTTTTATTTTCAATAATTTTTGCAGCATGTTTAAGTGTTCCTCTTGCAAATATCCTAGAGATTCCCCCCAAATATCTGAGAATTTATGCATTTTAATGTCTTTTAATAGGGAAATTGACTTAATTTAGGCTTATCCATATGTATTATTGACTAATTTATTTATGACTTTATTTTGTTTTCCACATATAACTTTGTTCATTAATTTTCTTTTTTTTGAGTGACTTTCTTTTGTTTTTCCTTCAGATGTGTTTTTCAGGCATTAAACACCTCATTCATTATACCACTGAAGATAATTTCATTTATTTCATACTTGTATAATATTTTGGCCTTTTCTAGATTTTAAAATTCAGGATGACTTTTCTACAAAACATACATTTCAAGAAGCTGTCTTTTAATCCAGTTTTGCCAATATTATATAAAAAACAACCTGTTTATTGTTATTTTCTGATAGTTATTATTCTATCCTACACAAGGATAGTTAAATTTTTTCTAATTATATATTTTTATATATATTTTCTACTTTATATCAAGAAAATAGTCATGTTAACTGTTTTTTATATTATAAGTTCATTATGGTATTTTGCTCCATCTTTGGAAATTAGTTTCTGCTATTTAAAGGATTATCTAGTCCATATTTTGACTTTGTTCACTTTACTTTTTGATATACCATCAAAGGCATGATCAATGAAAGGAATAATTTCTAAGCTGAACTTTAAAAAAATTACAATTTGTTTTCTTTGCAAAAGACATTGTCAAAAGAATGATAAGACGCCACAGATTGGGAGGATGCATATTCAAAAGTTATATCTGATAAAAGGCTATTAGCCAAAATATACAAAGAATTCTAAAAAGCTCAACAATAGAACATTAAACAACCTGATTTAAAAAATGAGCAAATTACCTGAGCAGATACCTCACCAAGGATGATGACAGATAACAAACATACGAAAATATGTTCAGCATTGTATGCCATTAGGAAACTACAAATTAAAACAAGAAGATACTACTACATACCTATTAGACTAACCAAATGTAGAACACTGACAACACCAAACATCCTGCCAAGATGTAGAGCAACAGGAACTCTTACTTATTGCTGATGGAAATACAAAATGATTAAAACAGTTTGGAAAGTAGTTTGGCAGTTTCTTACAAAACTAAATGTGCTCTTACCATAAAATCCTTCAAGTCTACTCTTTACAGTTTACCTAAAGGAGCTGAAAACTATGTCCACATGAGAACCTACACAAGGATATTTACATCAGATTTGTTTGTAATTATCAAAACATGGAAGCAACAAAAATATCCTTCAGTAGGAGAATGGATAAACCATAGAACAATCAGACAATGGATTATTATTCAGTGCTGAAAATAAATGAGCTATTAAGCCATAAAAAGATAATATAGATCCTTAAATGTATAATGATAAGTGAAAGAAGCCAATCTACAAAGGCTATGTATTATATGATTCCAACCTCATGATATTCTGGAAAAAACAATACTATGGAGATAATAAAAAGATGAAAAGTTGCTAAGTGTTATGAGAAAGGGAAGATTGATTAGGTAAAGCATAGAGGATTTTTAGGGCAGTGAAACAATTGTGTGTGGTACTGTAACAGTGGATAAATACCATTGTACACTTGTCCAGACACATAGAGTATTCAACACCAAGAGTGAGTCCAAAGGTAATTATGAGTGATTATAATGTGCCAGTGTAGATAAGTATATATTTATATATGCTGCTGGGTCCTATAGATCCCAGGACATGGGCTTTCTCTGGGAAGAATGATTGTTGCATCAGGGTCTTGGTCCTCTCACATATGTAGATATAGGGTAGACTGACAAAAAAAGAATGTCTGGATACTGAGAAACTCAAAATTAAAGTGAGAAGATTTACAATAATAAAAACCAACTAATCCCTTGAAGATTTCTAGATTAATTAGACAAAAAAGAACAGGGAGGACTTTCTTATAGAGTTTCCAACCTTTGTCTAACAATTTGTACACCTCACAGAATATATATTTTTAAATGTACATATAAAAATGACAAAAAATAACTATATAGTAAGTCAGAAAGGAAGTGTCCACAAATTTCATGATGCTAAAGTTGTACTATTTTCATAAAAATAAGTAAGATAAAATTTAAACAACAAAAATGGCTAATTGTCTGGCTAACTGAAATTTATCAACCTTCTTTTTGAAATTAACTAAAACATGTACTTTATTATTAAAGCCCTTAATGTGCTTTTATTTTATCCTATTTACCTCTCTTTCTTCACTACGGAGTATCCTGAGATTTTAAAATGCATTCTCCTGCTTTTCTTTATAATTTCTTGAACACACTTATATATCAATAAAATGATATCATTTAGTTTAAGTTGCCATTTATATTTATTAAATGTTATATTGTTGTTCAATTTCCCCTGAAACATTCTCTTTACTGCAATTTTTATATTTAGAATTATTAATTTTTATAAAACTGAAATTTTTAGAATGCAACTTAAAAATTACTCCATTAATCCATTTTCCAAAAAGTGGATGTTTGAGTTATTTACGATGTTTGATTACTATAAGCAATGATGTTATAAACATACTTGTATATTTATCTTGGTGCACACTGAACACAGGCAGAAGGTTGAAGGTAACTTAGGAAAGAAATTGCTAGAGTTTGTGTGTTGAAACCTTTAATTTAAAAGGATATTATAATTTTCTGAAGTTAATGTAATAGAGGAGAAAAAATCTGACTCTATATTAGATCTGTTCCTTTAGCTTTGACCACTGTGCCCTGTTTCCTAGGCTTGGTCTTGCTAGCTTTGCACTCACATAAAGATAACAAGCTGTAGAATAGAGAATAACATTTGTTTTTTGGAGGTTTACAGGGACACCATGAACTGCCCCTCATGGACAGCTGCAAGAACAAAGAATTTCTACAGCAAGATGTTTGCAACAACCTACCATACACCTTCCCTTGTTTTTTATTTGTTTGTTGTTGTTGTTTGTTTTTGTTTTTGTTTTGTATAAAAGAAGCCTGTATTGTGACTGGACCTGGATGGTTCTCCAAGACATTATTCAGCCATCCTCTCGGTCTGCCAGCTTTCCAAATAAAGTCGCTATTCCTTGCCCCAACACCACATCTCTTGTACTTAAAGTTTAAAGTTTAAACTTAAAGTTTCAAGTTTGGGTAAGTGTTTTTCTAACTTTTCTGCTAAGTGTTACTGTCTAATATTTATGGCTGGAATTTACACTCACCTAAATTTCTTCAAGAATAACTTGACTATCATTGGCTGTGTCTTTTTCCATATAAATTTTAGAGTAAGTTTGTTGAGTACCATTCAAACCTCTGCCAGCATTTAATCATAGAGATTAAATCTGTGAATCACTTTGGTAAGATTTTATATGGTTAAAATATAGGCTTTCCATATTCATGAAGAAGCTATATTTCTCCATTTACTTTTGTATCTTTAATGCATTTCCACACAGTCATATTTTTTTTCTGATGGCTCACAAGACATTTACTTGGTGAATTCCTTTTCTTCATATTTTCTGTGGTTAAAATTGTATCTGTTTATTGTATTTCTAACATTTTGTTTCTAGGCATAGAAATACACCTGATATTTAGTCCCTGAAAACTACTCTTTTATATTTATTTTTTTAAACATAAACAGTTTAGATTATTTCTTTCAGATTCTAGTAAATAATACATTTGATTCTGTTTCTTACTAAGTTCTTATGTACCTCCCTTACAATGATGAATGGAAGAGGTCATAGAGGATATTGTTATCTTGTTTCTAATTTTGAATTTAATGTTTTTACCTTTTTTGTATTAATCACAATAGTTTACTTTGGGTGTTTTTTTTTTCCAGATATTCTTTGTCAGAATAAAGAAGTTCTTTCATTTCTTGTTTTCTAAGAGCTTTTTATCAGGAATAGTATTGGACTTTAATCACGTACTTTCTCTGCATCTTCTGAAATGATCAATTGCTTTTCCCCTTGTAGTTTTGTAATCTATTAATGTGCCATAATACATTAATTTATTGTATACAGGCAAACTAATTTGCATTGTTGGAATAATCCCATTTATTTTTACAGGTCAATTTTGCCTACAGATTCATATTTTTCTACTGTATTTACTTATTTTTGTTCTGTTATTTTGTGTGATAGTAAATATGAGACAGTTTACGCTTTAAGAATTAAATATGCAATGCTGAATCTCACTTTTTTCATAAGGGGTACCTGAGCTCAAACTATTTAAATTGTGAGTTATGAACAAGTAACATTTAGTCAACCTGTGATGAAAGATTCATGGTGAAAAAACGCCCACTATAAAACTATGTAAAGTGAACGCTAGGTCCTTGCTTCACCTAATCCACATAACTGGATATTTACATTTGCTTTTCTCACAGGAGGGTACATCCTTCTTTTAATTTTATATTTATATATAATATGCTGGAAGGAGCATATTCTTGTCAGAGATTTTATAGTTACTAAAAATTTAATCTAATTTTAAGGGGGTCGATGTCATAGTGTACCAAATAACTACTTCCAGAGATTTGAGGTGTGACCATAATCACTGAAAATACACAGTTAATTTATGCCAAATGACTTTCTATTATTAATGTACATATGTACATGAAAAGGTTGTTTTAGTAAATTTAGTACATTATACAAGGACTAACAATACAAAGGTCCCTAAACATTTAAATTTTCATTAGTAATATATTTATGTGTGATCATTGTTTTAATCACGTAATACTATTTATTGCTCATACATGATATACCAAAATCATGAAAGACATAGCTCTAAGGACTAGAGGTGTATAATATAAAATAAGAGTGTGCTTTATTTTAAGGAGTTAACAGTTACATATTAATGGCTTTAAGTCTAGCATATATTTCTTTCTCTTAGTGGCCTTGAATTTTTATATTTACATTGCCTATTTGTCATTTTTTGAGCCAACTCAGATCAAACACAAACACAACTCTAAAAAATTACCTAAACACACTGACACAACTTTTTTTTTAAATCAAGAAGCAACTCCATCACTGTCTTCCATGTTTATGTAAACTGGTTAACTACACAGGGAGCTTACAGGGCCTTCTGAGGAGAATAATTTGTCTATACTTTGATGATCACTTAAGAAATTGTCATGGATACATTTGGTAGAATATAATCATTCATATTATTACATTTATACCATTGATGTTTTCACTGTTTCTGCCTTTGTTGCTTGGTTCTTAAATTATAGTTAAATAATGATGAAGCCTCTGTTTCCTTAAAACAGGGAACACATATTTATACTCCTGTAAATATTTTTAAATAGAAGATCTAAAAAGAAAAACATATCTGATATTGCAATCACTGTAAAACACAGATTCATTTGTGTCTGTCAGCTATGGGTCTGCAACAAAACATCCCATAACTTAGAGGCTGATAAAGATAAATATTCTTATGCACTGACTAATTGTTCAGCTGGGGTTCTAACTCAAACTGCTGACCCACTAGGCCAGCTCTGCTGAGACCTCTGATGCCCTCACTTTTGTTTAGTTCTAGGACATGGGTTCAGTTCAGGTCTAATCTTAAGTGCCTTTGATTTGTTTGAAACCAATCAGCCTACTCAGCATGTCTTCATGGTAGAGGTAGAGTACAAGAGAGAAAGCCCAGTGCATAGGCACATTTCAAGCCTTGGCTTGCATCACATCATATCTGCTGATAGCCTAAGGGCCAAAGCAGGTTACAAGTTCAAGCCCAAAAGTAGGAGAAGATAAATACTCCTCATGTGGAAATATAATGGCAAAGGATATTCTAATATGCACCATAACCTTCCCTGACCTCCACTCAAAAGTTCCCCACTGAAAATTAGAAGCTTAATTGTAATGGTTAGTAATTTTAAAAAAGATCTTTTTTAGAAAAAGGACTCTATATTAACACTTTCTATATCACTGACATTTAAGACAGTGCTGGTCACGTATTAGGCACTCTCTAAATGTTTACTGGCTAGCTGGCTGGGTGACCTGGTGTCAGACACATAGACATGTTATCAATATAATAATGTCCAACTAAAATAAAGTTACATTATTGTACCAAGAACTGGATTGTCTTGCCCACGCAGTTTTTAAAAAATATGCATATAAAATACAATATACAGTATAATTCACTCAATTCACAATATGAAACACAACAATGAAGGTAATATTCCCACTGGATATTCCCCGTTGACATTCTCTGATGTATTAACTCTCCTGGAAGGAGTTGCATTAATTATTAGATATTTAATTAGATTTTCACTAATGGTGTAAACACAATATGAAAATTGACTTTGATTTGCATTGTCATTTAGATTCATTAATCAACTGAGAGATATGAACAATCATGGCAGGAGACTGAAACTTCAGCATTGAGGGGTTTTTAAAATA